>NC_051052.1:8325470-8642136 GCF_904848185.1 Acanthopagrus latus | reverse complement strand
TTTTCATATCTCTTATCATCTTCCTCCATTTATTGCATTTGCTGTCGCCTCGAGGTGTTCTGTGTTGAGAGCGTTTCTGAAACAAAGTTTTGGGGTCATGTTTGCACAAGTTATTGTAAAAACTGTAGCTAATGTAGTGTTTGGTAACACGTTTCTGATGCTTTGTCTGAGGAGACCGTCCTTAAATGTGTTTCGAGTTTAATTTTTTAAGTTTGATATCTGCGGATTCGTTGAAGTAGCACCAAGACGTGGTCACACTTTCCCCTTAGCGTGCCTATTAAAGGGCATGTTTTGTTTCATCCCTCTCGTTAATTGATATATTTCAAACGATGCATGATAAAAAGGAATCGACAGAGTCGCTCAAGTGGCAAATCTCAATTCTTGCAAATCAATGAACTCTCCACCAAAGTCAAATGGTCTGACATGACTTGAGAGAATGAAATCCATATCCAGTTCTTTGTGCCAGAAATATAGCGCTCATTTTATACAAAAGCACACTGGAGCTGAACAAAATAAAGGGCTGGCATCGTACATCACAGGGGGTTTATGGTGCATTGACTTTGCTGATCCACGCCACAGCCTTTGTAGCCCGGGGGTCATGGGAACGTGTGAGGAAAACATTGCAGTCGTGGCGAACTTCAGTTGTGTTTCACTTATAGTCGCCCTATATACTGTATCTATATGAAAGGCTGTTGTTCAACTCTTATTGTGCCTTCATGCATCTTAAACATCTCTCAGTGCAGAAGCAATTTCATCAGGCGACAGTGAGGGGGAAGTGTGCTTTAGATATGTATGTGTTCATATACAGTGTTAATATGTTGTACTGTATAAAGTATTAGTTGTGCAAGAACTTACGTGTTTCTATTTCATGTGTGTGATTCTGAAGGGCAGTGAACAGAGAGGCTGATGCAAATGAGATTAAATTACATTGTATTGTACGCCGCGTCATTGGCTCTGTTCACGTGGCGGCCGTTTTCCTCGTGTAAATGTCGTCAGGTCGCATAAACGTGGGGAATGTGACAGATTGTCGTCATTTCATCCTTTACTGTTTGGGTGGCAAGAATCTGGAGGGAAATTGGGCCATTTTTTGAGGTTGTTAGCTAACGTTAGCATTAAGCCACTTTCTAGCTAACACAGCCACTTGATAACATCCAGTATGTCACGTCAAGGCTCAAATAAATGTGTCCAAGATTTGGGTTGACATTTTAAAACTTGTTCTAGAATGTATTTATTTACTATTCATGCCTTTCCTCTCATGTCGTGTAACACCGTCAAACAGTGACGTTAGCTAAGAGGTGGTCGAATGCCAGCATTATCACGTGGAAGTTAATGGGTCATCAAATATGCTATTTTACCTTGACGAATAGCCCAATATCCCTCCAGATTTTCATTATCCATTGACTTTTCAGTTGCTGATCCATCTGGAAGCAGTGAAATGATAACGATATGTTTTACGGCTTGCAATGTGAAACAGAGCAACACCACAGTTAAGCCTACCCACCCTGAGCCTGATGTCAGAGGAAAATGGCTGCTGTGTGACAATGGCTGATATTCAGTGAATCCCACTGGCATAGGTTGGCAATTTAAATCCACTGGAATGGTGGAGATCACCACGACTAATGAAAAACAACTGTATATATATAGTGAGGTAGTTACTGAATATACAGGAGATGCACTAAAAGATTATTGCGGTAAATGTTGACAACAAACAGATGCTTTAAACTCTTCAATAACGTGTCTTGTTAATGTGAAGCGTTCAGAACCATTTTCAGTTCAGAAATCTGGGCCATTTTTTTTTAAACCAGCTAGTGCAGAGCTTATGTAATTATGTCAAAACTGATCAATTAACAGATTAACTTCTGAGTGCACTCAGTGATACTCTGACTGAATATGATGTCAGTTCGCGACAGTGACACTGTCACATTCATTGTTCTGTTCTTGTGGTTCAATCAAGAAATCAATTTACCCATGAATGTCACAAATGAGACAAAACATACGAATGGCCGCTTTACATATTAAATGGAATTATGCCATTTAGCCCAGTTTTGCTGCTCTGTCCTGCACATGTGGCCATGAGCCCCAGCTGTTGGTAAATGAACCTCACTTACCCACATTCAATGCATTTCTGTGTGTTCCCTTTTCTTTATTTCATTCATACTTCTATCATACTTTTTCAAACCCAATTTTTCCCCTCAACTCTCCACTTAACCGCCCCCTCGCTCTTGCCTAATCTTTGCCATTATCCCCAACCATCTCCCTACTCCTTATCTCCTCAACACTTCTGTGATTTTATCGCCGTCCTCTCCTCCACCGCCATCTGCCCATTCCTCTCCTCTGTGGCAGAAGCGCAGGCTCCTGGACGCCGGCTTCGTCTGGAGAGGTGGGGGGAAAAAAAATCACCTAGCAGGAGTGCGTCAGCCATCAATCTTCCTCGCCGCCATTCCTTCGTTCACCCTCACCTGCTCTCCTTCACTATCGCTTCCTCTGTGTCTCTTCTCTATCTCTGTCTGTCTGTCTCTCCCATCCCCGCCCTCCCTCTTTAATACTGTCTTCAGTCAAGGCTGGAAACGTGTGATGGCCCTCCTTTCTCCTCTATGCCATTCAGCCTAGACCAATATAACCCATCTCTCAGCCCTCTCCTTATTACTCCTCTGTCTAGATAGGATCTCCAGGAGGCTTCAAGCCATTGTATTTCCTTCAGTGACCGTCTTTATAGAATAGATCCGGACGGGAGATGGCTTAGCTAAAGCCACGGTGGAAATCCTCAGCTGATGGTTTCATAACGGGGGCTATCCTGGCTTAGCTGCCACGTTGGGTGTAATGTGCCTAAAACCCACTTTCACACACGACTCTCCACCGTCGCCAAACACTTTACGTGATGTTACTTCAGCAGTAAGCCAATTAGACTGCTTTTGAAAAAAAGAAAAAAAAAAAGTCAGGCAAAGATCTATAAAGATAAAGTTGTGGATTAGGTATAAACCTTGTTAAACACTGAAGGGTCTCAAAAAAGTGGGACCGGGTTACGGCCTCACGTTCAGTGGCTAATGTCCGTGTGCGGAGCCTGGGGATCACAGAGGGGTTTTAACCTACCCTGTCAGCCTAAATTAATGAGGTAATTAAGGGCTCAGGTGGAATTAGCCGTAGACACCTTAAGTGCCCTCGGGCAGTCAGATAGGCAGGCAGGATGTAAAGCTGCAGTATGGCTGGAGGACAGATGCTGCCATCGAAAGCTGCGGCGAGGAGGAAAGGTCAAACCCGACAACTGTCGTTCGGTAGGACTTCGTGTCCACTCTATTGAGTCGTCGCGATGACAGTTTGCGAAAACTGCTTGGCACGCCGCCGCTGTTCCCGACGACAGGGGAAGGTTTCGGTCGGAAGAAATCACAGTGGTTTGTTTTTTCACGTCAGGTCTATGGTGGTAAGGGATCAGGTGAGCATAAGGAGAATTTAGGAGGATCCTTTAAGGGAGTTTAATGTGATTATATTGAATAGACTGCAGTCATAAAATCACCCAATTTAAAGCAGCCATAAAAGACTCCTCCTGGAATAATATTCAGATGATGAATCCTTAATATCGGCACTGTAGCTCAAGGGATCTCCCCCATTTTGCTGGGGGTGGGGGCTGCCGTGGTTTTTTGTGATTTCATCTTCTTCAGATTGAGACTGCCATCCGGAAGATCTCGGTCCTCGTCACCTGTGTTCGCAAGGAGGCGTAACAGCGAACGCCGTTTGATACGACAGCCAGCGCTCCTTTTGGCAGCTACTTTGTCAGAACTGAAGAGCAAATGCAAATCAGCGGTGAAGCCAAACAAACATTCTTTTAATAGAAAAAAGAAATCAATACTTGGACTTTTCCCAATACACGAGGGCAGGGCACTGTACAGTTGCTGAGGAGCTGTAGGTGTGTGGCGGCTCTTCATCTTCCAGCTCACTGTGGCTGCTCCATCTTTGTTTCATTAAGTCCTGCGATATTCAAAACTGATCCACTGTCAGGAAAATGCTGAAAATGAGCTCTTTCTTGTTTCGTAGGCACATTTCTGATGAGCGGTTTCCAACCCCGGTGTGACATACATTTCCTCTGACTGCCTCCCAGCTGTGACATGATATCTTAAGAATGAGCAGTAACCAGTGAGGCTTATCTCAGTGACGCTGTAGTACAGATCTCAACATTGGACTCTGTTTATGTCTCATTTTTTCAGCTCATCCTCATCAGAAAAACAACTGCATAGATTGAGCCTACTACGACCCATATTTACATGTATAATATATATTCGTACGAGGAAGTCAGGCGACGTAGTGAAAAGAGCAACAAATTCTGATTATGAACAAGGATGAATGGGTCAAAGGAATTGTCAAAATCTGCGATTTTCACCAGGGTTGGGCCCATTCACTGTCTCCCCATAAAGGTGTCATGAGGGAGGAATTGTTGGAGTTTGTAACACATGGGAGAGAAAATGAAAAGAAGTCTGCTGCTACTCAATGCGCTTAAGTTACGTCTCCATGTCCCGTTACTATTTAGTCATTAAAACCTGCCCAGTTAGGCGAACCAAGGATGCTTGGCCAACTTTGTGTCATGCTTCTGACATGTTGAGACAAAGACCCAGCATTAGGATTTATGTGAGGCGCGTTGTGTGGCCCATAGAGTGTGTGTCCTAGAGACTTCTGCTGACCAAGCCATCTAACCTCACTGGGGATAAAATCATTTAATTGCTTCTCTAGACCTTATAAATTTTATTGGATCAAACGGATCAAATCATGATTTGTGTGGTTGTGATGCTCAAAATATGTATCCACCATTATACAGATGTTTCTTTCACAATGTTAGCTTATGGGAATTAGTCTGGACTCACAGCCTGGTGTGCTTCCTGGGAGCTTGTGTGAGAGATGATGTACAGTGGATTCCTAATGGGCAACTCCTCCTCCAACAAGGCCATCATCCATTGTAATATTTTACTGTGAACACAATCACATGCCAATTTGTTAGACATCGCCCAAACCTAATTTTACCCAGGAGAAACTGTCCCACGTGAAACTGAAAGTCAGCTTTGAGTTAATCTGACATAGTTACGTGGTTACGTAGATCATATACATAACATAACGTAAGTTATCTGTATCATGTACGTAAATAAGTTGCTATAGTGTACTCACTGAAACCCAAATTGTGAATTTCTTTTTTAAATGTAGGAAAAATGCAGACCAAATTGCACTTGATCTCCTGAAAATTGGAAATATTAAATTGCATATATTGTTTTAAATAAATATTAAATTAAATTAGAAAGTAAATTAAAGCACTATAACCAGTTGGATCCCCACAAAAAAACACAATGTGTACCTTCCCTAGGTTATGTGCGATGACTCATTTCTTACAACGTACTTATCATGAATGACATTATGTTCACTTTCATTCATCCAGCTGCTGCATGGTGAAATGGGTTTGCGCTCACTTGTGTCCAGTTTGTTGTGCTGATACATTGTACATTGAGTTTTGCACCTGCAAACTTCAAATCAGGCTGAGACTTGCTGATTGGAGGTCTTCATTTGGCCTCAAGTTGGACCGATAGACGACTAAAGAGCTGTTTAAGCGGACAAAACTTCATCAAAGGGAAATGAAAGTGGAGCTGGAGCATGTCTGTCGAGGGGGGGGGGACATGAAAATTGTTCTTATGCCCGTGACTGATGCATATAATTGAACAAGTGTGAACATAGCAGGGACGGTGAGTGAAGTGACTCCACATTAGTGATAGAGCCAGACACACAGGTGGGGTTTTAACCCGACGTTTTTCTAATTCAAAACGCTGCGGGGAACCCCGAGTCGTTTTCTCAGGCAAACACGTTACAGCCTTATTACAGTCACAGTGATCATTTTCTGTCCATCGGGCAAACGTAATTAGGTTCCCCGCTCACACTGTCTCTTCCACTGTCAGTGATATCTCATCAGAGGGAGCCCACTGTATAGAGACAGTCAAATGAGTAATTGTTACACAGAACATAGCCTGTGGGTGTTCCTATCAATGACATCCCAGTCCATGCATTCATGCATGCGATCATGAATGCGTCCTCAGAGAAATATCCGGCGTATTCAGAAATAGACATACAGGAGAAATTGCATTATTATACTGAAATGTTCATTTGAGGTACAAGTTTGCCCCGCCTGATCTGAAATAAGTCAGTTAAGGTAATACGCTGATCGGAGAGCCGAGTCTGCGCAGGGGAAGAAGCACTAAACATAGACGGGCGCCATTCAATTGAAAATTTGCATGGGTGGGAAGCCAGAGGGGGATCATAGTGTTGTGGCAGTACTCGTGGCTGTTTTCTTTCTACACTCTCTGAGTCCACACCCTTAGAATTGCTTTGTCATTATTGTGTAGTAATAAAGGCTTGACAAATGCCAAAATAATAAAAAATAATTATCATAGAAAGTTACACACATTTTATGGCATTTGTTTTTCTACAAAATCCATTGGATTACAACAATAACTACTACAAGATAAAACTGCACATTATCATGAAATAGATGCAAATATTGTTTTTTCTCATTTTCAATGCACATAAAATGAATTTAGCATGGTCAAATCAGATTAAAATAACACAAACACAACAGCACTAACACAAACTGTGTGTTATACATGTAGCACCCTACTAATTTGTTTAAATGGGTTTATTACATTTTCTTCAGTTGGTAAAGTGTTCTGATGTGGGCCTATACATTTATTGCTGCTTTTAATGTTTGTATGGTTAACTTGGAGAATGATACCAAAATGTCCTGTATTTTGAAGGCCTTTGAACACGGTTTGTTTTGGCAGGTGTCAGTCATTTTCTCCTTGGGGATTAACCTGTCAGATTGTGAGAGGGGCGGGACTAGAGAAAAAGTATGTGGAATGAGGATGGACAGCGCTGCGGAAAGACGCAAAGTCTTGAATAACTTTATGAAAATCCAACATGGAGGATTTTAATTTCTAACACAAGAGGGGCAATCACTCCAAATGTTCACCTCCAATTTTCGTTGAGAATGAGAAGGACTTTAAGCCTCTTTTGTCCATAAATCTTAAAACAACAAAACATTTTAAAATAGCTCATATTTTTTTCTTAGATATATTCTTGTATTTAAAACAAATAATGGGACAGATGACAATTATATCTGAGTATGTATCATCAAACTTTTTTTTTAAAAGACGAACAAAACAAAAGGGGATGGCCGTCTGTATCTGCTATATCTTATGTTATTATTGAGAAAGGGGCAAGTGAATACATTTTTCTTCTTCCTGATCACTATTTTGCGCATTAAGTTTGCCATAAAATGAAGCAATTATCTGAAGAACCCCGTACTTTTCACAAGTTATTAGAGCATCGGTTATCCCGACAAAAGGTGCTGCATTGTGCTCGATAGCAGCGGGCTCTTTAGCAGGGGTTGTGGTTGCTGTTGTTGTCATGGTTGTCCTTACAGCGTGTCCTCTGTTGTCAGTCAATAGTTTGGTTCCTGCAGCTTTGACTCCTCTCCTCGAGCACATGACAGCGAGACCCGCCGTGCACTCTGTTGGACTGACTCCCTTCCCTCTCTCCTCTCTCCTCCGCTCCATCTTTTCTCCTATCCCGGGGTTATCCACATATGACACCTGCCAAGACGGCACCGTAAGAAGCAATCTGACATTTCATTCTCACCTGCAGATACGGCCTCTTCTCCTCTCTCACCTTCACCTTGAGTGTTTCCACTCAGTCCCAACCTCCCGAGTGTCCACAGTCCAACCCCCCCCCCCCCCCCAAAAAACACAATCCAAATGCCAGAGAGAGCCATGAAACCGGACCAGCGTGAGACCAAGGCTCATCTTTATTAGTTTAGTGAGAACCGCTAGCTTAAACCCCATTTTTGTCGTCCCGCCTTTCCCGGGAAACGTCTGGGATCAGGTTATAGGGCACAGGTGAATTTGTTGCAAGTGACATTTTCTGCAGCCGTGCTCTTCTTCCTTCTCCTTCCCCTCGTTTTTTTTTTTTTTTTTTTTTTTTTTAAGGCTCACTGAACTGAGGGAAAATGACATTTAATTACAGGAGAGCAGTCACGCAGTTCGGCTAATTACGATCCCGGGAGTTCAGTCATCATATCTAATTAACTTTCACTTTCATGAAAGCTTAATGCAGCACCATAGCTAGGCGCTGCATGTGCCACACTTCAGGAATATTGACAACTCTTTGGAAATTAATTTTCAGAATAGCCCCCCCCCCAAAAAAAAAAAAAATCTCTCTCCCTTGTTTAAAAAACAAAAACAAAAAAACAGCGGCAAGTCAACGTTTTTTAAGCCTCAATTTTGGCTTCGATGTTTGCTTAATTTATGGGACGACAGAAGATATTCATAATTGATCTCACCCTGCATTATGCTTAAATAGAAATGAATATAATCAATCACCTGGATGGCGGTGGCAATTCATAGCCTTATTGATTGTTAAAAGCACACTGCATAGTCTGATTCACATTCATTATGACACTCTCAGAGGACAATCAATTCATTATTATGCTTGCCCTTGACCACATTGTTAGTGTGCTTACTGGGGCATAATCTTCCAAGTGCATGTGTGCATTTGTTGGTGTCATTTTTCATGGATGTAGAGAATCGGGCTTGAAGACCTGCTTGTGACCTTTTTTTTATACAGTTCTTAGTTATCAGCATTTCAGAGCACCAATTTGTATATTATTATCTTCCTTTAAAGGTGCAGTGTGCAGTTTTGGGGAAGAATATTTAATCAGGAGAGAACGAGCTTCATAGACTGTTGTCTCGTTTTGCTGTTGTTTTTTTAAACCTAAATAAACAAACTCCGTACCAAACCTTAAAGACACAATTTCATGTTGTTTCACTGCTACTGTTTATATTTGGCGGACCCTGCCACCTTTCTAGCTTCAAACAGTGTTTTCTTTGGAGAGCAGCTTGTCTATTCAGTTAAGAAATGTATTATTACCTCATTAATGTTGTAAATATTAAAATTCCGAGTACATAGCAACAACATAGTTAATGTTAAAGCTAAACTGCTTAAATAAAATTTTTGAATAGCTCAAAGCCACCACATTGCTGCACAGTGTGACCTCTACTCCAGGAGCCCCTTTTTGTATCCATTTGTTGTTGACCAAGTCGTGCGCACTGCTTTCTGCTTTATATGCTAATGCTGTTGATGGGATGCGTGTCTCTCTCTGAGACCTGGGATCGCACTAGAGCAGAAACCAGAGTGCTAATTGGTGGCTTGAAATCCCGTCAGTGCAGCCCGAGCACTGTAAAGGTCATCTGCACTCGTAAAATGGAGTGCTCACTTGTTTTTTTTTTTTTTGTTTTTTTATTAACCGGCCTGACAGACTTGGCCCAGAAAATCAAATAAAAAATTGTAGTTAGGTATGGTTATGCCCCGTGGCCCTGTTTAAGTCACAAAGATTAGTTTATGGTTACTCTACTAGTGATACACTTGTTCTCTGACTCTGGGTTAGAAAATAAATAAGCATTTTTATCTCCAACCTTTTATCTTAACCTCTTCTCTTTAATATGAGCTGTTTACCTGTGTTCCTGGTCTTTATGCTAACTGAAGCTAACTGGCTCCTGGCTGTAGCATCATATTTACAGATATGAAAAAAAGATGTATTATTCCTTTAAACAAATGGGCTGCATGTGCCTTTTAAAGAATGACCTGCGTTATTCTCATAGAAACACTCACTACCTCTGAGCTGCTGCCTTATAATGATGACACAACATGCCAAGCACATAGTTGTGATTTAGCATTACGCTTACTGGTGGCTCTCTAATTCCAGCACCACCACCAACTCACACAGCGGAGACGTGAAAAATGTTAGTGGCCTGCCATAATGCTGCAAACATCAGCGAACCCCACAAGGAGGATTAATGCCTCGTCTGGCTTTTATCATGCTGTCCTGCCGTCCTTCGCCGGCTGGCCATTCATCCTTGTAAGATGTCCATATCTGCTCCCGGTGTGGGCCGCACACGTGCGCTCACGTGTGTCTCTACTCGTGTGTGTCCCCTTGTGCACATGCATGCACTGTGTGTATGAAAGTGCTCGTCTGCTGCCTGCGTGAGATCTTAAAAGTTCATCCCAGAGGGGGTTAAATCACTCGTCCACTCGCGGGTTTTCCAGGGCCGTGTCTGGCTTGTCTTATCAATCTATCGACGTGGCACCTGCGCTGCCAGTTGCGCTAGGAGGCCGGCGCAGTAGACGGCCCGGGGCCCCACCGCGGAGGAATACTAATGGGGATGCAGATAGCTTTTGGTTTGGCCACCTCAGCAGACATTGATCCCCCTGCGGACTTCGGCGGTGGTGACAGATGGACTGTCACCTCTGAATGAGAGGAGATTGGGACACGTCCCCTCACATCTCCCTCAGTGGGGTTCAGCCGCTGCCTCTTTGCGTGTCGCTCTATCCGTCCTTCGCGTTCTCTCCCCTCATGTCCCTACTTTGCTTCACTGTCGGTCCTCCTTTTATCCCGCAGACTTAGAGAAGCGAAAGTCCGTCCCATAACAGCAATGTCGCTTGTTAAATCTCTGCAGATGTCATTTACAGACGCCGAACCTCTAAACCTGTTTGAGATGTTCCTGAAAGATCAAGAACATTTTCAACTAAGAATAACTCGGCCGGCTTCGTTTAATTAAGGGAAAGGGTGGAGGCGGGGTTTGTTTGTGTTCGCGACACACCGAGTCCTCTCTCAGTCACTGGAGAGGCAGACGGAGTGATAGAGAGGTTCAGAGTTCATGATGAAGGTGTTTATAATGCAGTGATCAGTATCTGCCTGTTGCTGAGTGTGAGCGAATGGGTGTCACTGACTTCAATGTGCATCTTAACATCGAATTGAATAATGACTTATTCTTGCTTAAATGTATACTGAGCATTTATTGATGACGGTTCATTTCAAACTGATTAACTACTTTGAATTATCAATCAATCAGATTGTTTTTCATACAAATACATCATGGCATTGTGATTCTAATATATTTGTGTTTTGCTCTAGTGGTCAGACAAAATGTGCAAAATGTCACTTTGAGTCCTGGGAAACTATGATGGGTATTCGACTGTTTTTGGAGACCAAATGATGATCTGATGATGGAGAAAATTTCTTCTTTTTAGACTTTAACATTTAAAATTATAATAACTTGAAGCCTTGTTAAAAAAAAAATAATGACAAACATAAGCAACTATTTTATGCCATGTCCACTTTTGAATACATCAAAAATACATCGCAGGACTTGAAGTGTCCTTTAATGTCTGCAACCGGATGCTCCAGATGTTCTATCAGTCTGTTGTTGCGAGCACCATCTTCTTTGCTGTGGTGTCCTGGGGTGCGGGCATCAAAGCGAAGGATGCAAACAGACTGAATAAACTCATCAAAAAGGCAGGGTCTGTAGTTGGCTCTGAGCTTATCACCCTGGAGGAGGTGGTGGAGGACAGGATGCTGTCAAAACTGCTGGCAATCATGGACCCTGCCTCTCACCCCCCCCACAGAACACTGGACAAGCTGAAGAGCAGCTTCAACAACAGACTAATTCAAGCTCGCTGCCTTAAAGAATGCCACAGGAAATCATTCCTACCTGGTGCCATCAGACTGTACAACTGTGCACATTACAAAACACAAAACACACAGAACTGTTGCTCTTCATGTTATTTCTGTGGACCGAATTTCCCCTTTGGGATTAATAAAGTTATCGATCTGTTGGTCTGTCTGTGTATTTTTGCTAGTATGAAAGATATTTCCAGTATTTATGAATTGAGTCCATCCCCACAATAAAATTATAATAGGACATCGCTCAGGCATTTCCAAATCACCTGTTTGACAGTTTTGGCTCTAACCCCAGAGCCTCTTCTCTCGTCTTCAAATCCCACTTATTAGTTACCTCCGCCTGGACGGTATTGAGAGGAGCTATGCAAATGACTGAGAAGGAAAGGCCAGATCTAATCTTAAGGTTTATTCTAATTAAAAGTGATTTACCTTCCTCCGCCATTCCCTGAGAGGGAAGCTTAATGTCCTGTTCTCAGAGGAGATGGCATCCTCTAACTCAATTAGGTGGGAGAAGATGCACTTGGGTAAAGTTTGCTTGGCGTGGAAGTGCTTAACACGCAGCGTAGCAGCACGCAGTGAAACATTTAGACTTCTAGAAGGACAGGACGGAGAAAGTCAGGGTTAAGGGTCGCCCCAGTCTGTTGCACCTTGTGTTTGTATGGGGGAAATGTGCCGGCTTTAATGTGTTCTGGCTCACAGGCAAACATAACCTCAGACTTTTGTTGAAAACTGGATCCCTGCAATCCATCACGAGCCGTGTGTTTTTGTTTGAATCTAAACTTTTCACTGATTTACTTTTCACCAATTTTCTTCTCTCCTTTTTCTGAAAGAGAGGTGGCAAAAATGTCTTCTAAGAAAAAAGTTTGATGAGATTTTTTTCCAGGTGCCGTCTGGCAGATTGAATTGTACACCAAGACGAGGAATAGAAACTAAAATCTTTACAAGTTATTCACGCTCACTGAATACAGAAATTACTTCAGACTTATTTCAAATGTTTTCGTTCAGCATTTCGCTGGAAAGTGAACCAGCGACCTCTGAATACCAAGACTAGCAGTCATCTATTCAAGACTTCATCCACTAAATTAACGGGAGTGATGATATTCACAATTTGTTGTGGAGACTATCCATGAGAAATAGAGAGTTCGTTTGGTTTTAGGACTTTTTTGTGTGACGACCAACAGTGTGAATAGTGAGTGCACTTACTAAAGAATGTTGACTGTATGTAAAAGCTTTACAGTCAAACAGCAAATACACTCTAACATAAGCTACTGGTTTCATTAAAGTTTTTTTCTGTGTTTTTCAGGAAATCTGCGAAGATGAATGTAATCCCTTTCATTGAGTTGCCCGTTGGTGAAATGTTTAAGTGAATTCAAGCCCCCCACGATATATATCACATCTGGTAATATGTAATAAATACACCTCTAGTAGACTTTCAAAATAAAGTGCACTGACTGAAATGGCTGCCGTTTGGTTAGATTTAGGCCAAAAAAACAAAACAAAACAAAAAACAACATTGTTAAGGTTAGACATGGGTTAAAATAAATAACATAGCGTATCATTTAGACGTCAGCTTTGCGTTAATGCGCTCCTGGTAACTTGACAGCTGGTCACCCTCGCCCTGACTCCTGGTGCTGTCTCGCACAGAGACAAAATCCCGACATGCATTGACATTTGAACTGCATTGGAAGATGTACATGGCCTCAAGGTAATAATTGTCAGTCACACCCCATATCTCACTCTTTCATTCCAAATTAGAATAGGCCCCTCCAAAACAATGGAAAAGGGACATTTTAGGAGCACCTTGACATTTATCCTACTCTTATCTACACATATATATATTACATATAAATGTTGGTGAGTTAATGAGAAGATAATGCCACCCACTATGTTTAGGTATGAATGCTATTTTGTCTGTTTGCCTGAACAGTTCATTAAAATGATACGCGAGTTGTTTTCCTGTATCAGATAAATAAATGGTGTTCTGCTGACTCCCAACACTGACATTTCAGCGACATTCCCCCGTGCCCTCGTCACATTTAATATTCGCTCATAAACATGCGCCACTTACATAAACTGCAGTTTTTTATTGTGTTGAAGCAACCTGCCAAATAATTATGTGGTCTAACACCTCAGCTTCCCTCCACTAAACACCTCCGCCGCAGCTGTCCATCTTCACTCCGGGCCAGCGCCAAAATATTCGTTCTGTCGTTAAAATAAATACTGAATTTGTTACTGACGGATGTGACGCTCTCGTGATATGTGGTCTCCCTGATCCCTGTCAATAGCTGCTGGTAGTGGTATAAAAATATCCCAATTTCTTGCCTGAGACCAAATGGTCCGTTTTCATCTTTCCAAATGCGAAAACAAAATTTGTCCGCAAAGCAACGGTCTGAAATATCAACTACTGAAAACTTGTCTGTTTTTCAAAGTGTCTCCTTGACAGTCATAAATATCAGAACATTTACTGCACCACGCTGAATAAAAATGATGTAAACCTTAAGGAGATACACTTTGATATGCAAAAACCAAACGCAGCGAAGCTTGTTTGTTTCTGTGTGTGTTGTGTGTGAGTGCGTGTGTGTGTGTGTGTAAGCAGATGTTTTGGTAGCTCATGTTACGCTCAGATACACCTGAAGAGCATTCATGTCAGTCATGGCCATCAGATGGAGAGATGACATGTTGGATGAGTGAGCATGCTCAGCGTGATTGAGATAAGGACTGGCATTCAGTGTGTGTGTGTGTGTGTGTGTGTGTGTGTGTGTGTGTGTGTGTGTGTGTGTGTGTGTGTTATCATTGCAGTGGTTAAGAAACATATATCTTTATGGTACATGTAATTCAGTGCAGCATTTATAGAACATGTATGCAGCTTGCAGAAAGCAGTTCCCTGAATAGTTTCAACTTTACGTTTGTGTTTCCAGGACCGTAATCGGGTATTAGCTGTAAGGAGTGTAAGGTCACTTTGAATGTCTTACTAATCGTGTTTATAACTTCCAAACCTTCGGTACTCACACACAGATGTGTATCATGCAGCGCACTCCATCATCTGTAGCTATACCGTATCTGAAACGGCACCATTTGTTTTGTTTAATGCCAGGCTAAAGGAAAGGTGCACGGCGCTTCATACTGTACAATGTGCAGCATTATAATAATGCATATAGACTATATTATCTGGTGAACATGTACTTAATAGTTAACAACTTAACATGTTGTGGTGCATTTTGCATTGCTTAATAAAACAGTATTTCTGCGTCCCTATTTGCAAAATAGTCTGGAGCACCCACGGAGCCTTACAAGAGGAGCGGCAATGACAGACGGATATACTGTCTTTGAATTGACTTTGTTTGAGGAGCTGGCCCGCCAGGATGAAAAAATAAAAAGGATAATGTAGCGGATAGTTGCGTACTTCTGTGCTTTGATAGATGTGGAAGTGCATTTTGAAGAGAGAGGCTGCCGGCGCCGACGCCACGCCAACGAGACACAGTTGGTTACAGTGTTGGCAGTGTTCAATAAAGCGCCTTGTTGTCTCAGTCTTCAAGTGACCCTCCGAAGAGCAGATGTGCTGGAGGGCACAGCTAACGGGGATCCCAACAGATAAACAAATGAAGGTCCGGGACTGTCCGGACTCCTCAGCCTTATTTTGTCCTCAAGCGGTTCTCATGAAGCTTTGATTTGGGTTCGGCTCATTATTCTGCTGCAGTATAAATCCTTCCCTACAAAGATGCAAACGAAATCACTGAGGGATGTAGCGGTACTTCATCCTTGGTTAGGGTGGAGTCAATTATGTGCAGGTGTTGACCTGCAGAGCACCCACCACCACGCTGAAACACTGTGGTATCATTCTACGTCCTGTGTATCCCCTCACACCCACCCTTCTGTTTACTGTCAAATCAAACCGGCTGCGGCAGAACTGTGAAATCTTCTCCTCATCAGTAAATAGGAATTTTTATCTTAGTAAATATTATCACAACCACATCAGACCTATTTTGGTTGTGTATTTGATGCAGTCTGTTCAGTAAACCCTTTGAAAACATTTAGATACTACATCCAAAAATCACTTTTGACCACTCTAACAGGCTTCATGCCAGGAGTTGTTTTTACATCCCGAACATAATGGTCACCCAAAAAGGTTGGATTTTAAAAACTGCAGTGGCTACCTGCTGGGCAACTTCTTTGAGACCTTACTTCAAACGAGTACTAAAGACTGCAAAATTAAAGTTTAATATAAAAAATTATTTCTCAGCAAGATACTTACTTGAATAACAGCTGATATCATGCAGAACATGGGCTGGTAATGGGCTGTAAGGATTATTCAATTTAGTTTCAAATAATTTAAGACATTAACAACAAAACTGTGTGACCTTTAGCTCAAAAATTATGTGATCAAAACTTAGAAATGTAGGGAAAATGTTAAGCTCCGCATTGTATTTCCATCATGCTCATCGAGAATGCTAATAGACAGGGTGAATTGTGCATTTCCTTTGCAGGCCCCTCATTGACACGGGCACCATTTACCGCTGTCACCCCCCCCAGTCCTCCTCCTCCTCACCACCACCACCACTTAGTGAATAAAGGTCAGGCAATCAGGCATCTGGAAGGACAGCTAATTTGTCATCCCTCGACAAACGTGTCAGCGTCCGATCTTGTCCGCAGGGCTTGATACGGCAACAAGCCGTAAAGGTTAAGAGATTCAAAGAACGCTCCCCCTTCCCTTCCCCGGCTCGCCCTGTCTCCATCTCAACAAGCAACATGCGACAGAGCAGAAAATTCAATTTTGGATTTGATACTGTGAGAGCTACGTGGTTTCATGGCTGTAACTCTTCAGAGTCTTTAGGCATGTCATCCGCCTTGCTCTACAGGAGCCCCCCAGATCGAGATTCTGCTGTCTTGTACGTGTCATTCTCAACTAGACCAGCATCTCCTCCCCCCGACAACGAAATGCCAAACGGGTGTGCTCACATGAAAGTAATGGGCATTTCAGTGTTAGTTAGAGCTCGAGCATGATTTAAAACTGACAGTGATTTGGCTGTAGATGGAGATCATTTTTCAAATCAAAAAATGTACTCAATTTGCAATTTTTAATAGAGAATCAAACCCGTAACTTTAAATTTGAATGCAGCACAGCAGCAGTAATCTCAAGCGATCTGTCGATCTAAGCACGGCCTTTGTGATTATAGAGGCATTACAAGCCGTCCCTGTCATCCCTGAATGCATCCTAATGGCCTGTTCAGTGGGGCCGTCTACAGCCGCAGGTGTGCGTCCCCTTCTGATTCCCAAGAGTACAAGAGAGCGAGCGAGAGAGGGGCAGAGGCATCACTGAGTGACTTTGATCAGGTAAGTTCACCAGGCCGGTCTGTGTGAGTGTGTGAGAGAGGAGTGTTCATTGTGGGATAATGGAGAGTCACGCTGACAGCTGCGTGTCAGATACGCTTAATGTACATCAATGTCTACAATCCCTTTAGCCTAGCAAAGACACACACACACACACACACACACACACACACACACACACACACCTGGACACACACCGTAGAGTTGCTAACTAATCTCAGGAGGCTGTCGACGCGAAGGACAGGCAGGTGGAGGCATCGTTACTTGGCATTTAAACTTTTACATGTGGTGTGGTGAGAAAATTCTCATAAGGAAACAAGACTACGAGTCTACAGCCATGCTAGTGGCTCTGTGAGAGTGTCCTTATGCACTGTGGAGCTAAAATGCTAATGCCAAGCAGGTGTAGGCCTAATGTTTACCGTGGTCACCATCTAAATGTGTTAGTGTTAGCATGTTGACATTGCTTTATTAGCTCTCACAGCTAAAGCTAATGGAAGTGTTTATCATGCAGGTTGATTAACAACAAAGTATCATGCACATTAGACATTTGATCTGGGGATCATGAATACCTGTACCACATTTCATGGCAGTCAACCCAGCACTCACTGAGATGTTTCAGTCTCGGCTGTCCACATGGTTTGTTCCACGGATCGGTCTGGAAAGGCACTGCTAGGCAGGCACTTAAAAAAGAACGTGGCAGCTGATTGAACGAACCATCTGTCTGTCACCTTCTTACGCAGGCTAACTTCAACCAATCAGATCCACACAGAGCACCACGCCAAGTGGAGCCTCGGTTAACATATTTCCCATTGAGAAAAGCCTTCATTCCCATTATTTGCCAATGTTTTAATGAAAAGTTTTGCCGGACAGAGTTGTCAAAGTTTTTGCTTTGTTGATTTATCAATTACTGAGATGCAGCCGAATCGCATCATGATTATTTTATCAGGTATTTGTGCTTAACTAAACAGTTGTAAATGAAGGAAGGTCTTGGAAATTATTCTTTTGAATATTATGACCTTGATCATAATAATTCGAGGACCATAAAGTTCGAGTACGATAAACATTGACTGCAAACATTGTTTTAACACTCTCGCCTCCAAAGCTTGTAAACTTTCTTTCTCCACTGAAGTCGGTTTGGCTGTTTCTCTTTCCCCTCCCCATCTTACCTCATCTCTTTATTGACTTTCCTCACCTTCACAGCTCCCTCACCTCTCAGCCTCTGCCTTCTTCTTCATGTCTATTTACTCAGTCTCCCCTGATTCATAGCCTGTCACTTATAAACTGCCATCAGGCCACCGAATGAAACCACATCGCCATTTTCTTCTTTTTATTTCACGTCAAGTGTGTATTTAGCAAGGGGATACGTGCAGAAGTTCATATCTACCCCACAGCAACACAGACAAACAAACAGATAAAGTTTGTCTATCTGCCGAAATCTATAGATAGCTGGCGCACAGCAGGGGGTGTCTCAGTTGCAAGTCACTGCTCTGAGCTAATGTGACTGCAGGCTCTGTGCAAAGTGAGGGAGGGGAGGAGAGCCGAGGGAGAAAAGGCTGGCGAGTTGAGGAGGCGAGGTAAGGTGGGCGTCATGCTGAGAAGGCATCACACTCATGTGTGAAGCCTAATCAGGCACAATCTGCTTCACCGTGATGCAATGTGCAGCGTGACTGAGTATTTTGTATTTATTTGGAATTAAAGGTGTTGCACACCCATTGCTGCATTTCATTATCCAGCACATTAAAGGTATCCAGGGGAGTTGATGAAGTGGCGCCAGGAGGTGCAGAAGTGGCTCCTGGAGATGTTTGTATCACTTGCACTTTGGATGCGAGCACAAAGAAGCGCAAACAGCAGCAACATCTGTGGCGAAGGGAGGGCGAGTTATACCGTCGTATTGTTTATGTTGACCTGGCTTTAAGCTTCATAAACACGCGGAGGGCCTCGGTGCCCTGAGCCCAAACTAGAATGAAGATATTGTTATCATTTCAAACCAGACGACCTAAGGCATCGATCGGCACCAACCGCGTCATGCTAGAGGGAAGCTGCCTGTATAAACCTCCAAAGTTAGTATACATTTTGGCGAGGGAAAAACTGATATGGCCCTTTTCAGATGGGTCCCCCTTGATCTTTCCCCTCAGGATATCCACATGAAAACGGCTTTTATGGATACCTAAGAATCTAACCTTGATAGACAAACCTGCATTATGCTATTCCCATGCAGTTTTTTTTTGGCAAACTTCTGAACTGTAGCCAAAATGCCTTTTACTGCTGAAATCTCCAGAATTCTTCTGTTTCTGATACCAAATCGGAAAGTGGATTGTGAACAAGTCCATTGGGTTCTCGAGTGGTCCAAAATGCTCACACTATGTACCAAATGTTTCAAAAACAAATGGTCTCAACCCGAAACTTGCTGCTACAACTTATGGCACACGATTTAGCATTGTGATGGCCATAAGATACTTCCATCATAATGTGCTAAGCCTTCAAATTGTCTTGAATATGACGAATAAAAGACTAAAACGTAAATATATTCAGTTGATATATGATACGGAACAAATAAAAGGAAAAAAGAAACTCAACTTGGAAAAGCTAGAACCTGAGAATGGTAGCTGGTAGATTTTGTGTTGAGTCACTAACAGACAATCTGTTTTAAATGTTTTTTTATCTGAGAAACAGGTCAAATTGACTTCCCTCTTAGCTTTGTTCAAATGTTTTCCCCTGCAAATATATATAACACTAAAATAAATACAACAAAGGCAACACATGAAAAGGGAGACAAGACAACACGTCTGCAGTAAAACCACAAAGGAAACTGATAAAAGACTGACTTATAGTCTTATAATTAACAAGATTAAGTAGCATTTGAAAAAATAAAGATGTAGCAATAATTCAAAAACAGTCTCTTGCTCCAATCTCTTGTGAGAGCTGATAACTTCAACTTTTAACTGCGATTCACTACAAAGTGAGAGACTTGTGTTCCAAAAGGCAAAACTGAAGAAACCGAATTTCTCGAACATTAATTGAAGTCTGCTGGCTTGAAATGATCGTTTTTTATCAGGTTTTACAGTATAGTTGCAATAAAACAGCAGCCACCGTCATCAGTGCAGCGTCGTTATGGTCGCAGTCAACACATTTACCCAGCGTAATGCGAGCTGTTACTGAGGACGTGAACCGCAAGCCGTGCTGGCATTATGGCCTCTGCATCTGGGTATCCAAGTAAAGGGGAGGCTTTCATCGCCATCATTTCATTAACCTGCAGTCAGTAGTAGAGTCAACGCAGTCCAGCAACATGTATGCAAATGTCTGCACTTTATGATACATAAACAACACCGAAAATTGTAGAATGTAATCGTAGTTGTTACTACGATTGCCTGTTCACCCAGATTACAGATTTGCATTGTAGATTAACATGAAAAGGTGATGATCTAAGCACATAGACATAAGATCAAAGTATAGATTTACTGTACATATACTTTGTTTCGTGACATGATTGAGCCTAATTTGAACACAGATATAATTTCTAGATTTCTGTCCAATATGGATGCTCGGCCTTTACCCGTGCAGCCCTGCAGTGTGTATTGACGCATCGATGATACTCATGAAAGTGTGTCATCTGTGCTGGACGCTCATTTCAGCAGAGCACTTGACCCTTATGAGACGACACGGAAGCACGATTACGCTCCAGGTTGCAGACTGTCCATTTTGAAACTCGCTGGTCGCTCCAGCGCTAATGATGTGATTGACGGGATTCGGTATTCCGGCGCCAGCGCATGATTGGCCGCTGATGGGCGATGTCGTCCAAAGCGTTCAGCTGCAGGGACGAGGGGGGGAAATGAGGAGACCGTCTTGGGTCATCCAAAATGAATAGTCCGGGCTGGCTCCTTGAGTTTTTGGCAGTGCGGACTCATGATTAGTGATCGACTCTTGTCCCAAAACAGTGATCTCCCCTCAAAATAGCCTTGTTCAGGCGCTGCGCAAGTAAGTAGAGTTGTTGGAAGGGAGCTTTAGTGGCTGTGAAATGGTGACTAATTTGGGGTAAAGAAACGTGGCCTTTGATCTTTGCATTGAATAAAGCTGACTGTGCCTGCCTCGGCGCCCCTTAGGCCTCATTGTCAGCCTGCCAGAACGTCATCTTTCTCCCATCACTGAATATAAAGCTGTGGAATACATCATGCAAATAATCAGGCTGGAAACAAACACAAGCAGTGCTGTCCCCCAAAGGAAGAGGCAGCCGTCTCTAATGAGCAGGGTAAAATTGGAATATTCATACCTCTTTCCTTCCGCAGAAACGATTGAGTGATTCCCTCCTCTCCCCCCGTCGCTCTGCCCCACTCCTTTCCTTTCCTCTCCTCTCCTCTTCTCGTTTTCTGTCTTCCGTCTTTCATTCGCCGTTCACGTTTGTCCTTCCCTCTTGACTCCACTTCTGCTCCCACTTCTTTCCCTTCCTCTTTGTCTTCCCTTGCTCTCTGTCTTCCTGGAACGCAGCGATAAACAGTAACGTGAATAGGCAGCCAGTGATGTTGACAAAGCCGTTCACAGATTACGCCCCTGGATCAGAGTCACAAATCTGCCAGAGCGGAGACGTTTGTTTGTGGGAGAATCGGTAATGAATGCAAAGGGAAAAAGATTATTAGGAAGGAGTCGGAGAGTGTTTGGAAAAAAAAAAAAAAAAGTAGGAAATATCTCCAAATTTAGACTTCAGATTTACAGGCCTCCCCCCACATGCTGGATTTAGTTGTCAGAAGTGTTGTCGGACTGATGTCTCAGGGCTCTGAGTCTCATCCCACTCAGACAATGGGAGGTCTGGTGAATGATACTCTAAAAGAACCCACTTGCAAGCACTTCCAGTTCATATTTGCGTGCCTTTAATGTCGGATTTCATAATGAGCGTTAACATCACAGGAGTGCCACAGGCTCGACAGGGAATCAAAGGGAACAGTGACGAGTACCATGCAGCTAATTTCAGAGGCTAGATGAGAAAAAAAAAAGTTTCCGCGTCTGTGTACTGACCCCACGGTGTGTGTGTGGACAGGCCTGCAACTGAAATGAAGAAAAATGCGAGGTAGCGGAGGAAGATGAACAGCGTGATGTACCTCAAGGCCAGGAATGGATGATGTAGGAGGAGAGGGATTTTATTTCTCTCTTGACCACCTTTTGAGCATGACCTAGAATCGGAGAAAAATTGTATCTGCTATATAGGGGAAAGGAGAAAGTTTTTACTCCTCTCAATGCAGAAATAGCAAAGTTTCTTCACATTGCCAGGTAGAACTTAACATAAAACAGCATGGCAGAGAGTGGCTCTCTAACACGAAAAATATACTTATCAGTGTTGTATTGTACCCATGCTCATACCAAAATGACTGAATGGGTTGTTTGCACACAATCACTGGTTGACTGGTTGAGCAGAGCATTGACGTATCAGACCAGTTTGGTGTTTAGGCACCAAAACAACTTGGTTTAAAATAAGTACATTTTTATATAACTTAAGTTATGTTGTGTTAGGTATGTATGTAGGTGTGTGATGTCATGTGAATAATGTAATAATTTTTTTTTCAATCACCATTGTCCTTGAAGTCACAATGGATATGAACATGTTGCCTGTGTAAGCCTGTACCTATTGATTAATAGATGAACCAGATAAGAAATATTGCGCTGTGGATTTTTTTTTCTTTTTTTTTTTTTTTGCCAGGGTAGGCTAAATGTTCAACAAGTGAAAATATAAAAGTACCACAGTAAAAATGTGTGTTTTCTGTCTGTCCTTGCCTGCAAACTCTGCTAAGAATCTGCCGAGGCTGTAGGTCAAACCTTTAAAAGGAACCTTGAAAGGAAACCGGTGAGAACGCAATGAGAGACAGCAGCATCATTAGCTAGCCGGAGATTCAGACATGTTGCGATACTAGCGGCTAATGTGGTCTGGAGGTGTTTGTCTCAAGGAGATATTAGGAACAGTCTTGGACGTGTCTGAAAACAAAACAAAAAAAACCTTAAAAACGAGGACCCGCTGCTCAAAACACTGCTCCATAGCACTATTAGTGGTCAGAAAACTTTACAGGGTACCTTTAAATTTTGTGAAATATAAGCAACTGTAGCAGAGGGTTTGGGTAAAGTAGGAGTTATGCTAATTTCATGCTATACTGATATTACACATGAAATATTTTGAAAGCTCAGTGATCTAATAAGCTTAGTCTCCTGTTACAGCAGCTAAGTTGTTCTGGAAAAAGAGATTCAGTTAAACCCCCAAAATATGAGTGTCAAACCCTGGAGGACGCTGTTGGCGTTTTTCTTTTTTTTGGGGGGGGAGTTATAATGAGATGCAAGGTGGGCACCTGAAGGCAGGTGGTGTATTAAAAACCACATGGTAACGGAGGAAGGGCGTTTGGGACAGGCAAGCTGGCTGTGATAACGAGGGAACAGCAAGAGACAAGAGGGGTGTCAGTGGCAGGTCGAGCAGCCCAGAGGCTGGGGATTAAAGAGGGGCATTTTAATCAAGTTGTGAGCGAAGAAGAGAAAATATCCAGCCTTTGGTATATCATTATTTTCTGTTGTGCATTCTCGAGTTTAATGATTTTGCAATGTACATGTGTCCTCTTTGCTGTTGAAGGAGAGGTGATGTGCAATTTACATGAAACCGCTGAATTTAATTACTTACAAACAACTCAGGTAAAACGTGTTGTTTGGTTTACGAATTATTCTACAGAAAACAGTATTTGTTTAAATGCCTTGTTACATTTTACACTCTACATTACTATTTGCATATGTAGTTGTCAATCCTTATTACCCACTCACCACATATTCAGTATGTATTTGAATGTTAAAATGTCCACTGTGGGATGAAATTAAATACAAATTGCATCCTCTAACTGATTTCATTTAATAAAAGGGGAAATGATTTCAAAACACAAGTATGTTTTCATCAGAGATTTACCGGTCGTATCATACTCGTAGTGTTTCGGTCCAATGGTTAATTTGGAAGTCAAGCAGGGGTCACCCAGACTAGTTCTGGAGGGAAATGATCCTTTTAACCTTTTGTCTTTGAGTTGTCGAGTGTGTGGCTCAGCACTTCTCTTTGGATTGGCATGGGAACTTATGCATTTAATAACATCCATGGGGGAAAACAGTGTTGTTGATTCTGCTGCGGATGAATATGGAGATGATGAAATTATCTCTCCAGGGTTCAAGATTGTAGATTTGAATTGCAAAAGGTAATTTTAATAACTATTCCATTGGAAAACCTAATGAGAGATCCGAGTCGAGCTGGGGTGATTCAAAACCCTTCTGTGGTGTCGAAAAGTGTCTACAAACTCTGTTGGATTAAACTGTTCGCACTATAGTTAGGTGTGCACTGGCACTCTGTTTAATCAGCATTCTGGCAGCAATCTCTCCACAAAATCAAGTTTCAACAGCTACCCCGCAGTTTAATATGGTTTAATATTTGCTAATAAAATGTTGAGAAAATAAACAATGTTTTATGAGTGTCAATCAAGTCCAACTGTAATCAAATTGTTAAATCGTTTCCTTTGCCTCCTCAGCAGTGTTACACTGTTCCACAGTGATGCTGACATCTATCATCTATTTCTGGCGGAACAGAATGTGCTACTGTACATAAAAATTTGAATATATTTGATTGGTGGATGTTGTTGCCAGGCTGCAAAGTTGGATGTAGATGAAACGCACAACACGCAGACATTCCTCTTAACTTTGATCAAATATTTGCTCGCCTTCCTCCCACAGCACATTTTCTTTTGTATCATTGCCTGGAGGTTACTTCCGATCAGATTTGTTTTGCATAAATGTGAAACAACATCGCCACGTCCTTGATTTCTCAGTACGAGTGCCGTCTCCGTCACCACTAATAATGGCGTGTCTCTTCTAAACAATCACTAATGTGTTAAATATGTAAAACAGTTCATTTCCCATTTACTGTCTCTGCGGAGCATGTCTTCATCCCACATCATATGGGATCATAATGTGCTAAATGCTGTCGTTTAAAGAAATCATTTGGCAGATCAGCCGGCAGATTCATTTGGGTGAAATGTATTCATATGTGTATATTAAGGGCTATAATGATTAGAACTTGACTAACCAAGAGGAAGTCTGGCTGCTGTCTGAACTCATTGACGTCTAGAAAGATCGAAGAGGTATGAAAAATACTTGTGTATATTTTCCAGAATTAAGGTCTCCGTCTTGTGAGAAAGAGAAAAAATGAATCACCATCATCAGTGAACAAACGAACATGAACAATAAACAGTGTTGATGCTGTTTGCTGCTGATGAAATTTAAACGCAACATTTCAGCAGGCTGTTGCCGTTTTGAAATAAGACACCTGTACTTGTATGCATATCAAGAAATTATTGAAAATAATCACAATTTTTAAAAATCTGCCAGCATTATCCACCGCAACTGTCCTTCATATCTTGTAGTTTTTAAATTTACAGGTAGTTTTCCCTGTGTTTTTTTATATGTGAGAAGCAGAAAAATGTCTGGATGATATAACGGGCTCATGCCAATTCCCTCCAAGCTAGGCCCTTCTCAGATGTTGCACCATGTTTCTATCTGGCCATTTAGATGAGTTGATATAAGTTAGTTCGATATAATTTTCTGTGATTATAATTACTGATCATGCAAAATGTTGTTTGCAATTACCCAATAATAGCAAGAGTTTCAGCTGGCTGAAGACAGCGATTTCAAGGAGTCAAGAAGCTAACGCTATCTTAATTAGATGCTAGCGACAGCTGATTAAATCTGCCAGAAACAGCAGTCATTCCAGGAGGAAAAATCGACTGTTTCCATCCAGAAATATCTTCCACCTACCAAAAACCAAGCCAATCAAAACTAACTACTGACAAGAATTGTAGGTGTTCAATCTACCACCATCATCACGGCATGATACCAGAGCTATGTTCATGTTCTCTTTTGACCCCAACATGGAAACTATCTTTCATATCTTTATTATAATGGTACAGGCGGTTGTTACTGTGTTTCTTTAATTTGAAAAGCATAAACAGGCTTTTCTTTAAGTAGGCGGATGATATAATGAGCTTATGCCAGTTCCCTCCACGCAGGACTGCCCTTCGTGTTGATAGTTAACAATCCCACACACAATGTATATTGCTACATGCAGGCGGGCAGGCAGGTGTTTGATATATGCTCTTCACCAGGAGAATGGTCAGGAGGTCGGGACAAAACGGTAAATGGCAACAACTAGCAAACAGCCAAGTTGAGGGACAAAGTAGAACGAGGCCAAAAGTAATTCATTCTCCAAATGTCTTATTGTCACACATTACTAAAGAAACAAATCAAGGTTGCGTGATTACAACCATAACATTATCCCAACACAGTGGTTCACAAATATTATTATAATTATTATTATTGTTGTTATTATTATTATGTTTTTTACCTTAAGTGATGTTAGATTTAGGTATTGACATGCTCATGTCTCAGTGGCACTCTTCTCAAAGTATTATTAAAATTGGAAATGACAGTTGGTGCTGGGAGCAAGATAATCACATTTCTGCTAATGATAATCATGAGAACACTTTGAGTTCCACAATCCATTGTTAATTACTATTTTAAATTTCATTATGATTGTTTTTTTTTTCTTTTATATTTTCAGTTTTCAATCTTGATTTTATTAAAGCATGTCAGTTGTTAGAAATTATTATTCGATTAAAATGTTGTAAAACATTAGTGTCCTGCCAGCCCACACAATGGGGAGCAAAGTAATTTAAGTCTGGTAAGCTGTTGTGGGGTTAACTTCATGAGTGACGCCTCACACAAGTCTCGCAGCATTGTGTCCTGGTTAAATGAATGAATGGGTAGTATGGACTAATATCCATAGGAGCTTTAGAGTTTATGATGTTTAAAGTGAAATGCAGATAGTGGACGTATTTGCAAGGGTGTAGGACACATTTAAAGATATTAAAGATCTAAAATCCAAAAATTCTGATGAAATGTCTAAATTAATGTATATCTCCACCAGTGTTTATCAAGGGGACTTTTGATGCTCTTCACTGAACATTTTCCCCTGTATTTCTTTTGTTTGCCGTCTTACTTTCCTCTTCCCTGTCATGTTTCCTTCCTCCCACCTAGCGTACTCTCTTTAATCAAGGCTATTTTGGTGACAGTGTTTGATCGATTTTCAGCAATTTTAACTTCTGAATGTGCACTTTGTACGTGAGGTGTATGTGGAGTCAAACAAAAACAGCACTTTTTAGTATAAGTGAAAAAACAAGCAAAAAACGAACAGATGAATAAAGTTAAAATGGCTCTTGGGATGGACAAAGTATTCCCCCGTCTGAAACCAATCCATTCATTTGTGTTTGATATGAGTGAAATTGGCTTCTTGTGTTCAAAACAACGACAGCCTTGAGGGATTTTTTACAGCAGTGACTGCACGCTTGGGAGAGCGAGCCATGATGCTTCAGCAGGTACCTCATTAGATACTACTAATTACTTTTCACAGTAACTTTACCTAACGCTGGTAAACATGCAGTACCAGTGGTAATATGTCATTCATTTATCAGCAGAAATCCGCTTTCAGCTGATGTAGTGCACCTGGTAAGTGGTCCATACTGGTGATTAGTGCTAGATTAATTTCTTGCAGTGGAGTAAAGCAGATCCATTTACACTGATTTAGAAACGGGCTAGCAGTAGATACTCACTGCGGTACTATTGGCAGCTAGCTAGACGGTCATTACTAATCTAAAGGCGCCTGGGGGAGGAATGGGTGAGTGTGAGTGTTTCTGCATGTGAGTGCACCTGAATGTGCGCACGTGTGTGTGTGTGTGTGGAGGGTTGAAAGGTTGACGCCCTGTGCTTGGGTCACGCTCATAAGATGTGGGGGTCAACAGCAAAGATCATCTGGGGTCACAGTCTGTAATGGGAGCCATTTTTCATGAGGCGCATTTCTCATCCCGGCCTCAGAGGCAGGGGCGAGAGTGGAGTAGTGAACTGCAGAAAATGGCATTTCAATGTGCGTAACCTCTCGCCTTGCGACGTCCCCTCTTGACGGGCAGTGGCAGGTCCTTCTCATCTCTCTCAGGCTGCCTCGTATATCACTCACTGCTCTTGCCCACCTCTCCATCTCCGTCCCCCGGAGACGGAGGCCTGAGAGAGCCAGGGGGAGAGCGCGGCTGATGCGAGTGGACTGCTCTTCAATCTAGCAGCTACTCAACAATCAGGAACACATCTATCACCAGCCCTAAAAGTAATTTTGAACTGACTGACACACATACACGTGTCTCCTCAGCCCGTGATAGAGATGAATTGTGGACAACAGCCGCCGGGCTGCCTTGAACGTTTAAAAGCGGCCTGTCCAGTCCCTTTATGGCGAGCGGGTCCAGCACATACACCAAACCCGATGTGCTGAAAAGGAGGATGGAGAGGACTGCAGTGTTATTATCCACTGTAAACCAAGACAATCCAGCCACTTGGTGGCACTAGCAGCCAAAATCAATGAGAGAACACAGAAGGGAATGTGTCTGGATATAACACATAGAGCTGTATGAATATTCTGTTTCCATAACATGGCATCTACCATGAATATTCTCAGCAGCAGGCGCAGGAATATCAAAATAAATCATGAGCTGCAAACATCTTATTAAAGCTGAGTATTTCAATTTTGGGGCTGCTGTGAGAGCAGTAAGGTCTGCCAGAAGCACTGTGGGTAACTTCGTGTGAGGTAGGGGGTGATACACACACACACACACACACACACACACACGCACGCGCAGTAAATGCATGCATCTGATAAAAGCAGCTCTTTGTGTGCCAGTGCTCCTTTTCACTATCCGGCTCTTGTTGCTGGCGAGGCTGCAATTAGAAGTGAAACACTTTGGAGGACAGAGGGGAAGCTAGTTTGTGATTCAGGTCATGCTTGAGCCTAAATGTCATTGGCCAGAGTGCAGCAGGTTAATTGAAGGCGTCTTGTCATCATCGCCTGCTTCGCTGAGATAGCGTCGGGAGAGGGGCGGCTGCGGGTGAACCCCGTCCCGAAACCTGATTGGCTGGGCCTCTTTACACTCCTGTAGCTTCCCACACACATACACAAATTCTGCATCTGTTCCCACCTTCCCGCTGTGCTCTTCAGTAATAATCAGGGCATATGCATTCATTATTATCATGAAGGTGGAGTGAGGCGAGCTGAATACGGTCAAAGAAAGAGGAGCTGTTGCATTTTATTTCAGCCGTGAAAATAAAACCTCTGTCCCTCCAGAGAAGAAGTGAAAACACGAGAGAGTTTCTGAAGAAATTAAGTGAGGTGTGACTCCTGGGTGTTTAAAAAGCTGAAGCTAAACTGCATTTCTGTCTGTAAAAGTTAAAGAATGACAATAATGAGTATAAGACGTCACTGGGATGTTTGGTCCTCGCATTGCAAGATGATCTCAGAATGTGGGAGAAGGATTTTGTGACATCACAACTCCTTTGGAAGCCAATCATGGTCCAGTGTGCATTTTGTCAGACTAGTGAGAGAAGATTATTGATATGAATAAAATAAAAGTAGGGTATTTTTGAATGAAGACCTGTCTTAAACATGTCATGTCTTACTTACAATACTGAATTCCACTGTAAAGGTGTTGTAAAATTTGAAATTATATAAAGTTTGGTGTCTGTCAGGATGCAATATTTTGGAAATGGGTAAGAAAGCAAATGTTCCATAATAAAACCCTGCTGTTTTCCTTCTGTTGTGGGTCACGATAAATGATATAATGATGATAATTATTAGAATTGTGCAATAGCGTGAAACTGCGATATGTTCTGGGATGGTTACTGAACCATGAAAATCTCATACAGCTGCAATCAGGGTGACACAGGACACAGCTGCAGTATCATATTACTTTAAAAGCAGTAATGGAATAATATGACCTGTTTCTAATAGGATTTGTGGTAATGTTTTTTTTTCCAATTACTCAGTCTGGTAACAGTCCTTTCAAATAATAGTAACTAGTAATATTTAAGGCATTACATTTTAGAAGTAACACTGGTTTTAACCCTCGTCTGCACAACGACTTCATGGAATTTATTAACAAAAATGTCTGTTTTTTTACTGTATTTAAGTGTAAGTGTTTTACTGTATTTTTTACTGTATTTAATCTTATTTCATTGTTATTTGTTTTGTTTGAATATCTTTTCAAACAAAACAATTTACAGATGTCACCTCAGGGTGCTCCCTCAGGGTTTGCTGTTACTCTTTTCCGACATATTATAGCCTGAACACTTAGAGGATCAATTGAAAGAATATGAATAGATGAATCAATACTGAAAATAATCGCCTGTTGCAGCCCTGATCCAGACTGATCCGTCATTCTTAAATAAACTCATGCAGTATGTCTGTATTTAGAGGATCTTATTAGAGCGATGAAGAATCCTACTTGATCTGCAGGTAAATGTTAAGTGATACGTCTGGAACTCGGTGGTGTACACGGGATAATATAATGAAAATATTCATAAATGTAAGAAAATAGTTTAGGACCATAATTGCAACCATTTAAATTCCAAACAAATGATCAGGAGGGTTAATGTGTTCCCGCTGCAGCCGGCGTGCTCAGGCCTGTAATCCATTTAGCCGATCACTCCTGACAGTTCTTGAAGAGTGAGAGCATGATGAAATCTGTCCCTGCAGCTGTCAGTAGAACTGATACTGTAATTATTTCCATTTCATTTCCAATGTTGCGTCGTCACCGTGAGGCCTGGCAACAGTTTGAAACGAAATGTAACGATGTAAAACAGACATTAGGCTGATTAATTGAAACAGTTGCGTTTTTTTACTCTATATTTATGATTTTTTTTTTTTTATGTCCTCCATATTGTTCCTGCTTGTAGCTCATTCTGCTCTGATAATTAGTCGGAAGCTGTTCCTCTTTATAAATATTAATTCTCCCATTTTTCTTTGCCAAAGCCTGAGGCGCCCGGCACAGGTGTTTTGTGAATAACACAGAGGACGGCCGGCTAACTGCAGCAGGAACAGGAAGTTGCTGTAATGACTGCTTTCTCCAGTGCACCCTGGGTAATAATCAGCCCTCATAATAGCAGGTAAATACCCGAGTAGTCCTCGCACGAAGACGCTGGCAGCGGCAGTGGTCCGCAACAATTTTTCACTTACGTTTATTAAGTGAGCAGGCGTCGGGGTTGTTCTCTGTGGCCTGTTAGTGTTTACAGACAAAACAGAAGAAATGAAAAGGGCAAGTCGTGGCAGCGAAGCAGCAGCCAGATTCAAACTCAGGTCGAAGTACAAGGGTGGTTACATGAGTGTAAGTCGACCATCAGGGGTCTGCATGCATTATTTATAAGGCTGTTTATAGTATTGTTTACAACCTTCCTTTCCTTGATTGCTTGTTGAGGAGACAGAAAAAAGAATCAATGATGCCATATTTATTGCATCATAATTTAATAACAGACTACGAAAGGCTTCATTGCGAAGGGGAATCGTGGTTGCTCGGGCTCTCTCTGGCCGGTTATGAAATGTACAAAGCCAGAGCCCGAGGCGTAGTTCCTCTGTTGTGGTTCGCCATCTCAGTGAAGAAACTCTGAGATAAGACAAATGGTTCAAATGACCTTTGAAAAGATCACCATCTCTCAGCTCGCCCGAGAGAGGGAAAAGCAAGAGGGAGAGAGAGGATGGAGAGGAGGGCTATTTCTATATAGTGAGGGATAAAAGTGGATTCCCAAACTGCGAGTGTGTGCCCTATTCGTCTTCCCCCTCCGAATGCTTTCTGCTCCATTTACACAAGCTAAGTTTATTTGTCTCTGTCGAGGACTCAAGTGAAGCAGCAGAAGCAGAAGGGGGGAGGCGGCGGTGTGTGTGTGTGTGTGTGTGGGGGGGGGGGGGAGGAATTTACAGTCTGCGTTCTTTATTCATTAACTGACAACTCACATGATTTTCTTTCATTGCTCGGTTTTAATGAAGAACTTAAGTTCCCCCTCACCGCAGAGGCTCTCCACCCTGCACAGCCAGCCCGGGCCTTTCATGGTGCTCATTACAGTTCAGTCCGAGGAGAGTCGGTATAGCTAGCTACCTCTCGGTTATACGCCCACTACCACAAGCCATTTTCATCTGTGTTTGAAATCTCTGGATTGCTCTACTCAGCGTGAGCAAAGGCTTTTCTTAACAAAAGTTACATGAAGGGTTTGACGGGTGTTAAAAAGACTTTCACAAAAAAATGTGAAATGTGCTGCTGGCGTAAACGCAGTCTTACTTTAAGCTGTTTTATGACCAAGTATGCACATAGAGATAGAATATGGAATATTTTTTATTAACTGTGATTGTACTTTGCAGCACTTCCTCAGCCATTTTTGGAATGCATGCTGCCATGCCATTCTGTTCTTGTTAGGTACGCATTAGAATTCAACAGACTTTTAGGTAATAATTTGAGGTAATAATACAGGCTCATAACTATGATTTTTTCTTCCAAAACTGAATAAACAAGCTGTTCACAGAGGAGAATAAGGTCCCCACATATAAACAAATAAAAACAGTCAGTTTGTTTATCCAGTTCATTTGTGCATAAAAAATTATAAATCAAGATTTTTCTCTCCTGATTTACATTTCTTCCCGAATAACTACATAATGCACCTTTAAACTCCAGTGTGCTGTTTAAGGCTTTGTGTTCCCCCAAACAGAAACTCTCTGTCCTGTTGTGCATTTAGCCTTTAGCTCTACTAACTTCATTAGCTGTAAGCTGTTCCGTAGCTGTTAGCTCCCTTAGCAAAACGCACCACAGGCCTTTGCTGCCCATCGGCTGCTAACATCTGACCTCCTGACTTGCCTAGGTCTGGAGATGCGTGTGATTAAGAAACGTGTGGATTTGCACGCGTATGACGTCCATGTGGATAACTTCTAGCATTACGTCCGTCTGCTTAGTATAAGGTCAATATATTCAACTGTATTAGCCACCCACATGAAGGCCGGCTGGACCAGCAACCCACAGGTGGCCCTAACGTCTCTGACCCTGTAAGGACACTCCCACACAGAGTTTAAAAGCCTGCAACTCCCCCCCCCCCCCATTTGTAAGAACTGAAGAAGCCTCTTGGATGAGAGGTGAAATGTGTCCAGTTGCCTACGATACAGCACTTACAATTACCATGACCTGAAAGACTGAGAACCTTCATCAACACTGCAAACATTTACCATGAGAGTCATTCTAGGGTACCTGACATGATTTGAAGTGGGGAAAGTGCATTACTGATGCAGAGGCTTCCATAATACTTCTTTTGTAGTTCTTTTGAGAGCATAATAACCAATTTCTTACATGTATTAATCATTTGAGTTTATGAATATATCTTTCTCAATGTGTCCTAATAATGGTAAGCACCCATCCTTAAACCGTGCTTGCATAAATGTGGAAGTGGCAGGGCCATGTTGTTTGCTCAAACTACTGGTTGCTTAAACTGGAGTACTGCCGGCGAAATCGCTCCAGCGCTTCTCTCACCGCTGGGGAAGTGCATTAGCCAAACGCTTATTTGTGTTAAATGCGGCGCCTCAACAGGGTGTTTCCTGACTCGCAAAATTAAAACGTGAAACGACTTGTGCCTTCACATGATGTAACCCATTAAATCTGTGTGTGTGTGTGAGTGTATGTGAGGGGAATACGAGCAGGAGATGAAGTCCGGACAGAAGCATCGCTTGCATCCCAATTAGGAATGCAGGACTTTTTAAAGGGTCTTTAACCTTAACAGAGCTTAATCATGTAATTAACGAGGAGGGGGGGGGGGACTGTCTGTCTGATGGAACCCTCCCGCTAGAAATATTCCCTCCAAAACATCGTCTAGACTCCGTGTTTTCACAGACAAAGACATCATTTGTGACCTTTAAAACAAGGAGAGGGTTTTGCTACCTGAGGCATTAAGTCTTTTATTTAGCCAGGCCCTGTTTTAAATTAACTCGTGATTGTTATTCGCTCCGTGTATCAGCGCGTGCATACATGGCTGTGTGGGGATTTGCGAAATCACACAAACAGCCGCAGTGCGCGTGCCTGTGAGCGTGTTTGCCTATCATCCACTGTCGCGGTTGCCTATCCAGGGTCGCTGCCGATGGCTGATTACCCACCGCTGGCATTTAAGCGGCGGTTGCAGGACCGCAGGGCTCTCCCCACACTTGGACGTGACACACATCAAGCTGGCTGAGTGGTTGTTTACAGCGGCCGCGCTTTTTAATTGCTCATCAAATTATTGGCTTAATGGTAAGACATCGGCGAGTGAAAGGCACATATGGATTCGGACAGTGGCTCATCAAACGCCCGCCCGCCACACTGTGGTTCTTGCCTCGGCGGCGACTATTAGCTAAACAAGCTGAGGCCTATTTAGCAGTAATCAGCAGAAGCACTGCGGAAGATAAAAATCAGCCATGGGCATTATTTTCCCTTCAGCCTTCCAGAGTGACAGGCCTATTATATAGTGCAGGGAATTTATGAGATGATCATCTTTGATGGCCTGGATGTCCGTCGTTCGCTGTAATGTTTTCTATGGTAATGATGCTTCCCCTCTGCCTTTGACCACAAAACCGCCATCCGCCTTGTGACTCCATCTCTCTGCTGAAAAGTGATTGTTGACGGCTCCATTAAGGGGTGAAAAAATATTTTCTTTCCCCTCCACCCCCCTCGCACCCACTCAGAAGCTTTACATTCGCTCGTCAGCCGGGCTTATTTATTGTCGCCTTCCCCCAGCGCCGGGATGCATCAGGTTTGAACTTGTCGCTTTGATGGGGACGGGGGTGATTTGAATCGACCTTGATGCAACTCCTTTGCACGGGGAACGCAACGTCGCCGGGGGTTTGTACAGGGAATCAAAAGCTGTGGCCTGGAACCGTGCATGCTGTTTGTTGGTCATTACGGCTGCCCCTATAGCCAAGGCGGCAATCTCACATCCATCAGAGGTGTATCTCATCTGTTTAATGAAAAAACTGTCAGGCTGCGCATTAGACTCTCACTGATACCACAGATCAGTTGTGTGTGATATACAGTACCTTCACGCAGATTTGCTTAAGGGCACATTCTCACAACGCTCACCAGTTTCTATCTAGAGAGCGTGGAAAGCCTGTATGATTTAAAGCTCAATATTCACAGCTAAGAGACCTTCTAAAGACCGGGCCGGATAAACCTATGAGAGAGGACAGAGGGACCTTTTTGATCCACTGTTTCCTCTATTTAGGTGCACGCTCTGCTATGTGCTGGCTGATTGTGATCATTTGATCGAACGCAAGTGTATTCTTTGTTTTTTGACTCCTCTTCAAGAAACGAAATCTGGATTAGACGCAAATTCAGGGCAAAATGTTTCAGTTAAAAGACCACTGTGTCATTTAGGGTAAGAAATTTAATTCGGAAGAGTGAGAGTGTTTTTTTCACGCCTAATCAAGCTCTCTTTGTTTTCATGACCATATAAACAAACTGACCTTAAAGGACAACACAACTTCACACTGCGTTGTTTATCTATGTGGCGGACCCTGCCACCTTTTTAGCTTCAAGTGTTCAGTGTTCTGGGGACCTTATCTTGTTAACTCAGTTAAGGAAAGAAAGAAGTATGTCTGAGTTTGTATTATTACCTCATATTTAATTAATATTAATATTTTCCTCAGTGCCCCTTTAATCATTTTGGATTAACATAATTCTCCTCCTCCTCCAAAAATTGAAACAGTGTTGTTTTTATTTCCTGAAAAGTTTTTTTGAGTTATATAAGCACTGTTATTTCTTATTCAAAATTCAAACAACTGTTGAATACAGGGGGATTAAAAAAACAAAACAAAACAAAACAAAACAAAACAAAAAAACTAATTCAAAGGCGCACCAAGCTGTGCCTTGTACTCCAGTAGGGGGGCATTTCAAAATCACACCGTCTGTTTTTCTAACTAACTGTAAAAAAAGCAACTACCTGTAGAGTTAGCTTGTCACTCAGGTGAGGCACAGCGGATGAACTCAGCACGGTTAGAATGGATTCTGCCTGGTGGGATTAACTTGCATGCTGAGACATGAACTGTCAGGACGGGCATTAGAGTGGACGGGGTTCTACGCATAAACTGTTGGAGCTTGAGTGGCCAGTAGCCAATCAGCACAACTCCAGATGTTGAAAATGACACAGCACTTCATCACACGGCTTCTTTGCACTCGCTGAAGCCAAGCAGCGTCCCTCCTTACCTTCTTTTTTTCATTATTTCACCACAAAGCTCCTATATTTCAAGGACAAAAGTTACATAATGTGGCTTTAAACTAAGATTTTTCGGAAAAGCAAAAGCCCGTGTAGATACATGATAATAATGAGTTTTACTCGGGCCATTAGTTTTACCATTTCCTGACATTTTATAGACCAAACTTCTAAGCAAATAATCTAGAAAATAATACACAGGTTAGTTGTCATTAACCACCAGCGGCAGCTCCAGTGTCTGAAAGTGTTGAGAAGTTGTGATATTAGCTGTCATGTCTTGAGTTTGTGGTTCAGTTATTTCCTGTTTCATTCTGACGTCCCGCCCTCATGTGACATGTTATTGCTTATGATTTCCCCCGCTTTTGTGTGAAGCCACGCCCCTTTTTCCCTGCGCTCACCTGTGTCCTGTTAGTCGACCGGCCCTCGTGTATACAGTCAGTGTCCCTTTCCTGTGGTTTGTTTCTGGCTTTTGATCCTGGCGTTTTTGCTGTTCCTTTACTCTGCTGAGAAAGTCTCGGTTATTTTGTTATCAAAAGCTCACTTTTTGTTCAGTTCTTGCCCAGCCTTGTCCTGCATTTGGGTCCCATTCTGCACACCCATTATGTAGCAGCAAGTCAGAACGTCAGAGCGTTGAAGCTCTATTTTGACACGAAGTCAAATTGTTTATATTTTAACATCACATCAGGGTTCGCAGAAAACAAAACAAAGCACTCACGAGCATTTATCTATTTCAAACGTGTCTCGAAACAACAGAGAGAATATGAAATCTGACCTCTGAGGTTTGGATCTTTTGACACCTGTTTTTTCACTGTGGGAATCATAGCGGTAATTGCTTTTGAGGGGTCCCTGATCTATTTACACTGCACTCTGCTTTCCAAAGCCAGAAACATGATTTGTATTTGACATATGTCCTCTTTTCATCTCCTTTTATGTCTGAGCAGTCTGAGCACTGATGTTTATTTGGGGTAGACGTTGCTTCAGAGTTTGAGACCCTCTGGGAGCGCGGATTGATTTAAAAGACAGCATTATTTTCTTATTTTCTATCTGAGGCTTTTATCCCTCGAAATACACACTTTAACAGGTTTATTTTTTTTTTAAATTTGCAAACGCACTTTTTTTTTTTCAGACCTACATTTCAAAGATTGATACGTTAAAGTCAACGAAATTAACTTTTGAAATTTTGATGTAGAGGAATAATAAAATAACAAAGGGTGACAACAAAAAAAAAATGTCTTCCCGTGGCGTTGCGGCACCGTCGTTTCTGACAGCGTGCACAAAACCTTTGTAATCAACCGCCGAACCTACACAGACACACAAGAACCAGACACTATAAACACTTGAATTGCAATCCAATATCCTCTCAGTTTTTCCCCCACATTCAGATCTCGAACACGGAGGTGTGCATTCCAATTATCCTTCGTTGCAACATGAATGCCAGAGAGTGAAAACAATATCCCAGGCACAAAAAAAAAAAAAAAAAAAAAAAAACGAAGAAGAATTTGTCTCTGAGCTGCAGGGGATTCATTTAGACTATATGAGGGGGAAGAATTGGAGCGCAGAGGACAGAAAGGGACCAATCAAACGTGGCTGCTGCCTTGTGGTGGGTGTGTAGCGGCCGTGTCGCTGGCGCCCACACAAGAGTTGGACTCTGAAATTTACCAAACATCTCTTTTTCTCATTTGTTCACGTCCAGAGCTCTTTGAGTCGATTTATCAAAGCAGCCGCCGACATGATTTCCACCCTCTGTTTTCCCCTATTCTTACATATTTATTTCTGCCTCAGTCTCTTTGGATGATGTGAAAATCAATGCCGAGTCGATGCTCGTTGTGTCCTCGTGCAAAACATTCTGTCCCAAGTTGTCTTCGAAAGAAAACTTCAGAAATCGAGCAGTTGTAGTGGCAGGTGTGTACTCTACAGCCTCTGTGCGGATGCGAATGCTAATTCTGCGTCCTTTTTGTTCTATTGTTTTGTGACTGTGCTTGCATAAAGGACACACAGATACATGTTGAGAGAGAACCTTTATCTCCCTCTTTAATACTGGCTGATTTATCCTGCCGGAGCACAAGGACAATAGCCTCCTCAGGCTGTGAATCATTCTTGCCAGCTGACTCTAATCACCAGCTAATTAATAGTTGATGTGCCAGCTTACAAAAACACGACTGCTATTAACCTGTACATGCTATTGATTTAGCCTTGCTTTAGGTGCTTTGGTGGATTCTTTATGGGAAATTGGGCATTTGGGTTCTGATATTCTAAGAGATAAAAGTTTAGTGTTCATCGATGTACTGTTGCCCTGCATTCTTTATACAGCTGTACATTTGAGTAAACGTCTGGTCGCCCCACTATTTAAAGCTGCAAAATTTAATGGGAAAATTAATTGATTAAGCCCTGCAGAGATTTTTCATGACCGGGAAGAAGCCGTTTTGACAGCGCTGACCTTTGAGGGGTTGAGCAGTTCAGGACGGAGGAAGCATCCTCTCTTATTAGCTTCATTTGCACCGTCCACTTTTGTTCCTTGGAAAAGAAAAGGCTTTGCAGACAGCTGTCAGTGTTACATTAGCAGCCGAGCTAATGAATTTTCTAGCAGCACAACACCTGTCAGTTAGCAAGTTTGTTAGCTTGGAGAGTTTTTTTTTCTATTTCTAACAAAGACAACAAAACACGATGATGTTGGCGTAGAAATGGCCGCTGCTTTTGAACAGTGATTTGTTCATAGATGTCAAAATGACTTAACACAATATCAAAATTTGTGATGTGATTTGGCCATTTTTTGCACTGCTCTGGTTCTGTCTAATTAGTAGTCTGGCTGTATGGTTGGCTGTCTCGTAGCGGCTAAATGGTTTTCGGTGGCGGTACCTCATCGTACATATTTACCAGCAGTTTTGTGTGTGACTGTTGTTCATTTTCTGAGAGATAAATCTTCTGTTTAGCTTAAACAATCATAACATCAGACAAATCACTGCTGTAGCTACTTGACAACCTAATCTAGCTTTTTCCCCCCTGCTGCCTTTGTCTGTTCATTTACATTAATAAATGAGATTTCATAGGAAGACACATTTGCGGTTAAAGTGCAAAAAAAAAATATTTAAAAGTACAAATAAAACCATCTCCCAGACGGCGCGTGTTTTACAGCTCAGAGAAAGGGCCGCTGAATTAAGCGTGATGCAAACACGGCAAATTGAATCAATTTGCGCGCTCTAAATAGATGTGATGCGTGGAGCCTGAACGCTCAAATGAATAAAGAATTTCAGAGTTTAATGATGTTGTTTTTGTTTGTGCATTTCTTTCCCTCTGCTCGATGAAGGTTCCAGAAGATCAGGCGTAAGGAGGAAGAGAGATATCACATAATAAGGCGGCGTGGAGACGAAGGATCGCGGTGTCACAGGCTCCATGCTGCAACCACCGGGCACGAAGCGACGGGCCGAGGGATGAATTCAAGAGGTGAGTGGAGCATATTAAACTGATAAGTGGCCATGCGGAAAATAGTGAGGGCCAGACGGGCACACAAACATGACAAAATCCAGATGTGTGTGCACATGTTAAGGTTAATTTACATACATGTGTGGGTTCACAACCCTCTGAAGGGAGGACGAGACAGGCGCACAGTTCAGCCTATGGTTGTTTCTCATCTTGTGTTTTGTGTTTCTTTGTGGTTTCTCTGTCTCTCTGTGGTCATTTTGCAATTATCCAATTGTTTTAATTCTTATTGTCTGAGTAACTGTGGTTGTTTTATGTCTTTATGTGATCGTTTTTATCCCTTTATGGTCTTTTTGTGTCTATCTGCGTACATTTTGCTTCGCCTTTCGGCCATTTTCTCTCTTTTTGGTAGTTTTTGATCTCTTGATGGCCATTTTGTGTCTCTATGTTAAAATTTAGCCTCTCTTTGAGAGCATTTAAAGAAAATCTATTTGTGTCTTTGTGGTCATTTAGCCTCTCTTTGTTACTCTTTATAGTCAGTTTTGATCTTTTTGTAGCCATTTTGTGTGTCTTTTAGGTCGTTTTGCGTCTTTGAAGTAACTTTGTATTTCTTTTGTGACGTAACACAACACGTCATACAGACACACTGGTCCCGGGTCCCTGGGCCAGTTCCCCTGTAGGCGATACTAAAAACCCAGCTGCCTGTCACCGTCTGCTGTAGGCAGCGGCATCACCGGGGCCCAGTCAGATCTCAGGAGAGGCCTGTGCCACACCTCTGGCCTCACCCTCGCATGCATGACACAAAATCAAGCGCGCACACACACATACGAAGATAAGAACATTGCTTATGCACAATTTCTGCCATGCATAAATGTATAAGTGAAGCCAAACACTACAGACGTTTCTCAGGGACGAGCCTGTCATCGCTGTTGACATATTGATCAAGAGTGGCCTTCCTTTTGTACAGACGGTCCGCAACACTTAACGATCAAACGTGGAACACAAAGCTTCCAGCGGACACATTGACAGCCTATGATTAAATCAGTAACAGCGGCAGCATTGTTGACGACAATGATGATAGCACTGAGGGCACTTGTCAAAGAAAAGGACCAGTAGCTCACCGCCACTGCACACATGCACAAATGGACGCTCGCGGAGGGAAATTAATTTCAGCCAAAAAACAAAGCATTTATCATCAAACTGAGTGGTCACCGAACGCGGAATTCTACAGAGCTCATGAATAATTGTTTCCACGCGTTATGTTTTGCCTGTCAGTCAGGAGCGCGCTGCGTTAGCTGTAATACATCTGAATTAAGCGCCTGGTGGCACTCTGTCACGTACACCCCGTCGTAAGCCGTTAAATACATAAATCGGGTTTAAATGAACACACACACCACTTGTCTTGCCTGGTTTGCGGGGTAATTCATCTTCCAACTCCATGATTCTGTTATGCAGTCAAATTGACAAGTAATCCATTGCTGGTGTCCTTGTTGTCAGCATTAAGGTCATTTCTGATTGTTGCATTGAGTGAACAGACTTGCAGCTATGCGACGCTTTGCAAGGGGGGGTGACAAAGAATACAGCAGGCGAATGTATCGATGTGAGTGATTTGAGCTGTAGCTGTGGCAACATGGTGGAGAAATGTTGAGAGGCTGCGTATTTTTAGAAGCTTTTTATGGAAACAATTATTTAAAAGACTCTGTCGTCACTTTCAATCCCAGCATCCTCCAAAAATGACAGTCCTCGATTTTTTTTTTTTTTTTTGGCACAGTCACACGGCATTTCTTGGCATCTTTGTTGCACAGACCCAGAGGTGCAGGCCCGTGCAGCACCTGTCAGGGGACCGTGCGAGTAGTGCATTACATGTTTTTGGACAAGCGTGCTCAGGCTTTAAATGGATTACAGCTCATTATCCCCAATTATTTTTCAGAGTAAGCCGGGAAGCGGAGAGGAAACCTGACTCGGTGGTTTGTTAAAACTGCTGCTAGGAAAGCTTCACGGAGGTGCGAGATAAATAGCTATAAAAAGATTCATTCTGTTTCCTTTTTTTTTCTCTTTTTTTTCTTCATTAGTACACTTGAGATTGAAGCTGTTCATATTCCGAGGTCAAGTTATAACACTCGGGTCGCTTTATGAATAAACTCGTATTCGTTTGGCGAAAAACCAGGAAGTGATCTCACTGCTCACTCTAAGTTTTATATTGTTCGGTTGTCTTTTCGTCTCCCTCCGTGTTTTTATGTTTGTCTGCTCTCAGTTTTTGTTTTTTTGTTTTTTTTAAGCAGCACCTTTTTCATACCTGTTTTGATAAAGTTTAGTGCAAATGAGGTGAATTTCAATTGAATACCAACAAAGAATTTGCAGTCAGCTCTAATCCGAGGAAACAGCCACAGAGCAGGGAGCCGTGCACAGATCTTGTTAGGTTAGACACAAACAAGTTGCGAGCTCACAGGTAGAGAGAATCTGTACTCTCAAACGCGCCGCAGCTGTAACATCTTGTGTTGTCTCTGAGTGTTCTGGGTGAAACTATAAATATTGCTTGCCTGTCAACAAGATCAGATCCACTCTGAAGGGATCGCTGACTGGTTTAGAAACCTAGCAGCTCCCTACCAGTAGAATGCTTTATGTTTCGTCCACGCCGCCAGAAAGACCACGGGTGCCGGCAGAAGCCTTCTGTTTTGAGGAAGTGTCTGAGCAGACTGCCTGTGGACAGGCCATGAAACTCACAGCACACCCACACTGGCATCAACCCCGAACGAGCACAATAACACATCATGTGTTGTCCACATCCTCCCTGGAAGCTGATAAGCTGCCCTGTGGTAAGCAGAGAACTATACGCATTATACCTGTCATCAATGAAAGACTCCACGCCTTTAGATAAAGTTCAAGCTGCTGTTTCTTCTTGTGTCCGTCCTCCTATCCTAGATGTTGCCTCTTAGTCCTTTGCCTTTGTCTTTTAGTGCTCAAGTTGTAGTATTTCTTTTTTTAAGGAAATACTCTCACTAGTTAGACAAAACCAATACCACTTGTATTGTGCATGTCCATATTCACAGCATGAAGCGCTCTACACTAAATTGGAGGCTGCAAACAGGTAACGTGTCGCTCATTCAGTTGTTCTTCTATTGTTCTCTCTAACATACATTACACCATGGACTGTAATTTGTAAAGATTTTATCCCAGGGACCCCGGTCTGATAAGAATTTTGCGTTTTCATTTTTTTTTTTTGTTGTTTAAAATTTGCCTTAAACCCAGGACCAGAATAGACACATATTTCTTTCATGATGTTACTTATGGGTGGAATTATTGTCAAAATAAATGTCTTTTCACTGGAGACCCCTTAAAGATCTTTGTGGGTCCCTGGACCCAGATTTCAACACTGCTAGCTTCATAGACTAACATAAGACTGGAGACGTGCCGAGCCCCCTCAGAGGTAAATAAGTTGGCCTACAACCAATTAACCACTGTTGAAGCTCCCAACTTTTTCACTTTCAGACAGAGCCAGACTCGCTGGATTGAATCCAGATAATCAAATTAAGCCAAAGTAAATTAACCAGTATACAGCTGAATATCAATCGTTTTTTCATATTCATGGCAAATAAGTTTATCTATACCCTGAAATATCAAATGGCAACACACATGATTGGGGCACCACAGCTGCAGCCACTTGAGAGATAACAGTCAAATCCAGAAGGCCGATGTCAGAGTCGCTTTCCTACGGGAGAATAAACATGGTAGAACCTGTCTTTACAATTTAAGCTTTATGCTGCTTTGCAAAAAAAAAAAAAAAAAAAAAATCCACCATCTCCTGCTGTTAGTCATGTCAGGCTTGAAGACTGTGGCTGATCACAGTATAGCTCTCGTCACCTTCCCCGATTGCAATGTATCCCAGTGATTCACCCAGTCTTCATGATAAAAAGCCCTGCAGCCTGTGTGTGTTTGTTGTTCTCCACAGTCGGTAAAGCAAAGTTATGCAGTCAATTCTCAAACACAAGGTTTGTCACTGCAAATTACGGTTCATTTTTTTTACACACGGGAACTTTCCTCCATCTCTTATTAAAGTATATATTTAGATGTACATCTTTTAAAAGAGAAATGACAGCATGGGAAGCATCCTGAAATATTGCGATTACTTAACAAGGGAGATGACATAAATTGTGTGTTCCCGCACCTTCCTCCTTAGTGCAGTTTTCTGTGGGAATTGCTTTTATTCAAAAATCTGTTGAGAAATCATTAAGCAAATGTTTATTTTTCATTCTTTAAAAAAAAAAAAAAAAGAAAGAAGGAAAAACATCTGCTCCGCCATTATCATCCATCTGCCTTTTGCCATTCCTCCGCGCTCTCTTCTACGGATTCCTCCTCTTAACCCGCAGCATGTAATAACTGTCATCTGCCACGCCAATGAGCCATGTAGTAAAAACCGCCGGTCTTCATATTTATCTCGGCTAATCTCGAAGCCGTCACGGCAGCCATTACAAAGGGAAATCATGCTTTATTCGGCGCGGCTGTGGAGAACGAGTGGGAGGGCGCTCCTGAGGATGCCATTTGGAAAACCCCTTCACCTTCACGACGCAGTGTCGCTGCGGCGTGGATGATAGGTGGTGGTTTTGATGAATATAAGTTAGATACTTAATATTACTGACAATCCCTGTCCCCCCTTACTCTCTTTGTTTTCATGACTGAATGAACAGGTGGACCTTATAGGACAACGCAATTTCATACTTACTTTGTTTACGTGTGGCGGACCCTGCCACCTTTCTAGCTTCAAACAGTGTTCTGGGGACCTTATTTTCCTCTGAGAACAGCTTGTTCATTCAGGAAAAAAGTTTTTACACGTCACGTCAGATCACACTTGAAAAGGCCTCGAGCCATTTTCATTATTTCCAGTTTGCCGTGGCACTTTCGAGCTTTACTTGTCTCTTTGTGGTCTGGCTGCGATGCTCCGCAGCCGACAAGCGACGGCTGCAGCGCGAGCCGGGGAGAAGCCCATGAGAGGAGAGGAGACGTCTTATAAAATATGATGCACCGCTTAACCACAGAGTCTCTCTCATGTCCTGCTGCGCTGCTTCAAAAGCACTGCTGAGCTGTTTCCAGCGCATCCAATGTATCCCAAAAACTCCACGTGAAATGCGCAGCGGGCTCGCGTGCATATGCTTTTTTCGCCTTATTGTAATGTCACGGCAGGGATGGTTGTGCGTGTGCGTCCGTCCACCTCTACATCAACATTTTCACAGATTAATCTCATGGGGCCTGTGTGGGTGTTTCTTCAAAAACTTGACTTACAAAGTTTTTTAAAGTTGCAAAAGTCAAGAGTGTGCCTTTATTCCCCGTTATCTCATTAAATCGAGGACACAGTCCAACAGAACAAAGCTATTGATGAGAACAATTGATTAGACTCTGGGAAGTGACAACAGACTGAAGTTCGCCATCGCTCAGATGATCCCGGCGCCGCCTTCACACGCTCAACGCATCACGCCCTCCCTACACTAATATTTACCTCCCTAATAAAAGTCATTGTTGTGTGGCTCACTCTAAATCAGGGGCCTGCTTCTGACGGGGATGACAGAGGGAAATATAAAGCATCTCTCACAGTGATGGAGAGCTCCAGAGGGATTTTATTAGCCTGGTGGGAAAGACAGACCTCATAAGGTTTCTGGCGTATGAATCCAACTGTGTGTGAAGCTGTAAAACAATCTGTTTCTGGCATTCTTTGCCATTAAGCCAATTTAATACTATCAGACGAATAATCAGTAATAGATTAACATTTCAGATGAACAATGATTTCATATTGTGAAATGTGATTTTGAATAAGCATGTTGATTGCTTTATAACTACAACCATTACAGTCCCAGTCAGCGTATTTAGAGCTTTTGTGTTGTGAGTTTAAAAACAAAAAAACTTTCAAGCGTTAGATCTGATTGCCTAACATGGCTTAGCTTAGCTTATTTGCTGGGGCACCGCAGCAGTTCGAAGGTAGCTAGAAGCTACCACCCACTGTGTGACTGTTAGCCTCCACCTATACTTCCCTCATTTCACAAATCCCACATAGTTACATGAGGAGATGTGGAAATGGAATGAAAATGACAACAACCACATCTATCTGCTATCTGAAATGTAAACCAAGTTTTTGCCAAGTGATATCCAAACTCAGCCCTCTGACCCACACCCCACCACTGGAACTGACAAGCTAACAGAGAGCACTAGAAATAGAAGGGTTATATAAATAAATGCAGGAGGGGCGCATTGGAGACCCATCCAAGATGGCGGCCATGCTGATACGTTAGCTCCAGTAGGCAGCGTCAGTCTATGAGGCCTCTATGTATATTATGTCTATGGTTACTACAACTTACAAGCTAAGGGTTAACTGCGGTAAGTATGGACTTGATTATATGATAAGTAGGCCAAGATGATAAAATCATTGTTTTGATGTCATATGAATCTTGCTTTAACTGTGTTGCTTATTAATTTTAATGTAAAACTTTGATCAATGTTGTTGTTTATTCCGTTTTTGGGAAACTTATAAATGCTGCTGTCTTAGCCAGGATTTGAATTTCAATTTGAATGTTCCTGGTTAATAAAATGTTAAATAAATAAATATGATAATTGACTTATAAATAATTTCTATTTTTTCAGGTTTTCCCAATAATTCCCTATGTTTACTCTAAATTTCACAGAAAAATTTGACCTTCCCCATCCGGACCACCCGTAGCCAACGTTTTCAAATTTTACAAATGAGTCTGCCTTTATTAACAAGTCAACCGGCTTGAATTGACTTTGTAACCAGTTGTAGTAACAATTTATCATTGATCACTTCCTTAGGTGTCTATTCTTTGTAGATGCTGAATTGTATGTTGCAGACAAATTTCACTTTAAAAAAAGAAAAGATCTTGCCTGTTCAGCTGATCTCTCACTAAGCTAGCATTAAATTGGAATTAACTGATTTGAGTTGTAACAGTTGATCACTGTCTCCGTTGTACCCATAATTATTACCAAATTACTGGCTCTTTGCAAGAAACTTCACATTGGAAAATTGATATGAATTTGCAAATGCACAAAGCGTCATCAGATAAATGTTTGTGTATACCTGAGTGCAGGATTGAAAGAATAATTTACCAGAAAAGAAATACAAAATGCTTTTTTTTATGACATATATTTGGCATAATAAGAGAGAGCAGAACATTTAACCTGGGGGGGGGGCTGAGAAAGGAAATGTTTATTTTACTTTCACCGCGGTTAAAAATTCACTTCACTTCACTTAAGGAAACACTTCTGAGTGTTTCAGGCACTCGGCATATTGTCTCAAGGCTTCGGAGACATATGTCTCGAGAAATGCATTCTGCGACTTCGAGTGCACGAACATATCTATAAATAAAAGGGTTGATTTGCATCACAGTGGAACAGAAGAAGCACTGAAGGAGACATGAGCGCAGCGGGCCGTGCTGTACAGTACAGCTGGATGCAGGAGCAGTGTGAGACAGAGGTCAGAGTGTTAAAACAGAAGACTTTGTGGAGTGTGAAAATGTGGGGTAATCTTTCACGGCACTCGCTAATGTGGCCTTCCGACGTGAGAGAGAGAGAGAGAGGGAGAGAGAACGAGGGGGCGGGGGTTGGGAGGGGAGAGACAGAACGAGATGTACAGTAGCCAGCAGTGAAGAGTAGCTGCTGCCAAATGCACCGAGGGCTAGACGAAGACGAGCCCTTGCCATCTGGGCCGCTCGAGGCGAGGCTGAAAACAACTCCCGCTCCATCACTGGCTCTCCAGCTCACATTCACGCGTCGTTTTTATTTCCCTCTTCCTCTTTTCTTGCTCTTTTGGCCTCTCATCCCATTAAACCGTCCCGTCTTGACCTCCTGCCTTTTTCTCAAGCTGTCTTTCCTCTCCTCACTTACACTTGGCTCTCGCATCCTCCCCCCCTCCTCCCCCCCCTCCTCCCCCTCCTCTCAAGGATTTATCACTCTTAATTATCTTAACTATCCCGCTTCATACTCGGCTTGTATCTAGCATATTTAATCTGGGATTCAGCAGGGCTATTAGTTACACTCAACATGCGGAGGCTAATTGATTTAAGGAAGCAAGATTTGCTTGTTGGTTGGTGCTGATGGGTTTAACTAAAAAGCTAATATCGGCGGATGGAGAGGAGAAACGGATGGATGGGGGTGAAATCAAATGATCATTCCGGCATCTTTATGAACTTCTTTTGCATGCTTTGATGTCCAAATCAGTTTGTCTCGACCTCGCTGCGGCGGCTACGCTGCATAGAAATAACGACTCAGAGCTGTTTTGAAGGAGCAGCGTGTGGTTTTGGGGACGACATTTTCATCAGAAGAGAAAGATTTCTTATGTCTAAACAAACTAAATACACGTGACTGAATAAATCTGCGAAACAAACTGACCTGAGGACAACACAGCTTCATACTGTTTTACTTTGTTTAAATGTGGCGGACCCTGCCACCCTTGTTGCTCCAAACAGTGTTCTGGAGACTTTCTCCTGAAATCAGCTTGTTTATTCACTTAGGTATAAAATGCGTATTCCTGAGGTTGATTAATTACCTAATTAACATTGAAAATATTCAAATCTGAGTGTGAATTTCTTCTCCAAAACTAAGCAGTGCCCCTTTTAATGGCTTGCAGTCTCTCCGATACAAGTGGGAGTGATTTTTTTTTTCTTCCCCTGATTTACATGGGATAACGGTAGTAAGGATAAATATTTTTGGTTGGTGGGGAAACGGAGCAGCGAAACAGATGTCTGTTTAAATGTCATGTTTGTCGCCGAGGCTGTGCTGACATTTTAGTCCCAGACTTTCACCTCTCGGATTTGTTCGCTGTGAGTCATTACCAGAATCAGGTTGAGTCAGAGCTGTTGTTGTGAATAAATATGATCTAATTGATAGCTGACCTCTCGCTTTGATGAGCAAATGTGACCAGAACTGACGCACGCCAGTAAGACTTAACTATCCCAAACGTTGTGTCTGTGTGTCTGATTTTTTTATTTATCTATTTATTTATCTATTTAGCATCTGTGTGACTGCTACTGCATATGCAGCATGGGCGGCTGGTGGCCACGGATATTGATAATGGCATTGGGGACACTCAGCTTCTTGTCTTATTAATCACACCAGGCTGAGCAGTGACCTTTCTCCGAGCCCACTGCTTTGGGCCGAGCCAGATCCCCTGCCTCTGCCGCCCCCCGGGAGCAGCAGGCTGACATCACTCACCCCGCGTCCGCTAATGTCAGCCCCGAGCCTGGCCGCAGCGGCTCACCGGCCCTGCCTGGCGCCCTGGACACAGCCCTGGATGACAGAGACATTGATCACTCCGGAAGCTCAGGTTGTCCGGGGCTGGCTGGGGGGCTGGGGTGTTTGTGTGTGTGTGTGTGTCCGTGTGTGTGTGAGTGTGTGTGTGTGCGTGTGTGTGTTTCGAATACAACACCAATTGAGACTGGTGAGCCTAATTAGACTTCACATCTGGGCCTAATGAGCAAATCAAGACCCATCATTGATCACGGATCAACTGGCCTTGAGCTGATTTCTGATTGGCTGAGAGTTGCACAAGTGCTGTGAACTCCTGGGTTAAGTATTGTAAGAAACAACCGATCATTTATTTAGAGGGCTCAATTTAAATCTTCATCTTTATAGGTGTATATATTATGGATCTGTTAATGATAAAACATAACAGATCATCCTTACTGTCTATAATAGAACACCATGTTTCCATGTTAAAACATGTGTCCGAATATATAGAGAGAAGAGCTTTGCTAAAATAAAGGGAATACAGTGTCAGCATGTAAAATGTTGAAACATTAAAGCAAGATTTATTGCAAATTTGATTCATTTGCTTTAAATTTTGCTATATGTCTGGGCTAATGGGAGACCATGTGAAATACTGTGCTGTATCATGCTTAATACATTGTCAATATCAACATTCTGTTTTATTACAAGGTCTTTCAATAAAAGGATTCAAAGACTTAAAAGTTTATTTGTCATTTCTTAAAGTAATATATGGATTTAAATGCAGCATGGCGCGCTTTGACGTTGTGCTAAATACTAAAAAAAACAAGTGATCCTCATAACTTAACAACACCATTCCCAAAAATGGTGACCAGCGATGGTAACCAGCAACACAAGTATCAGACCTTCATTGTACAGTCGCAGCTTCATTAGGTTTAGCCACTAAAAACACTTGACTAGGTTCAGGACAAGATCGTGGTTTGGGTTAAAATCACTATGTTGCATCTGCAACTTCCGTTACAAACCTGCCTACGTTACCTGAGTAACCAACTTTAAATAATGTACGTGGCATTACATCGTTTTGCTAAGTTGAAGAACTCACCGGTGACTTCTGGTTTCTGGACACAAACGTCCGTCTCCCTGCGCTTGTTCGACTGCCTTTTCCATTGTTGATCCAACTTCAGTCCATGTCCTCTGCAGCTGTGTTAACTTCTACAGCTGCCTGTCAAGAAAGGTCGACATGGGTCGTAATGAGCTCGACGTATAACTTTGTTTTTTCTGATGAGGGCAGGCAAAAAAAAAATTAAGATAAAAAAAATGTAAACAACGTGCAAAAAGCAAAGAATCAAAGTAATTCGATTTTGAGTTACTTTAAGAAGTTGTTTATTCCCAGTGCCACGCGTTCAGGATGAAGTCATGGAAAAACAATGACAAGAGAAAGAAAGCTCAAGGACAAGACTCCCATTAAACTGTTTGTTCTATTCTTGCCACACGGACTGAATTTGCCAGAAACCCACGCTGAAGAAGGGCGTCTAGCCCAAAACATCCGCGTGGCGAGAATCATATGAACAATAAACAGTTTAATGGGAGCGCTGGCCTTGATTTTTCTTTGTGCTCATTCACTACAAAAGGGAGTCAGCCCGCCATGTTTCAGTTATATACATGAGTACATAACAGCAACTATAACAGCAATAACAGCTTTCAGTTTTCAGATTATATCCAAGAGTTGCATCATGTGCTGGTGGTGGTCTTCAAGAAACTGAAAAACATCCAATTGCCCACGATACAGCACTTTGAATTACCACGGCCTGGATGACTGGGAACCTTCATCAACATCAGATTAAAACATTTTGACATCCTGGTGTTGATGCCTAATTATTTTGTATAACAGTACCAGAGCGCAGTGGGAGGTGTGGCCATTTGTAAATGAAGATCACATTTAAAATGATGTCGGGAGTGGCGCCTTAAAACACTACGAGCACCATCATACGCACCAAACTTTATCAACTTAGCAACCGATAATTAATGCGTTGTGACTGTGTGTGTCAAATATCAAAGTTGACTCCAGTTGGGAAGTCTCCCGATCCCTGCCAGATGTGACTCTGAACAGCTCTTGTAGTATGCAAGGTTGGAATGAAGCAGTTCCAACACAGAAGCTGTTTGGTATTATAAAAATGTATTTCTGGTGTAAAATCCTCCATGTAGCAGGCAAAGCCTCGATACATTTATACAAACTACTTCTGTTTTGCTCGTGTATTTCATGGCACTGCTGTATTTTTCTTGCAAATACACACAGTAGATTCTTGTGTGTCTTTGGTTGGTCAGTGTATTCTTTTGTCAGTCCCCTTGTTGGCAGCTGCACCAGGCGAGCGGGAGACAGAAGCCTGAGGGATCCCCGAAACATCCAGGAACATCCTGTCTGGGCTGATGCAGCACCTGTTGTCGGGATGGAGGGAGGCATATGCACAGACACGAGCGGGCGGCAACGTGGGACGGATGTTGGCTTTGGGATCTAACATTTGGACGCGCTGGTTTTCCATTTATTTCAGCACATTTAAGTTATTTCTTGGCACTTCTTCTCGGGCTCTGAGAGAGACGCGCTCTTTGAAGAGTTCCTTAAAAAATCATGTCATGGCAAGACGCGTTGTTTGCGAGGTTGTCTGGGATTGTTGAATTGCCTCTAATTGTGTTTGAAGCGCTTGCCTTTTTATACAGATGTCCTGCCAGACATGAAAGCGTCGGGAGTGCCAGTCACGGTGCGCAGCAGAAGCAAATGGACTTTAAAAGCAATCTTTTTTGTTTCTACTTTTCATTGCATCCCTTATTTATCCACTGATGTCAGAGCGGGCAATATTGTCTAGAGGAAACTGTCCGACCGGCGTGGGGGAAGAAACAGACCGAAAAACCCAGCACATTAAAGAAGACATCAAAGTGTACGTTGATTGGGGTGCAGCGGCGCAGGGGCACCAACATTAGGCAAAAATAATTCAATTCAAATTATTCAAGGATAAAAGGGTAAGGAGGAGGATTGCAAATCAGCAGTTATATTTGTGGAGCATGCTGTACTCACACACAACTTTTTCAATAAACATACTTCATAAGAACCGCAGCTGGCACCTTTATTCTGATCCGTTAATGAGGACGATGTCTTTTTTATTGTTGATTCGGTCCCCCGGGGATCTAATGCGTTCTGTTTCGTAATAATGATTACCAAGTTTTTCACCCCCGTGACTTTGCCTTGGTTTTTAATTTTTTTGTTTGTTTTTTTTTTCGGTACGAAAACTTTTCCGTGTGAATTCACGGCCAACCCCTCGGCGAACAGTAAGCCGCGGATAAAGCGGATCATCAGAGGAAGGGCGGATTGTCATCAGCTGATAAAAGACTTCATTACTAAAGCGAACAGCTTTTTTTGGGTCATATCGCATGTGGCCCTGTTGTACATTTTCTAAAAACTGGGTGTCGGAGAGATTACTCATGGCCCGCACTCCTCCTTCTGTGGTGTTTTTCTGTCTTTTGACCTTTTGCTTTGTTTACCGTTTCCTTTCAGTCATGAAGCAATAGCATCTTTAAAGCCTTTGTAATGGTGTGTTTTTGTGGATGTGTGTCGGTGCCTGTCTGCTTGCGCACGACTGGAGGCTTTTGTTCAGACAAAAAGCACACACACAACCAAGTGGGGGTTGCGCGCGTGTGTGTGCGCGCGTGTGTGCTTGTGCGGTCTGTTGTCTACCGCTGAGTGTTTAGAGAACAGATTTCTTTGACGTTGACGGCACCAAAGCAATACAGATTTGGCAATTAACCTTGATGTCACTGTAATTACCAAGTCACTTTAGTAAAATGAATTAATTTCCCAAAAGGACTCAGAAACAAAATTACCTCCTCTCTTCCTGAAGAGAGCCAATATGGCGTCTGATAATTAGGGGAGAAAAAGTGAGCGGCTGCCATATTCCTGTCTCTCATTGTGTGTATTCTGTGTAATCTGCCACGGGGGGGAAAGCCACTGATCTGCCTTGCCGCTCCCCTAACTTCCTCTGGGTTCACGCTGTTGTGCCACTCACTTTTTCATTTTTTTTCAGCCCGCCACATGTTGAGCGCCGAGCCTTTTTCTCTTCTCTCCCCCCTCCGAGCCTTTCATCTCCCGTCCCCGTCAGCTCGCGTTTCAGACCGCGGCCATGTTGCCCCCGTATGTGCCAAGGCTTTTTTTTTGACACGTGTAGCCGGTATGTGACTTATGTGACACAACAAGCGGTAAGCAGCTCTCGCCGCTCATCATGAAGGATGCGGTGCGCACATCGGGAAGAGCAGACTTCTCCGCAGCTCGCTTCCTGAGGTCTTAATCTCCAACGCGCCACTAAGGGCTGAGGTGTCTGTCAACCCTTTTATGTCGCTTCAATTAGTATGTAAATTTTGATAAAATTGTTTTTTTTTTTTTCCTGAGCTTGGCAGGATTTCTCAGGTGGTGCCAAATAAACGTTGGGTGCCTTTACCAGACTGCAAATAAACAGGCTGGATTGAGGAAAGTGTACAAAGCAAAGTAATTGAAAGTGTTGAGCTTTAGGTCCCTGGAGGATCCCTTCATACCGGCTCGCCACTGGAGCATCAATCATATGAGAACATAATTATATGTATAACCTCATTAGATTTATAATTAATGTTTGGTTAATATTTTAGATAATTTAGATAACTATCAGATTATTTATTAAAGATGATGAATTATTTATCATTGATATTATCAAAACATGTATATTTCAATAACTAGTGTGCACTGGGGCAGAACGGGGAGTGCTGGGGGGGGATGCAGCTACAGTTCATGACCCGAGTGAAACACGGTGCAAAGCAGCATTTTACCTTTTTAAAAGAACGTCTGACAAACAAGAGTGAGAGTCTTCAGCCATGGCAGTGACTCTGTGAGGTCAAGCTTTGCTCTTAGCTCAATACTAATGTCAGCATGCAAACACGCTTAAGATGACAATGCTAACTTAATGATGATGGATTTTAAAGGGACACTGTGCAATTTGGAGAAGAAATTCTGACTCATAATTTTAATATTTACGATATTAAGGAGATGATAACACAAATTCAAATATGTATTTGTGAATAAAAACAAGCTGTTCTCAGACTACATAGTGCAGCTTTCATGTACATAATTATTAATAAGCATCACAATGAAAAATGCTGCTGTACATGCTATTGTACATACACCAGCTTACAGGTGATTAGAAGCAACATGTATGCATGTTGTGGATGTGTGCTCACTGGTGAGCGACATGTCAAGGGCCATTTTGTATATTTGTTAGTTCAAGCAGAACATATAATATTGGCGCCAGTTGCCTCATCCGTGCTTTACAATCATTGGCTCATTAACAACTGATAATATAATAATATGATAATAATAATAAAAAATCCTTGCCTAAGCCACCAGGGTAAAGTCAAACTGTTGTTGGATACCCTAATCTGAAAATCTGAAAATGAAAATTGTCAAGGCATAAAACCTACAATCTGTTGATCCTAGGAAATTTAGATCTGAAAGTTTAACAGTGGCAGAGCACTGAAATGGAAATTGTGACCTTAAAAGTAAAGTCGATGAGTGGATTTGGGGAACTGTGACACCCCTACGTTCTACAGAAGTTGATAAAAAAGAAAAACTAGAAGCTTTCTCAGGTCCCACGCTTAACCTCCAATCTTATTTGGTGTCATGTGTTAAATAACTTTCTCCCAGCAGAAACCTGGTTGATACTTGGATTCTTTGAGAGCTCCAAGAAATCAGAGGTGTATCAGGCAGAGCAGGCATAATGGTCTTCTATAAGCTCATTGATTAAAACAAGGTTTTTATTCCTTGCTTCTTTTTTTTTTCAAAACAGTTTCCTCTTAAGGCCCAAAGATACATTGGCAGTCTTTTTTTGCACGTTTAATTTCTAGGTTTGCTGCCACACGTCTCTGATGCTATGATGATGTACCTGAACTTTGCCTGTTCCTGTCAGTGATGTCGACAGTGACTAGCAGCCATTAATGTTAATAAGCCACACTAAGAGGAACCTGAGGGATTCTCTGAAGGTACATTTTACGCATCATTCATTTATTTATTACTTAATACAAGATATTTTATGTCAATATATGCCTTGTTAGCTTTTCTAGAATGTGTTTCACGCTTGTTTTCCGTATAATGAGCGAAACAAAAGGCCCTGCTTTTTTAGTGTCGTGTGTGACACGTGACAGTGGACACGACACAGCCAGCGGGAAGAGTTGAGTCAATTAGTTGTGAATGCAAACCCTCAGCCTGCATTTGAATAAAAGGAGAGAGAAATCATGTTAAGCGAGTCTTGGCCAAAGTCATGGACGACCCTTCCGCCAGCTCCACATCATTAGCTAGCAGTGTTTCTGCTCTGGTTCTGGGGCACGTTCGGATGTGCTGCCTAACCCTGGTGGCATGGACGGACTAATTGCTCTTGAAATTGTCCAGAGTAGACGAATCATGTGTACGTATGTGCGCGTGGGGTTGTGTGCCAGAGCTGGTCTTGACATGTCCAGTCATTTCTAGGTTCAGCTGCCAGCTGTGTGTATGTGTGTGTGCGTGTGCGTGTGTGTGTGTTTGGCCAGGGACGAGTTCAGAGCATAGGGAGAGGTCAAAACAGAGACAGATGTGAGAACAGGCTCTCTGACAAGAACCCCCATCACAACCCTCTGATGTCGATGCCGCCTTCTCTGTGTGACTCAGGTCACTTCACACTGTGAGAGTGTGTTCACGTAAGGTGTGTGTCTGTCTGTGTACAGTGTCAGTCCGAGGCTAGGGAGAGTTCAGGCGACACCAGGCCTCATGCTGCACTGAACAAAGAAAGGGAGAGACAATGAAACCGCAGGACAGGCGCCCACATGTGTGTTTGTTTCCATGCGTGTACACATCCATGCGGGGATGTGACCGCATGGCTCCGCATCCACCTGTGGACATGTGAGAGCGAGCATGTTTGGCCAGAAAGGTCAGCAGACTCTATGACAGTATCAATTGAGTGCATTGCCTCCGTGCACTTAAAACAGGAAGTTGCTGTCTCCTTCCGTCTCGGAGACAAGGTCACACGCCGACATTTACATTCACAGGGTGGTTATTTATTCCACAGGGTCATGGTGTCACAGTCAGCACATCAGCCATGTATTTTTATAGACTTTTGGCTACCCTGTCAGCCCCCACACACACGGTCTGATCCACAGCATGCCATTATCGCAGTGTCCCCCTTAAAACATGATCCGTCCTGTCGCTGCAACCACCCCGTGCCCAGCTGACCCCAATAAAGTCAAGGGCAGAATTGAAGCTGTTAGCAGGCTGCTTATTTTTAGATTTTACACGCTGTATCAACATTTATTCTGTGCCTTACCCAAACTATGAAATGAACTGTTGGCTGGTAAATGTGCATTGTAAACAGACAAAGATGGATTCTTAGAGGAAATATGCTGCTGAAAGTAAATATGAGTTTATATGAGTCTACAGGGTCTTTATTCAAAACCAGCAGATCCACAGAATGATGTCATATCCACTGCCATCCACTCAGTCTTCACACACCTGGACAAAAAAGACAGCTACAGCAGAACGCTGTTTGTTGACTTCAGCTCAGCATTCAACACAATCTCACCCATGAACTTGGGTGAGATTGGACTTTTGCACATTTCTTGAAAGTGATTAGAAATAGCATTTGCTAGCCAAAGTTTAGCTTAGCATCCAAAAAGGGAAACAGTCCATTTATGCTGGATGTAAATCTTTAGCTTCAGTTGTCACCTACTAGTTAGTCAGTCTTAGCATGAGCAAAAATCGATATAGCAGTAACCACTGAATGCAACTGCACTTTAATGTAATAATAAGAATCAGCACAGTAACAAAGCTGAAACGGATTGATAATAGCTTACTTGGTATGATTTTCTGGATGCAGATGAATTATCAAGCTCTTTGAAGTTAATGAATAGAATATTAATCAATGGCATATTTACACAAGGAATCCATGAACTCTGATCACCCATATTCTTGATCCGTATTAACAAACAGCACACAGTTAGCCTACATAGCAAATATAATTTCTCATATCTCTTTAAAACCAGTTTTCACAGCATTGTTCATGCTCCCCCTTGGAGGAGGAATTGACCTCCTTCTGCTGGGTCCATTTTACCCCCTCCCATACAATCCTGGCCTCAGCACAGCTCACAAAAAAAACAAAACAAAACCTTAGCCCAAGACATTCTGTACTTTGTGAAGATGGTATCAAAACAACATTCAAGATGGCCTCGAAATCCATCTCCCAGCATTATGTTCATTCTGACTGAGACTCGGTTATAATGAATGTACATTGTGCTCCCTCTAATGAGGAACAAAGGCAGAATTTGTTACACAGAGCACATTATCTCCATCATGCATTGGCGTGCGTTCACTCAGCCACTGTTTCTTATCTTGCTACCCAAATAATATACATTAACCACGCTGTTTACATCACTTATCTCTACACAGTATTTTAAAACAAAGTCAAACACAATTGTAGCGATGACACATTTTCGTTTCTACAGTGATAAAAATTACACTGTGTGAAAATACAAAGAAACCCAGCAGCAATCGTGTGCGTTGTACTGTGAAATACAAACCGAGTCTGCAGCGGATTTTCCCAGCATTTTATGCATAACGAGGCTGACAGTTAATGTGGAGGCCCAATTAGAACCATAGCTGCAAACATGTCATCTTTTGGTGAAATTGCTGTTCTGAATGAAAAATATGGCACCCTGACTGTATTAAAGAGAACTTCTAAATTCAGCAAGGACCTTCTCTCTGAGGCTGTTTAACAAATGCAACACAGGAGTGAGAGAGAGTGTAGATAGTCAGGGGAGAACATACTGTATATTAAATACCGCACTGGCCCCTGCTCTTCATTGGAGCGATGCGTCAATGCCGCCACAGTATTGTTGAGGGGGAAGCCCCACCTCCTAATGCACGCAAATCCATACCTGCTAACACTCCGCCGTACCCCTGATTGGTTATTTCTCCAGTTAATCTCACAATTTTGTAGTGATACAAATAGAATAGGAGTGTCTCTGTTTCTTGGGGGATGTGTGTTGTGGCACCTGGCAACCCAAACCAGAGGCAAGCTAAGCGTGAGCGAGCACAAACGACCCTCCCTGACGTTTGTCACTTGTTGCTACACTCGCTCAAACCCTCTTTGAATAGCTGAAACACTTTCAACCTTCCCTCTATTTGGTACAAGACTGCCATTTGCCTCCTGCCTTACTTGCTCATCTTCCTGCCTCCACTTTGCAGGACTATTGTCTTGCATCATTCATCCTTCCTCTTCTTTTTGAATCTGGCTATAGTGGCTCCTCATCATTGGCAGACAGGGGGTGAAGGGGGTGAAACAAATAAAAACAGTCTCCAGCTGTATGTGCTGGGGCACCAGTGCAGAGAAAGTCGTGATAGAAAGTTATTTTTCACACTGGATGGGATTCCTAGATGGCACTTTGTCATGTTATATCTGCCAAAATACAAAAGGGGCGTTCAAGAGTGCATTTTTGCTGCATTTCTATTTCTTTCTTTACACGGAGACACCAGTCTGGCACTGAATGATATTTTTGTGATGTAAATTTTAGATGATGTTTTTTTTTGTACAGTTTTAACCTTGATTATCAATTAGTTTAAAAATAATACAAAGTCATTTTACTCTCAAGTTATTGTATTAGTACCAGTAACCCGTGGTGTAGATTCAGGTTTGATCGAAAGAAAAAAAAGCTTAAAGAACCAAACTTAATGAGCAAATGCACCAGAGGTTCGTTACGTGTTACAACCACCTACAAGTACTTCACATCTTCAGGAAGGCGTTCAGTGGCTACAGCATTGTCACTACACAAACAAGGCCAATCAAATCAAACTGGTTGTACCAGGTTAATATTATAGTATTAGGAGAAGCTGATGTGTTTTAATGCAACCTCTGATTATAATTAGAAGATGTAATTTAAAGTTTTTGGCATTGTTGAAAGGTTCTTTAATATGCAAAAGCAGCGTGCACATACACACACAAGCACACAATGTCAGTTTATTCCAAGGTAACAATAATCCCGCAAAGACTCACAGTAGTCTGAAGAACGAGGACAAATGACAAATCTAAACACTCCCATGTGAACAAACATGGACAGAAAGAGCATGTGCATAATTGATTACTGTAAATAAAGTCTGCGACTTTAATTATATTTGCTGAAAATATAATAATAATTTGTTAACTTGTCAAACAGTTTGGCTCAAAAGAAATATTGGACTAGATGAATACAGGAGCTAACTGCAAAACAGCCTCCTATCGAATAAATGACTCATTTGTGTGTGTGTGTGCGTTGTGTGTGTGTGCGTTGTGTGCGTGTGCGTGTGTGTGTGTGTCTACATCTGTGTGAAAGGCAGATGGGACAGACCTCCACCACACCACACTACTTTGTCTCTGCATGAGTTCACACTGCAGTGTGTGGGGTTGATTTAGTGCCAGAGCATCTCACACACACACACACACACACACACACACACACACACACACACACACACACACACTGGAGCTCATGTGACAACAACTACTGTTTCATTAATCATCTGTATGTGTAAATTAGGCATGAAAAAAAGAGTATTTGGAGCATGAAACCTTGGCCATACTGTCCTTTGCTGTGTTCTGTGGTAATAAATTGGATGATGGAGTGAAGTTAACAAGCTGCCGTACTGGTATGTTCCTGATCACAGCCTTAGTCAAGTTTAATTGACACTAGTGCACACACTGTATGTAGGTTCTGTATTTCTGTATTCTGTCAGTTTTAACTTCTAGAGTTTAAAATGCAATCTCGCAATCACATTTCTCTAATGCAAAATATATTTCTTCGGCTGCATAGTGTTGAATGTATGTAAATAAAATAGCAAGGTATGTAAAGTCTTAACACGCCTGATTAGTCTCAGAACAAGATGACAGATCAGTGTGTTGTTCACTGGCATGTTCAGTAGTTACTTCAACTCTGGTTCCTTAACAAAAGAAAGTTTGTGTGAGGTCCACTTCTCGCTTTCCACTCGCCTTATTTCAATCTCTCACTTTTTTTCTTTCAAAATCACACCTTTGTCAGAACTTATTTACGTGTTGCCTTCACATTTAATGCCCACTGTTACTTATATATTTATTTATCTGTTTTGGCAGTATTTCAAAGACTTTTTGAACACTGGTTCTTCCCCCCCCCAAGATGAACAATTCACCAAGCAGCTTATTAGAGCAATTCATCAAATCAGCGGGCAATGCTGATTAAATCAACTTGATAATAAATGGAATGATCTAAAGCCTTCTGACGCCCAGAGTCCTCGCAGCCCACCTGCCCGATTAGGAGGCAGTTTATCCCGTAGCTATCCACGGAGTGTTGTACTTTAATTGGAGGAAAAATGCGAATGTCATTCTGTTTGCCTCATGGCGGGAAATGCAGGTTCCTGATGACGGATCACTGGGTAATGCTTTGGTCCCCTGATTAGAAAAAGACTTCCTGCAATCCAGTGGCGTCACCAGACCTATTTTAGGGGTCTCTACCTGAGTAAATCTATGGTATGTCCCTTAATAATTCATTTTCTCTGCTGCTTTATAATGCAAGCCCATAATATAGACTCCAGAATCACTCCACAAATGTTATAAGTGCATGCGTAAGGACCCAACAGACCCGTTGTGCAGCAAAAATCTGTGAAATTTTATCCCCAGGATGGTGGAAAATGCTGGGTACTTGTTTTTCAGTAATGGCCCACCAGTGCTTTGCAACACGGGGTCGACTGCAGCTGTACAAGAGGTATGGACAGAAAACTTTGGATGAAGACTGACATTTATAACACCAATACATACATTTACACACTTTCCAACCAGCCGATTTAGAAAACAAACTATATCAACACAAAGCCGACCATAAGAGCACAAAACCAACCCCAAGCTAACATAAAACTGACCATACCAACACGGAAGTGCTATAAAAAACAAAACCAAATGCTGCAGGGTTGTGTGCAGTGATTGTCACTCTTTGGTTCATGTATGTGACCTGTTGACCTGTTCATACCTGTTCAGGTATGGTGCTACTAGTCATTGCTGGTCCTCATCAACAGATTAAAGATAATGGTAAACAACCACAGTGCGAGGCATTGTTTCTAAAGACCAAACCCAGTGATCAAAAATGAAATATAACGCTATGCAGAGAAATATCTGTTGTGCTCCCTCTGTAGTATTTTACCATGCTGAACAGCATGCCCATTGGTTCCTATAGTGATCGTGGCCATCCACAAGTTAGAAAAAAAAAATGTTTTAAACTTGTGCACAGTATCAAACTGAGTGAACTCAACCAGTGCCCAGGAAAGTAAACCTTCACATTAACTTTCACAGTATGTTTCCTGAGTTGGCGTCTTTGACAAAGGTCACACAATCTGTGCTTTGTCTGTTTGTCAAAGGTTAAACACCCTCACACGTTCCGCGCAGCACTGCCTTGTCTTTGATTAATTTTGCATTGTTTACCAGATAATCAAGCTCTAACCTGACTAAATTGCATTCGGCATGCTTACCTGAATCTAGATGTGTGCACAATCATGTAGTGGTTTGTGTATGTTTATGTATGTCTGTGTGTGTGTGTGTGTGCTGCGTGCATGTGTGTGTGTGTGTGTGTGTGTGTGTGTGTGTGTGTGTGTGTGTGTGTGTGTGTGAGTGTGTGTGTGTAAAGCTCACTGGGAGCTTTCTTGCTCATTCCCTCCCTTTGTGTGCTCGGGTATCTGTATGCAGGGAGGTAAAAGTGGAGAATGTTGGCGAAAGCAACTCTCAGCAAGCATCAGATGGCTCGTGATGAATAGTCAATTAACTATAAACTTGTTCCAGGAATGACCAGCGAACAAGGGAGGAGAGGATGGCTGTTGGAAAGAAAAAAAAGGCATCCATTATCTAGCAGCTAATTATCTAGCCACTGCCATTTCCATCCTCGAGATAGCTATGTGATTAAAGGGTTTGGTCAATCAAATAGATAACAGGGATTAGAACTGGGAGGATAGGAGAGGAAGAGAAAGCTACGAAATGAGCCAGAGGAGAGGTGGCTGCCGGAGGCTCAATTTTATCTTGTGTACCTTTTTAACAGCAAACCCAATGCTGTTAAATACCCTTGCGATTTTTCTTTTTAAATGGCTTCACTGTTATTTCCTGGAAGAGTGTGCCTGTTTGATTTCATCAGGTACCATTAGGCTTAAAAATAAATGCATCTGCTTGGGGTGCATTCAGACCGAAGTCAGGTGGTGCTGCAAGATGCTGCAAGATGCTGCAGGTGCTTGTGCGGCAGTGTGTGGTGACTGCCGAGAGGTTGAAGCTGCTATGTTGTTATGCTACAAGCGTGCTAACCATGCTAAACAGCGTGCCTGCTTACTAACCAGTTCCTATAGTGATCGTTGGCATCCACAGGTTAGAAAAAGTGTTTTAAACTTGTGCACAATTTCAAACTACAAAACACAGTGCATTCTCTTCACTGTGGTTTCGTACTGCAAGTCTGATCGCCAGAGCACGTTGAATCTGTTTCAGCTTTATTGCTGCAGTTGCCTGCGTTTGTTTTTTTTTTTTCCAGAACCCTCTGTGGCCACCACCACCGCAGCCAAAACAGACTACCCTCATTAAAATGAATTGAGAAAACTGCATTTTCAATTTTTCCATTAGACGTGTTTTACAGTTGCTAAAGCTGTTTTCACAAACATCTCAGTGTGCAGATCCCCTAATGCCAAGACTAAGACTGACTTGCTAAATTCTGATCTTTAACACGGTGCTGTCCTTACATACAAAATGCAACACACGAAATCTAATGGTTCAGGAAATACAGCTGAATCAAAGCACCATGCATTTGCAGATATTTTACTAATTTTAACATTACTCAGCAGGATTGCTACTTAAAATCTTCGAGCTGTGATGGAAAAAAATTAAAAAAGAGATTCAAATTATTTCTTTCTGATTTCTGTCAAAATCATATGAATGTCTGTAACAGTGGTATCAGTTTAATACTAAAAGCTTCACAGTATTACTTTAGCTTTGTGTTGTGATTACTGAAAGCTCACTCAGTAACTGATATATGTGATGTTTGACATCTTTATCTTCCTTTAGTGCCAAGTCAAACTCATGTTCTCCATAATTCATATCTACAAAAACACAGCGTATTAAACATTTTAAATACAAGATTTACAATGTCATACTTTGTCTGGATCATTTGAAATAATGAAGCATTGCAAGACTTCAGGCAGAGTCCTGAAGTCTTGCTTGTGTTGTCTGATTAGCTGATTCAGTGATTGACTTTTCACAGCTTAGTGGGGGAGCAGTGGGGGCGCAGCATCCAATCTACAGACAGTTGTTTCTGCTTCTACCATCACTATAGTTAGGTTTCTGTCCAATTGCAGAATCAGTTTGAATCAAACCTCCAGAAAAAACTAGGGACAGAACATTCACATGATGCAAATTTCCATTTGCTTTTGTTATGCAAATATGAGGAGTTGGGTGCATCAAGATGAACAGTTGGTGGCGCAAATACTCCAGTCGGCTGACATTTAATAATTGCAGAAGAAAAGGGTCCAGTGGGATGTGATAAAAAAAAAAAAAAAATCATCTTAATCTAAAAAGGGGGAACTATGTAGAAAACATGATGATTTTTTTTTTTCTGTCTGGTTCATGTTTTGAATTAAGACGACGCAAATCTGATATTTTAAAAAAATTTGATCTGTTCAGTGGAATAGCTTGAGGGACTTTTCAGTCACATGCTTCATGTATGTCATCATTTGAGCCTGTTCCCAGAGCAATTTGTCATATTATTTACATGTGAAAGTGAATGGATTCTTGAATTAATACAGATATAAATAAATACAAATGCAAATTAAAGCTGAAATCGGTCAATTTATGTCACATTTTATGAATGAATACCTTAAAATATTTATATGTATTTAATATGTATATATTACTGTATTGGTGCACTTGATGGCATATTAACTTTATTCATCTATTTTTGATTTCAGTAGTATTAGACCTCCAGACTGGCAGACCAAACTCTTTTCTAGTTTGTCACTTTATTCCTTTCAGGTGTTTCCAAGCAAACCAATTTTTTTTAAGGCACAAATCAAAATTGAGAGTAAGGCAGATAAAAAAAAGCTATCAGAAGGACTGAGGGAGAGTGCACATGGGAAGACAAAGCCAATATATCTGGGCAGGGAAAGAACGAGTGTAAAGTGTGACATTATATACTGCAGGGGATGTCACTTGTTGCCTTTATGGGCTCTTTTGTCCTCCTCAGTTTCTGACACACTCACACGTACACATGCAGCCTGATCACAACATGCGTGTGTGTGTTTGTGTGCGAGATGGATAGCCTCTGATCACTTGGCAGCTCAGGGAGGCTGATTTAATCTGCGCCCAGCGGGGGCTCTGTGATTGGTTAATCCCTGGAGGGCCCCATCCAGTGGGGACGTGAAAGGTCAGGTTGGAACTCAAATGATGTGACAACCGACCAAGACATCAGTTTCACACCACAAACACACAAAAAAAGACTTCTGTGTACATGGAGGGAGTCACCCAGACAGAGAGCATGAAATATTAATGACCGATATCACATTTTACACACACACACAAACAATAAAAATGGCCTCTGCTGGAGGGACTATGTTGGTGTGTCGAGGGGAGAAATGGGCTGGGAGGAATGTGAATAATCTGCAGGGGGGAAACAGAACCCTATACACAAACACTCTCCTCTCCCCATAGGACATTAATAGACATCCAGCTTCACTGTGAGCCTGGAGGGACAATTATGTTTATCTTGTTCACAGTTATATCATGGCCAGAAAACTGAAAGGCAGTGACACCTGTTGGAATCGGTTACACTGGGCAAAGTCACACATTGATCATTCCAAATAGCTTTGAGAAGTGACTGCAGGTCTGTCCATATTCATCACGAGGCACGAAGCAAGGTTCATTTTATAACTGGCTTGTGGTTCATGAAACAAGAGACAGAAAGAAGGCTGCTGTTGGTGAGTGTGTTATCCTTACAATTGGCATCCACTGCTTGATTCATCTTATTATTTGTCTTATAGCTGCTTGTACGCCAAATTTTTATGGCAAAGAAAAGAGTGAATTCCATACCTTCCGTGTGTCTTTAGGCCAGTTTATCGTTAATCTGGCTGAAGGGATGACATTTGATGTGGATGTATTTCTGCCTGTTTCAAAGAAGTATTAATTTGAATTACTGCAAGTTTAAATTTGACATTTGATCACCTTATGATGGGAAGTCATCTAATATTCTCTTTGTGACCCTTAATGAGTTAAGCTGTACAGAACTCATGTGCATAAGTTCTGAATTAGTCTGAAAATGAAAACAGACGTATCAGTTTTCAGCCCATCACAGACCTGCAATTCATGTCAATCCTTTGTCCACTTCTGCCAGGGTTCATATGCCATCTTCAGCACAGTCTTTTTGTTGTAACTGCACTGGCATATTTTCACTTCAAAGAGCTGACACGGTGAAGCTTACATTGTGAACTTGTTGGCAAACAGTTGCTGTTATACACACCTAGCAATCAGACAGCAACACTAGCCTCATCTGGAGCTGTATTCTTTGTTATCTGATGGATATATCTCCAATATCCACTTTCCCTTTCAGCTTAAGGTTTTGGTTGTCTCCTGCAACTATTTAGACAACTATCATCATCATATTCACCATTTAGTTGCTAAAACCCAGTCTGCCATTTAGTACTGGGCAGGAAGTGAAGAGTTTTTTGTTTTTTAATATTCAAATTTAGCTTTTGTTAAAACCAGCTGGGACAGGAAATTACATGGATGAGAATGATGAGGGGGAAGGTTTGGATGTAAATCCAAAACAATGAGCTGAAAGACACTAACATGCCTTGTAGCGCCTAAATCATTACCTATATGAAAATATAAATCATACATGTGTAATACTGAACAAACAAGGTTTATGTGGTAGTCTGCATTAATTTAAGCAAACAGTGTTATTAGAATTGTAAACATTGTCTCAGCAGGACAGAAATACTTAAGCTGCTTAGAGCAGCTTTAACCTTAGTTAAAAATTTCAAAAACATGTGAGCCAGCATGTTTGATACCAAACCCTCAACCTGGCTCACCTTCATAAATACAGCCAACTGTCAGTGTTATCAAGTACACCTGTACTATTACTGCTTTGACAGGCCAAAATGTGTACGGTGCACAAGGGCTGGATGTTGTTGCGAGCTCAAGGCTTGTATAGCAGAGGTGTGAAGGCACTACATGTTTTTCATGTGGGGGATAGAAACGGCTGCAAATACTACCACTCTGATGCATGCAGCGTTATATTATAGTGATGTATATTTTATCAATTGTTAACTGTATAACACAATTGTCTGTAATGCTGTTGTATTGTAAAGTAGATCAAAACTGTGTCTCCTCGTGTGTGTGTGAGTGTGTGTCTGTGTGTGTGTGCGCGCCTGCGTCAAGCCTTGATAAAGTAATGCCTGGTGATCGGTGTGAGCTGGTCACTGGGATGTGAAGGACAACAGTTGACCACCCAGCTGCCGCTGCTTCTGTTTTTCATTACACAGAGAAAGAGCAGGAGAGGGAACGAGCGGCGGGAACATTTTTCTGCGATTGCTCGGGCACCCAATTTAAAACAATCACCAGCAAATGCATGATAAATCTCGTCAAAAAATAAAAAAAAAAATACAAAAAGTTCTCATGCCTTTTCAGGAGAGTAGCTGGTTTAATAGCCACTCGCTGCACCACAGCTGCAGTCGTTCAGTGCACCACGCAGCTCAGATGTACCATTACTTTTTACAGTGACAGTTGACAATGAAATGCAAATATCAGTGGAATATTAAAGGCTGTGTCCCTTTTGCACTTTATGTGAGGACTCCGTGCCCTGCTTCCAGTGCGAGGGAACTGTGTCAATATGTTTCTGCATCAATGTCACCAGGTAAAATTGCTGCAGTTATTACACTTAAAGATTAAGGTGATTCTTACTTTAGCTGCAGAGTGTGGCAGACTGCCATCTTCTGAGGTGCACTGACTCAGCCACAGCCCTGTGATATCTGATAGTGTCCCCTCAAAGAGATTTTTATTAATTAGATAAGACTATCCAGGATATGTTTTGACTTCCACTCAGTAATCATCATATTTAGCCCGTTTTCACTGTTGTGATTATTTCAGTAATTGTGTTTAAGGCATACAAGACATTTGTGCCACTCAGCTTGAAAATTAAAACTAAATGAATGACGAAAGAGGCAGAGTGAGGAAAAATAGAAATGGTAACGCGGATAGAAGGCTGGGTGGGATGAATTTACAGACTGTACAACCTGAATGGATGCTCACTAATTGAGACAAATGAACAACAGCACGGAGGTGTGTGAGAGAGACGACAGTGGATTTATCTAGTCCATCTTTTGCCCTTTTACAGTACCTCGCCGTTTTCTCTCTTTTTTATTTAAATCCACATCCTGTTTTACTCATGCATATCTTTTTTAGTCTGAATAACAATATAGAGCACAGAACATCCCATCTCCCTTTTCTCATACATTTAGAATCTATAAATCATGTACGGCAAACCTCATTGTTAAATGAGGTTATACAATAGAAGTCATTGTGAAATTCTCGCCTCTTCCATTTATTCTGCATGTCACACACTAATACTACAGGGACTTCTGTCTAAGTATTATACAGTGCAAACAAAATTAGTTTATTCTCGCAAAAAAAACCTCGGTGTCTCTCCGCCAAGTAGTTAAAAAGCCATTCCTTGTAATTTCTGACATCGTGATTAATGCAAAAATTGATTTTTCTTCTAAACACTGACGCTTGTGGATGGAGCAAAAAATACTGCAGGAGCCAGACGAGCACAGTTTGGCTCCACAATGAGATATTCTTCAACTGCAGCAACTGAATTCAGACTGGTCATGTCCCTTTACATAAGGAAAAAATATTTAGAAGAATTATTATTTTTATAAATATTAGCTGACAAATGAACTAAATGGATGGAAGAGAATTAGTACTTCAAATAGTTGCAGTTGTTAGCTAATGGAAACATGGGTGCATATTAATTTAGTTAGCTGAAAGTAATGGAAAATGTCTAATGTAGGAGTTCAAGTATTGGATAAATGATTGATATGGCCAAAGGTATTAAGTTGTTGAAATAGATAGCTAAAAGTAATGGAAGATGATTGAAATCATTTAAGCTTATGGATAAATCCCTAATACAGTTAAGTGTTGGATACATGGTTTAAATAGATTATGAATACACAATGGATGCACCAAAAGTTAGTCGAGCTTTGAAAGCTAAGTGCTTTTAATATTGAAAGATGTTTTTGACCTCCAGTATCACTGGGCACTGCCTCTTTCTAAATAACCTTTCTTCCTCCATGGTTTTCAAAGTTACCTTCACTTCTTGATGAACCTATCAATCTCCTTCATGCCTCGACAGTAACACCTCTAAAGCTAACTTTTTACCACTCTCACAACACCTAAACTCTTCCATAACAAGTTTGTAGTTTACATCTGTCATCTTTTTTAACTTCTAAGTTGACTGCCCCTTTGAGCCCTTCCAGCGCCCATGTGTCCTTAGTTACACGCCCGAGGCCAAGTCACTTTTGGCATCTACCCATCACTCCTCTGTTTCCTTGGCTGTGTACTCTCACCATTCCCCTCAGACCTGCCATGCAGGGATACTTTGTGTTCCTCTTCAGGGAGGGCATGGATGCTGATATACTAGAAACTTTACTTACTAGCTTGTGGCTGGACTTCATCAACTGATTTGATTGATTTCTTAAGAGGTACGGATCAGTGCAGGGCCCCTTGCTACTACCCTTTTCCCCGTGGTTTGAAAGTATTGAATAAACACTCAAAAGCAAAAAATGCTGGATAAATGTTTGAAATGTATAGCATCTGCCATTCTAAGTAAGACTTGAATAGACCTTAACATTAACAGTTCACTTGTATCAAATGATGGTTGGTCTCCATGAAGGGGTACCTACGTTATTCTCGGACTGTAGAGGTACAGCGGACACAAAAGGCCGGGAACGACTTGATTAGAGGTAACATTTTGCTTTCATTTAAGCAACATTTCACAACATAATAACTAGCATGGCTAAGCACAGATCTGACGCTCAAGCAATCCTCTTCGCCTTTTTGTTTTTCTTTCACAGTACCTGTAACATGCTGGTACGGTTCAGCAATCTTCAGGCTGTAATGTCTTGATCTCTGCTCCTCTATAACAGAGTTCGGTACAGTGACCTTGTCAGTAGCATGTTGCTAAAATGCCCTGTGGCTGTGTGACTCTGATAGAACGTCTGATCCAGGGTCAAGAAATCCGCAGACAGTTACCCCAGTAACATAGTGTGCCACTGGACCCTGAAATCACTCTAGAATTATTTACTATCAGATTTAATGTTTAATAATCTGACTTAAGCAGTACCCTACGGGTCTGTGGTCAATTATAAGGAAGTTCTAGACAAGATCTTAGTTTGTATACGGGTGGTTACATTGGGGTGCAGGGTTAAAAGTGTGCTGGTTTCAGCATCGGAGGAGTCTTGAAAATGCTGGTTTCCACAAGAACTTTGCAGTTACTGATGACCATGTTTTTGCTCGTGTGCGTTGCAGCCGTTGGTTGATTCATCATCGTTGGTTGGTGCATGGTTTTGATATGTCAGCAGGATCAGTTTTGGAGTTGAAGTCAAATGGTTAAAAAAAAAAAATCAAAAGTGGTAGAAGACGACGACTTCAGACTTTAGGTCTCACAAGTTTTCAGTCTCTTATGCAGCCATCAAAACCTTCAAGTGATATTGATTGCCCTTTGTTTGAAATGTGTTCTTACGACATCTTGTGCTTCTGATTTCACTAGTACTTCAATTCAATCAGGAACTAAAACTGTTGTGTGGCTTGTTAAACAATCCCACTTGATTCAAAGATACCAGTCTGTACAATAACAAGTACTTCCATATGATGCCGTATTATATTCTAGCATGTGGAACGGTAATTTGTGCCTCTGGCTGTTGCTGAAGCTAGTCCTGGTCTATCGCGTGATTTGATTTTTGATCTGCATTGACAGACAATTATTCTGCACTCAGAGATGAGTGCTGAACTGTTTTGAAGAAGCGTTGTGATTGGTTAATGAGTCGGAAAGGGAAAGCTTCTTGATCTCATTTCCAGTGCTTAATTAACCTTGGAGATGGAGATTTCCCCCGGTGGTGGGGACAAGGCAGGGTTACCTCGCTCTTTCTCGCCATCTTGCCTCCGCTGCTCTCTCCGATGTATACCTCTCCCCTGCATGACAAAAGGATGTTAAGCTCTCCGTCTGTGTGTCCTTCCAGAGACAACAACCCCTTATTGACTGATTTATGAGTGCAAATTTCGCGTATGCAGTGCTTCCACATGCACAGATGTTCAAACATGCACAAATGTCTGTGTCTGGTGATGTCTCCTTAAGTCCAGAATAAAATGATATAAATAGCACCGTTGCTCTCCACCCACCCCACCACACTCTCCTCCTCCTCCTCTGACTCTCTCTCCCGGGCCAGCCCAGTTCTATGGCCCCGGGGGTATGAACCCAGTTCTGACAGAATTGATCTCTGTTTCCTCTTCTCCCTCCCTCTGTCCGTCTGGACCCTTGGGCCCTCAGAGACTAGCCCGACACCCAGCCTCCACAGCCGGCTCCGCACCAGGCCAGTATGTCTTGTCTCCCGCCCTCCCTCCTGTCCTCTGGTATATTCTCCTTCTCTCCCCCTTCCCTCCTCCCATCTGGCCCTCTGTACTTTATGTATCCTTTCCTCGCTAGTATTGTCTACCTTTTCATCTTTCAGTTTCTGCTCTCTTCCTCCTAAAAATGACTTTTTCCACTTTTCTCCTCTCTGCCCATTCCCTTCCTCTTATACCACTGACAACTGAACCCTCTGTCTCTACACCACTTTCATCTCTTCGCATAGAGTGTTGATGTATAACTCTATACAGTTGTGTATTTACTCTTTTAAAATGTTGAATTACAAAGTTTCACCAAAGAGATTTTCCTTATTTTGCTTGAATTAAGTTGGTGAACACTGAGATTTCTTATGGGATTCGTGCTCAAATTTATATAGTAGCATCCAAAAAGGAGTCTAATTTTATATGCGTTGATAAGTTATTAAGAGTAAATGTGGTTAGACTGTGTGTGCTGTGTTCATAATTAGTGACAATCTCCCCAGTGTGGGTGCATAACGTTGAGTGCCTCCGATTCAAAAGTTTATTGGCCATCATTCCAATTATCCTTGCCAGTGAGGACACTAAACCTCAGATTGCTTTTGATTAAAAGGCCAGACCTTGCAAAGCATGTTAATGTAACTTATTACAGTTTGAATAAATTGTTTACCCCACTGCTGTGAAATGGTTTTGACATTAACAGTAGGCTCTGTACAAGAACATTTTGGTTTTGATCTGATATCAAGTGGTTCCAATTACCATTTTAACAGAAATGCCAAACATTAGGCCACATCCATCGTAAAACATGTGACAGTTTATAATGGTAAAAAACAAATGTTTCTTTTTCCGAATTCTCTATAATAAAGAGTTGATGAGTCGCTGTTCGTATGTGTTATACAGTGAAATTTTTTATAAAATATAATAACCCAATAAATGGCTTATAAAGCACTGCATTATTTGTTAACAGTAAAATAACTATACATTTACTGATTTATCAAAGATGGTACTCATAAAGTGTTACCATTGACTCTAATATGGATACTCAAAACAAGCATTTAGCATTTAGGGATCAATTTGTGGACCCCAATTAAAAAGTTACGTTTCAGTTTGATAAATGGAATGGTGTTGATTCATCTTTCATTCAAACCTTTATTTAAAAAGACACGCGCCATTGAGAGGAGGCTCTCTTTTTTCAAGGTCACCCTGAAGGAAATGCATATGACATATGAAACATGCATTTGCAATACCTAAATGACACGAATACATTCACACTGCAAGTCAAAAGCATCCTTTTTTAAAATGGACTATCCCGTCTAATGTTGCACATTTTGCAAATTATTCCACTTCCCCAGAGCAAAACAAACAATTAAAGGGCAATTTTTCAATCTTGGGAGCTAGTGCGGGGTGAATACTTAAAAAGACGCGAGGTAGTCTGGTAGTTACCTCAATTTTTTGAGTCAAGGTTAAACTTCTTTCAGTGTATACCCTCTTCCCTTCTTCTTTTAGATTAACGCCAGGTGTTGGTCAAGATCTCTGGCATACATCCCTCTCCCTACTCTTTCTTCTTTTCAACCCGCTCTCCTTTCCCTTGTTTTCCAAGCTCCGCTCTTCTGCCAGGTGAACCAGCGTCTCTTCGGCACCTGCGACCAGCGACCAGCCTTCCTCCCCTCCCCTGCACTCCATCCTCCTCGCTGTTGCCTCCAGATTAATGCCAGGTAATTTGCTCCTCGCGGTGCACCTCTGTGTTCCTCCTCCTCCCTCCTCCAGGTGAGAGAGTCACATTTACTCTTTTTTTTCTTCTCTTAGCCACTTGAGTTGCTCTGTTCTCAGTTTGTAACCCCACTTTTGCTCTCTTTCATTCTGCCAAGTAAGCTTTCCTCATCCTCTCCCTTGTTCTGTCCTACCCCTTCATCCTTGTCCCCTTCCACCCTGTCTCCTTCTTCCCCCCCCAGTCCCTCTATCAGAGACAGAGCCATATGGCCGGGTGCGGTCCGTGCCTGCCCAGCTCTCAGCCTCGTTTAAATTCACAGCCTGCGGGTCATTCTGCCTCTGCGGTGGGACGACAGACACCGCCACGGAGGAAGGGCGAGTAAAAAAAAAAACCCTGGCGATGAGAGGAGACGGGGAGGAGAGAGGGAGGGCAAAATTGCAATGGAAGAAAATACAGCCAGAAATTCTTAATCATAGTTGCTAAAAGAATGAAGGTGGACAAAGTCTGCATGTTGGAACAAAAAAGGAATGTGGAGTCACGTGGCTGAAACAGGTGGTAGTTTGACATTGAAGTAATGAAGTGGAGAGAAAATGGGATGCATTTGTATTAATTTGGATGACCCAGATTCAGTCGTTAATACATGAGAAAGTTTGGGATTGTGAGCAAATTTGAATTTTCAGCGAATGGTTTTTGTTTTGTGAGAACCGTGTGGATGACTGAACATGTCAGAATCATGAAATTGAAAAATATATATATAAATGGCTCATTAAATAAATGACTACACCATTAACTGCACCAAAATGAAATTGTAATGATAATGATGATGATAACAAGAATTGCAAAATACTTTGGAAAGTAAATAAATAGTTAAATTAATAAAAGTCAAATTAAAGCAGAAATATATATTTATGACACACTTTATAAATGGATTCATTTTAATTTCAAGATTGTGTTTTGTTTTATTTTATAAAAAATCTCACAAAGGAAATTAAAATATAAAACCCTCTCCAGCTGTCCCAAAAAAGTGAGACTGTGCCCCTTCATTAAAAATTAAAAAGTACGTAACCCTCACGATCAAATCATTTTCTTACACTCCCTCCTTTTGACTAAAGCTGTCTGCACACTCAGCCAACATCCCCTCATTTAAAAAAAAAAAAAAGATAACCCCCCACCTCGCCTCTGATAATGTTAATACACTCCCTAACTACAACTGAAGCTGTTGTAGTACAGGGTTCTTTCAGCTCTCTGTGCCCTGCTGGAAAAAGGATTGAAAACATGAAAACACCGGTCGCTCCTGAGAATAACAAACAGGAAAGCGCCAGGATTAAACTTAAGATGGTACTTCAGGATGAAAAAAAGTAGAAGAAGGAGAATTATCACAAAGTACTGGGCTAACTGTACAGAGAAGAGGCGGAGGAGGAAACGAGTCCAAAAGCAGCAGGAATTAGAGGAGTTTGGAAGGAGCTCAGCGGCAGGTTGCAGAGGAGCCGAGAAGCCGAGAGGAACACAGGAGCGCCGGAGAAGGGAGGAGCGGAGCGAAGCAGCGGGCATTAAAAGAGAAGAGGTGTGAAATTGAAACCAATAAATCCAGAACAGGTTCCTACAGTTGCGGGTGCCGCCACCGCCGCCTCACACTTGGCCTCGCCGGCGTTCCCTTTTTAATTTGAGCTCGGGCCGATCGTTGTCTGAGTAGACTTCAGCTTGCCAAACATTCGTGTTCAATGACACCGGGCACAGCACCAGAACAGGGCACGGCGATTTAGAAATGACACTGTGCTGTATGTTTCTTTGAGAATGAAAAAGGGGGCGAGGTGATGGCACTGAAACACTTATTTGCTCCAATTATATAGTAATCATCCTTCTGTTCTCTGGCTCATTTATTGGATCACGTTATTCTTTGTCTCACTTGTTGCCCTTGAACGCATCTACTGGCATTATCTAGTATTTCACTGTTACTTTTATAGCTTGTTATTATTACTCTGACATTTCCAATCTCTGTGTACATAGTATATACTGTAGGCCAGTATGTGCCAGGGTTTACTCTCGGTGGGTATTTTTGCATGGTCAAATTTTGTAGTCAACTGTAATTTATACTTATGATTTAAAAACAATAGGAATAGTATGACATTACTTTCATGGTGCTGTTATGTTGTGATGAAACTGCTATAATAATCTCATACTATTCCAACACTGGAGCAATTTTATATTACAAAAATGTGAAATTGTAAAGTTATCTTATCCTGTTCCAGGGATTAGTTTAAATGGTTGTTCATATTTTCAACCAGTATGTTTTGCATTTAAAGTCAAGCTGAGATGGAATGTAGAGTGGTGTGTGCTCTGGCATATTTTACGTGTTTATTGTGAAGAAAGTAATTTAGGGAGGGACTTGTTATTGTAGCCAATAGTGTGAGCGTTACACCCAACGCTGTGCAGCTACATGAGTGTTACTGGAGGAAATTAAAAATTCAAAGTTAAAGATAAACATCAATCCTGAATAATGCATTTTTTTAAGCTGATTAAAACCAATAATTACCTGCTTCTCATGGATGATAACAATTGCACAAGATCCAAATCGTTAACAAATTCTGATTAATTTGTTTCTACGTTTTGATAAATTTGATTGGAAAAAAAACTTTTCAACCATTTTAGATTAAATCCAAAGTCACATTGTGCACTTACTAACATCATGTGCCAAATTTCTTTACAAAAGAATAATTTCTGTTTTTTACACCAAAATCGGTGATAATGTTCATTTTAAAATAGGTTTGTTTTGTGGCCCCACATGATCTTTAAACCAAACCCAAACTGGCTTATGCAAAGTATAAAAATAGCTTCTTTAATCTTAACATTGTCTGTCCTTTTGCATGAGAAATAGTCTCACTTATGAATTAATCTTGCTCACTTCAGTCATAGAGAAGAAGTAAAACTGGGGCCTGTCAGTTCTCGTTCACGTCATTGGGTATAAAGTCTCTATAATGTGACTTTTTTTTTTTTTTCAATTTTTGATTGCTTAATATTATTGAACATACAGTATCATGTGTTCATAAAGTAAAAGCTTAGAGGGTGCCTGAACGCCACATTCAGACAGTATTAAGCTGTAAACCTACATCTTGAGATTGTTGTTATTGGTTTGGTTTGTGTTAAATTGCACTCAGTGCAAGTAGCAAGCAGGGATAACATCACAACGAGAATATGCATGTGTCAGAATAATGCATCAATGGAGTCGCTTTATATCTTGACAATGCAGAGGATTTATTCTGCGGGAATAAGTGTGAGTGGGAATGCATTTCCAGGCCGCTTGAAAATGTCATCACTTTGGCAGCGTCAGTTTTTCGATTTAAACCCTCTCAGATGATGTATGAATGCGGCGCGGCAACATGGCACACGCTAATTGACTGAGGCACATTGTGTGGATAATTTTTCTCCACTCGTCCACTCAAGATCTTGAATACCAATCCTGGAATTAACCCCCATCCCCCCACCCCCAAAACCCTTCACCTACCTACCCACCCCCCTCATCCCTGCCTCTCCGTATAGCATCAGTGGAGCATGGCGCCAAGGTTCTTATAGACTTTAGCTCCGCAGAATATGCTTGTTAATATTCCCCATCTGGAGATCTCTTAAAAAACCTGATAAATGATGGCCGGGCCCACCACTGACACCGGGCTCTGGCCAGCATACATCAGAGTCCAAAAGCCCCCCTCCTGCTTTATAGAGGGCTATTAGAACGAGCTCCCAGGCAACAAACCATACATAGCAAATGTGCCTCTTTAGTAATATGATAATTTATAAAAGGCACAGAGTGAGACTGAGTGAATATTCTGCAGAATTCCCCCACATACTTTGCGCTTAATAGATGGTGTGTGTTATGCCCACTCTCCTCAGGACTGCACCAAATGTGGGAACTCCTGGGGATGATGGAGTGAAGGCCGGCCTCGGCCTGACAGCTTTTAATAACTAATGAAAATACTGGAGGGTAAATTTGCAAAGAGAGGATTAGGTAGCTTCCAGTGTACAGGAGCGAAGAGGAGAAGAAGAGGGAGACGGGGGGAGGGAAAGAAGAAAGTAGTGACTTTGCCCCCCCGCCTGTTGGACTTTGGCGAAGCAAGGACGTGCCTCGAGGAAGCACGCCGCCACGTTCCCAGCATGCACTCCAGCAATTGGATTGGTCGCTGGTATTTGGGTTGAGTTACATCTTGTTCCTTTCCTATGCCCCGATCTTTGTCTTCGTCTCTTTTCCTCCTCTCCCCCTTCTGTTTTCTCTTGCTCTATTAACACGAGCTTCCTGCTGAGCTTCATATCTGGATGTAAAAAAAACACACACACATACACACACGCGTGCCCGCCTTCACGATCAAACACCCAGGAAACATTGATTAGGTTAAAATACTAAAAAGAAGAAGAAAAAAAAACTTGTGGGACTCTACCTTCTTTGATGCCGCGATTCACTCATCAGAGGCTACTGATGAAGACTGCCTGTGTGTGTGTGTGTGTTTGTACCTGTGTAAGCATGTGCACATTAATTTCTCTGTAACCACAAAGGATGTACAGTCAGTATGTAGTTGGCCGGGTACATGCAGAAAATCTTTGATGTAAGCCGAGACAAGAATAGAGAGCAGCTCTGATCATCAGCCCCGTGGCACATTTAATTATTTTTTCTTTTTTATTCATATTGATGCGACTTGTTGCTCTTTCACTCAGCTTGTGTCATGCTATTGTATCAATGCATAAAGCTACAATGTCTTATGATGTAACCTTTAGTAACCCTGGTTGTGGATGGGTGTATCAAAGCCAACTGGCCTTGATATACCCACTCTAGAGTATTAAATGTACTACTCCTAATCCTCTTTGGTTTTTGAAAGATTGGGTTCTTGATTTTAGGGGTAGACTAAAGCAGACGCCGTGTTTCTAACCAGGGACCATTGCTTTTTTGGGAAGGAAATGACAACTGTTGCCAACCAACTTTAGCTAGCTAGCAGCTCAAACATTGGCTCTATATGTTGATTGATAAATCGCTGTATATGGCTGAATTTGTAATGTAAAAGGAGTTTTAAATGCTACTCTTGGTGGCTATTTACATGATATAATGCTAAAAGGCTGAGGATGCTAAAGTTATATGTTAGCATCTTGTTTTCTAATTTGTTGTTTATGTATGTACAAGAAGGAAAATGTGAGCTAATGCTGTCATTTTACTCAAACATCCAGTTTAACTGATGAAATGTTAATCAAACAGCATCTTTCACCCCCACTGTTAGAATCGATATAAAACTGTGTTATTTGTGCAGAACTCAATCAAAATGTGGAAAGAACTTGATCAGAATGTGGTAACGAGTTTTATCTTGTGCCGACAAATAAATCAGAACCTGGGAGCGAATGGTATCTTGTGCACATGCAATAGTATTTGGAGCACTCAATGTAGTAAAACATCACCTTGAAATTTTAAGATGGTCAGCTAATGATGTGCCCTTGCCTACGAATCATGGTCAGTTACTACTTACTTTTTCTCCTGCCTTGGAATGACTTACATAGAAAATCTCTGGGCATATGTAGGAGGAGTTTAGTAAACCGTCAATTAAATGACCAAAGCAGGAGATGTACTTGAGGTTAGTTTTTCCCTCTCATTGTTAAAAAAAGAAGAAAAAAAAAAGAATCTTCAACTCTCACATTTTCTCATCACCCCTCACGGTATCTTGGATATACAGCCATGTGTTTGTTTTTCCTCTGACATAAAGTATATTTTCTTCCACAGTGGAAACTCTGTTGCAAAATCATCAAAACAGGATGTGAAGTCAGCAAAGTAGGTGACTACTTTCTCTGTAGAATTTACGTGGCCTTTAAACAGGCATAATTTTTGCAGACGTTACAATTTTTGTCATTGTTACACAGAGATCTGCATCTTTCAGCTACAGAGAAAAGCCACTGACTTTGTCCTATCCACAGTAACAGGCCCACTTATTCAAACCTCTGACTTCTTGGTCCTAGATTCCCAAAAGGACATATTGACAAAAACTGAGGCAGAGAAGCAAGATGATATTCGATGATGTGCTGATCACTGAGAGAATTCACTGTTTATGTTAGACTCACACACATACCTGGGCCACAGCAGGTGGGAGGACAGACTACCAGAAGACATTGGCAGATAAATGTGAAATGCAGAATATTATGCTCGAGATGCAATCTTTGTCTATGCTATCAGCTGCAGCAGCTTGGCTCTGGAGAAGGCAGTCACTCAGCTGGTTTGTCCACCACTGCTCCAAACGACAACATTTCAGACTACTGGATCATTTGCTGAGAAATTCTGTCAAGAATGAATCTCAGTGATCATCTGACTTTTCCTGCCGGGCCACCGGTGGGTCAACATTTTGGTTTATCCAGCTCAGTTCGTTTACATCAACAAGATGGATTGGCACAAATGAAAAACATCTGCGGGTGTGCAGGAATTAAAAAGAAGTGAGCTTACCAGACCTCTGTAGTCTGCTCCTCATCCCTGCCTGAGGCCAACAGCTCCAGGCTACGTTACTCACAACTAGCATCAAGCACCCAAATCTTAATCTTTGAACCATCCACATCAAGTTACTGTACATTTTGGGCAATTTAAGCCACACAGAACTATTCATCTTATGGAATAAAAAAGACTTGATATCTGGTTCTGTTTCATTAAAGTTGACATTAATCGAGCTTGATGGTTAATCAGTGGTGTACTCTTTAGCTAGCAGTGTAGCGCAGCAGGCAAGACTTCCGTGTAGACCTGCAATGAAATTTCTGTCAGCCTCAAATTTACTTTGTGTTTCTGACTTGTAACATTAAAATCAATGGGCGGTAATATTGGCGGTAATTCCTATATTCAGGCTCCACTAGCTCTTGTTTTATTCCTCTTCTGCTAAAAAAATTGGACAGATTTAGATTATTTTTATGCCGCAATCTTCTCAACATACATACATTGTGCCAGCAACAGCAACAACACTTAGATTACAAATTCTTCTTATTTCACCTCTTTCTTCAATCTCTGAAATACGGCAAGGTCACTCAGTATACTCCCTTAAAAGGTAAGTAGCAAATGTTAGCATGCTAACATGCCAAGCTAAGACAATGAATACTACAAGTCGCAGTGCCATAATAGCTTGTGCAAACGCTAAACCTAGTTCTGAAGCTGTCTTGTGCATTCATGAAGATCGAGGTAATCGAGCAAATACTACCAACAGTGTAATTATTGCCCACTTAGCTAACGCTTCTAAAGCCTTGAAACTTCCGCCGGTGCCTCAGTTATTATGATGATTTGTGTATATACACTAGCACCGCCCGAGTATCGGAAGTTCCACCCATCATCGTCCAGTAGTCTCCTGAGGAATAGATACTGAGATACTGTGGTTCATTCTTTTTTGCCTACATCTAAAGTACATTCTCTGCACTGTGTAAGCACATTTCTAAAAGCAGAATCATAACATCACTGTAGAGACTATGTGTCAGGCTCGCACAGGTGTGAACGCACACGCATTTGTCCATGTGTTTACCGTTGTATCTGCTTATCACGGGGTTATGCAAACATCCCTCACATGCTGCCGTCGCTTGATACTCTCCGCGATGGGCTGCTTCGCCCCCGGGGGGAATGAGACGGACCCAGAAAGGCATTATCACCTTTCTGCCAAAGCATAGGAATTCAATGAATTATTTACGTTACACCAGGCGGGCCCCTAGACAGCTCCGAGACCGAACAACACAGGATTCAGTTAGGGAACTTCGAGGCCAGGGGCCAGCTGAGGAACCAGGGGGAATCAGTGGGGATCCCGAGGTAACGAGCGAGGGGAAATTAAATGACAAAAAACAGAAAGAAGGTGTAGGATCAGGGGAATGGGAGCGCACGTTCATACACAGATTTGGCGAGTGTGTGTACGCTCACGCAAGCATTTACCACGGATATCGCACACACACACACACACACTCAGGCACAGATAAACTTACATAGGAATACACATTCGCAAGAACCTCATCGCTGATTCACGCGCATTCACTGTAAACACACAGTCCTAACACACATAAACAGATATCTAAGAATATATTTAATAAGTTGCCGGATTCCGCACACACTCTCGCGCACACGCACACCCCAACCATCATCAATCTCAGGCTTCAGAGCCGTTCCCCCCTCGAGTCCACGGCTCTGTTTTTGGCTCTGTCTCCATGCAGGTAGGAGGTCTCCTGATACTCACCACTGGGTTAGCTCACTACACATTAATGCAACATACTCCCCCATTAAGAGCCCTATATGTGCCTCTGTTCCTCTTCTTCAGCTACAGTCCAGCTATAAAATTCCATCCAGTCTCTACGTGTGCAAGTGAAGACTGGGGGTGAATCACGGTTCGAGTTGGCGCATCTTTTCTTCTTCTATTTTTTATTTTTTTTCTTTTTTGAACAAGACGTTCAGATGTATTGTTTGTGACTGTGCCGTGTTTTCATCTAAATGCAGACTGACTCGGGAGCCAGTTGAAGCATATTCCGTGTTCCAGGACCACACTTGATATCCCCTTGGGATTTTTTTCAAGTGGTTTCCTTTGCTTTCTGTGCAGAGTTTTACACCGCCGGCCTGCCTTCAAAGCTAAAAACAAGCATTGGGAATTCACATGGGGGGGCGGGGGTAGGGGAGATTGAGGGTTCACCAGCAAAATACTGACAAATAACCTGCTAACCTATGTGGGCCACTCTCAAAAAAAACAAGGTGACCCGCGCCGCCTGCTCGTGGTTTTGAATGAAATCAGGGCATGAAACAGCGTCGGAGTGTTTGTGAGAGATACACAGTGAAGTCTTCATTGTGCCAAATTAATCGAGTGATTAAATGTCGCAAAAAAAAAAACTATTTCAAAAATTGACTCGGTGCCAAGTTCATCAGGGGACTAAGCCTGTGACATTTCAGCATCCTCATTTATTACAGACAAGTCTGTCCACACAACATGCAGTAAGAGAAACACAGACTGATAGAGCGCCTGTTCATGTAAATGTGTCAGGGGAATGAACACCTCACAGTAGGTAGTAGGTAGTGCATGCAGTGAGGAGTATCAAAGTACATTACTTAACCGTAGTTTTTATGCTACTCTATGCTTCAAAGGAGCATTTTATACTTTTCATTTCATTACATTTATTCAACAACAGTTTTCACAACAAAACTGCGTTACAGCATTCTTCCTTTAACAAGTGAAGCAGATTAGACTTGAATTAAAATAAAACAACTGAAAAAAACATAAAACAGCCACATCCAGTCCGGCACAGTCTATGTACACCCACTTTTCAGACAAGGTGTGCACTAGCTTAGTGTATGCAGTAAAGATTTTGTTTTAAAAAAAAGGGTGTAAATAACATATTTTCCAATTAATGTGTGATCCTGGGGCTTTAGGACATTAGATTGTTATTTTCAGTCCTTTTTTTTTTTTTTTTTACATTTTATAACAAGTCCACATTTACCTCCATTGTTCAGGAGAATGCTGTTTTGCTGTGAATCTCCAGAAATGCTCTGTTGACTTTAAACCTTCACCTGCATTTCCACCCACATGGACATGAGTAGATTATGACATCTCTCTCATCTGTGAGTGAACTTGTCCTTTAAAGGCTCTGAATAGGTGTTTTTATGAATTGTTGCTGTAAGACCTGCTCAGGTTGGAGTTTTACAGTACAAGAATTTAATACTGTAATATTGTATATTTTTTTCACTCAAGGCACACCTCTAAACTTTTTTCTAAAATTTTAATTGATACATTTGATGAATCTTTTGATTTATAATTGGGCAACAGTTTCCCCGTTAATCATTTCTGATTTTGATCATGAGCTGTGCAGCACTTTGGGTCTGTTTCAATATGAGCTGTATAGATCAGTCATTGATCATCCTTCTGACGTTTAATAAAGAAGATTGAGATATTGCAGCTGACGATGGTTCACAGGTACATGTGATGAATTAGTGACATGGGTGCTATAAATAGCCAGAGCCGTACGTGATCGCCTGTTAGAGAACCTCAGTGATGTTGGTGAAATGGCGCTCTTTCTTCATTGACAGGTCTAATGAGTGGTGGGGCGCCACAAGTATTGATATGCAAAAGGAGGCGTTTATGATGAACTGGATATAAAGGCTTGTGCACATCTGTCCAGTTCAGTAACGATCTGATGATACATTTAACTTGCAACTAAGCATCATTGTGGTGACACTTATTTTACTTAAGAGATCTAATGAGTTCTTTTACCCTGGGGATAAGAGGTATTCCAGACGTCTATCACTGTAGTTATATATTTGGTCAACACCTTACAATAAACTACACAAGAACATATATAGTAACTAAGCAGCAAGTAAGACTGATTCATTCCTCACTCTTTCCTTAATTACTCACATTTTTGCTTACCTTATTGTAAATCTTTCATACCCATGATACCTTTACATTTTAGGTTGCAATATGGAGACACAAACATTTAGTAAAATGCTATTTTTGACTGAAACTTAATTATTTATCACTTAAAGATTTAAAATGTAATTGTTTACAAATTGACTTTTGACAAATTGTCAACATATATATTTTAACCATATATATCCATACCATATATTATTGAGTGACACTTTCCTATAAGCTACATTTTTGCTTACATTTTTATGCTTGTGTTCCTGAATTTTTAAGTTGCAGATATGAAGTCACAAGCACTTCACTAATGCTGTTCTTTAATGCAAGTTTATGAGACAATGCTACACAAAGATTTAACATATAACTGTGTGTCATGTCTGGTAGAAACGCAAATAAAGTAGCATGATATGATTTCAGATTAGTTTTTAATCTGACGGCGTTTAATGCTGTCGCTTTTTACTTGAAAAAAACCAAAGCTCGTCATCCCCAGTGAGCGATGCGAGTGAAACTATTGCCAGTGATTTAAATTCACAGGTATTAATTTCCCTGTCTGACTTGTCATGTGGGGAACTTTCCGTTTTTGGATCTTCTTTTAAGTAATTAGAAAATGTGTCAAAAGGGACCTGAGCTTCTTTAAAGTTTTTGCAAAGGCACAATGTTTAAGTCTACATTATTATTATTATTATTATTATTATTATTATTATTATTATTATTATTAATAATAATAATAAGATTTTATTATTATTATTATTATTATTATTATTATTATTATTATTATTATTATTATTATTATTAATAAGAAGAAGAAGAAGAAGAAGAAGAATTAATACCAATGTTGAAACGCTCTTTCAACTATACAGCCTCCACAGCAAGGTCACAGAGCAGGTAAACAATCCAGCAGGGCAGGTGTTTGCCACCCTGAGCACCTGATCCCTGCCATCAGTTGATTCAAAGGCTGCTCTCCTCCTCACTGCACGACTGCAATTTTTTCTTTTCTTTTTCTTCAGTGCAAAAAAAAAAAACAGGGTCCAGAGGAAATGGGGCCGGTGAGTAGTAAAGGGTGTAGTACAAGCTTGGCACTTTGTTCTCCACAGCTGAGGCTTCGTCCTGCTTTCAGTAGACTATTCCCAGATCAGGTCCGCCTTCTCTGCTGCGCTGTCCAACTGAGGACACCGGGAAACTTTTCTTTTCCTGCAACTTTTAAGTAACTGAAATGGCATGACATGGCCACGCGGTAATTATCAAGCAGGTTATTCCTGCAGTGGAAATGAAACTTACATGGTTCATATTTTGGTAAAGGTTGAATAGTGATTACCGAGTAGATAGAATACAGGTGTGTGGACAAATGTTCAGATTCAGACATCAAATAGATGATTTATCTACACTTAAAATCTGCCAGGGTTTGATCAGGGTCGTATTTTCACACACACAAAAGAAGGATAGTGTTTGAGCAAATTGCTTTTTTGTGATTTTCTAGTTCACATATAACTTTTTGAGATGGCTGGTGTTTAAAGTGCTTCCAGCAGCAGATTTTGTGAAAAGCGAAATCTGTGTCAGAAATTGCATTTCAGCGTGGTTAAATGAGCCCACACCATGAGGCCACCTCTGGCAAGGACCTTTGATGTCAACCACCCATTTTTTCATGAAATCATTCCGTTCAGGTGCAGAATTTTGTCATCTTATCTGAGTAACTGTTATCCTGTCGGTATATTGATTGGCACCAACAGAGTAATTAGGAAGTAAATAGTTCTGTTTTACTCTTTCACAGATATTTCTCCTCATCTAATGACATATGTATAGTTCCTAATTCCACCTAAAATAAGCAGTACTGGCAACACGTTTATTTTATCATGCTGTTCAGGGGTATATTAACATGTATAACACTACATGGATAAATACACACTCCCTGACCATGAAGCAACCTCCGTTTGTTGACAAATGTCATGACATGCAGCTGAAAGCCCCAAACAAACACTAGCAAGTAGACCTTGAGTTATATAACTGTCCAGAATGAACAATCATGCTCCACCTGCTTAACTCAGTTAAAACACATTTATAAACAGCTCTGTATCCGCCTGTGAGTGATTTGCACATGTGTCTGAGGAGTGAACCAATAAAGAATTAGTAACACCGCCCTGGATGGATTCTTTTCACTTGTGTAATCACACATCATTAAATATGATCACAGCTATGCTGCAGTGGAGTTTTATTAATCATTCATCATCTGCTTATACAACAGTTATGGATGCCTCATGGTTGACTCTGCAGGTTCGTTTGTTGGTTTGTCAGCAGGATTCCACGAAAACTTTAGAACAGACTATCTATCTATCTATCTATCTATCTATCTATCTATCTATCTATCTATTTCAGTTCAAAGGGGCTTTACTGTCCAAAAAATCGGACATTAACAATTACTTAACATAAACCCTAACACAAAATCGAGATTGATTAACATCAGTTTACATTTACATTAATTATTTAAAAACTATATCCTGTGTGAGTGTGTGTGTAGGAGTATTTTTTAAAATTTTGATCGGTTACTCAGCTCTTTGAAATCTAAGATTATAGACTTGAATTTGTCAAATTCAGGCTTGATGCAATTCAAGAGGACGGTTGGATCGTGGCAGAGGTATAGTCTGGTTTGAAGGAGACCTGTTAGGCTCATTCCTGTCCTTCAGTGTGTGATGTGTTGTGTGTGATGCATTTGTGTGCATGTAAAAGGTCTTAAAGATCCTGTAGTATAGTAGAAACCAAAATGTATGTTAAATGTACATTGATTATGGACTGAACTGTTAAATACAACCTCACAGGCCATACAAACATGTTCCTTTACACATTTCTTTGTCCTTTAAGATTTTCATAACCCTCGCCCTTAAATCAATTTCTAAGTCTGGCTGGTAAAACTGGGGCTGGTAAGCAGGGAGTGGGAGTGAGTAGTACAAACTCTGCATTTTGTTCACTACAGCTGAGTCTCCCGTCCTGCTTTCAGGCTATTCCCAGGCCAGGCCTGCCTACTGTGCTGCACTCCCCTGCCTGCCTATGATTTGTGGAGCCCACTGGGGAAGAAGCTAGCTCTCCCATAGGTTAAAATCTGCAAACAATGAGTCCTGTGTCCGTGACGGATGGCCTACATCCCTCCCCATTTGTCTGCGCTTTATCCCCATCTCGGAATCAATTGTTAAATCCCAAAGTTTGCTTAACATGCACTCCCTGCTATGCCGTAAGGAAAAAAAGGGGGTGGGGGTGGGGAGTTGTGGAGACTGGTGGCGCGAGCGCGAAAGGGAAAGAGAAAGAGATCAATGTTGTCCCAAAGTGGAGGAGTGGATGAGAGGGACTTTCAGTGTGACTTTCAGGGTCCTAATTAGGGACAGGACAGCGAGCTACCTCTCTCTGTGACATTTAGCTGGACGTACTTGATAAATGTCACACTGCTGGATACAGCCACGACAAATGGATGCATCAACAACAGCTTAATAACCTTTACTGATAGTCCTGCCAGGAATTCAAATTCTTCATCTGCTCTGCCTTGCATGCCTAAAACACTGCGCCCTAACATTCAACATTGTGCGTGGAGTATTGGGGGGGTGGATGCGTGCGGAGTTGTGCGTGTGTGTTACGCCAAATTAAGTGCACCGGGAGGCTGTCGCCCGTACAGCCCCCCCCCACGCCACATCAGCGTGTACGGCTCCGCGCTTGTGTACGCAGTTTGTGTGCGAGTGCCAAATTATCTTGGCCGAGGATCTTGGCCAAGATAGCAGCAGCGAGAGGGAGACCTTTGTAAGCAATCAGAGAAAATGGAGAGCTGTAGACCTCCATCGTATCTCTCTAAACTTGTATCTCTTCGAGACACGGAGAGGCCAACCGAATTAATCAGCTCCCAAGACAGTTACGATCGGAGAAAAAAAGGCGAAGAAGCAGCAGCAGACAATTGAGCCGTTCCTCGGAAATAAGATCATTCAGGAAATAAATGTCATGTGTACCGAATTCATAATAGAATAATTACAGGGAGGCTTAAGTGGGACAAACAATGCTACTTGGGACTAACAGAGTCTCGGAAAGCGAAATCCTCAGAGGTATTTTTAAGGCTTATTACAGACGGGCCTGTCAGAGCTTTCACTCTGTCAGCTTCATTTTTAATGAAGAACACAGTCAAAGTTAGACGCCGACATGTCAGTTTGTTTTTTATTTTTCTTTTTTTTTTTACTGGATCGGTTTGGTCCCATTTGGAACTTGTAATTGGCCTCTGATTGGAAGTGACATCCGAAAAAAGTAGCTGGGAGATTTGATAAGCGCTGAGTGTTTATGCGACGCCCGGCGACTCAACTCACGACTCATCGGTCATTTGGGCCCAACTGTCACGGAAGGCAACTAATTTTCCCCCCCGCAAACTTCCCTAACAAGGATTCAGCAGCTTTTACACTTTTCCCCCTCCCTTTTATTTCCTTTGTGAAGCTTTTGCTTAGGCCAGTGATTATTTTTAAAAAAGAACAAACCCCAAATGGACATTCAGAGGCTGTCGAAAGCACAGCTCCTCTTTTGAAGTTTGTCTTTGATATGGAGAACACATACATAGATTTATATTTATGGTTATCTCTGAATATGAAATAAAATCATTTATCCGATTAAATTAAGCGTCTAAATATACACGCCTTGGTTTGTTTCCGAGATTCTTTTATCTGGGAAGTGCACTGTGCTCTCCCTGGACCCTGCGCTCCTGAGTGATTATGCCTTGTGTGTGTGTGTGTGTGTTTCTGCCCTGCAACATGCTTTAAGTGCATTCACATCCACCTGCGCGCGCGTGTGTGTGTTTGTGTGTAGTATGTTCAAAATCATGCAGCCTTAGCTGCTGCGCGGTGGCTAATTGCCTCTCCTGAGGAATAATTAGGTGACAAAAGCAAACGTAATGGTGCCTCGGATACAGAAAAAAGATATATGTTGTGTCTTGTGTGTGGTTCAGCGGGCGGCGCCATTTGTTTGCCGGTGGTAAGGATAGCGGGGCGGAGAGGACGCGGCAGAGGCCGTACGTTTGGAGGCCAGAACCTGGAGAAACACAGAAGGTGCAACAATTAATTACGGCTAATTAGATGTATCCGTTATATTTACTGGGCCACCAATAAATCAAACGGTCAAGCTATTTTTGTCCTAAAAGACTTGTAACTAACACCCAGCGAGCGTGTATGCAGATGAGGGTGTGTTTGTGTTCATGCACTGTTTTTGTGTGTGTGTGTGTGTGTGTAAACTGCTATTTACTGTTTGCTTTCCAGGTGTTCGGAGCTGGGTCGCCGCGGACTCCCTCCTCTTAGATTAATAATCCATTAGTAATCCATTTCACTAATGAGCACTCAGCGGAGAGTCGGGACCGAAGGGGACACGGAGACGGTCAAGGGAAGCCAAGTGCATAATTAATGTCTCAGCCAATCAGATGTGCTATTACAGTCGCTCCCCGCTGGAATGAGATGTCACCTGTCCAATAAAATGTGCGCACTTATAATATTTCCGTTGAGTGAGATGATTAGATTACGAGATAAAGTGTTCTAATTACTGAAGTGATGGAACAAGTCAATAAAAATCCTGTAAAGGGGCAAAAACTGAAAAGTCTGCAGAATGACTAAGCGACACTGCAGATGTTGACCTCAGTGTTCTATTTTTCAAAAGGAGAATGAACCATTTTAATGGCACTTTTAATGGCAGTCTGGCTGGAGTTTGAGGGGCCACCATTGTTTTATTTCTTTAATTTACTTCCTGGGTATGTTGGCCTCAAGGAAAGAGGTTTGCAAACAAAAAAACTCCATGGTTAAAAAAGTTATGATAAAAAAAGAGTCATAATTGTCAACAGTTTTACATACGTCTTTTAATTTTTAATGGCGATCTATGGGAAGAATGCTTCTTGGGCCTAAGGGGAAATTTTAGTGCAATACTGTGAACAGTTTTTCCCTTTTCAACAAGCTCGTACAGCGTTGGTTATGTATTTTTAGCAATTTACACTTGTATTGTGCGCTTTATTCCTCAAAAGTCTAACCAGGGACAAGGACGAAATAAAAAATAAACATCTGGAATGACAAATGTGTTATGGAATCATCCCCCACTCTGGTACACTTATTCATCCTGCATTATATAACAAAGGAAGGTTCCTAGTTAGCGTTGGCTATCTCTCTTGTTGGGACCAGTTATGTTGACAGAACATAACCGACTGTGAAAACTCAAAACAACAGGTTGCCGTGTACAGTAGGACCACAGCCACCATTATACACTTACAATCACCTCAGTTGCGATATGCCAGACTCCTTCATGAGTGCCTAAAACTTCCCTCCTGAATTGTGTAATATGCTTCTCTAGTTCTAAGTACTGTATGCATAATAAGCCTTTGGTATTTTACATTCTGCGCTATTTATTAAGAGTATATCAATAATTTAAATAAAATGCCTTTTCGTGGCCGTTTCAACATTATCAGTGGCCTCCTCCCACTGGCACATTTCTGGGTGCTCCCCTGGGTCTGTGATGTCAGAATTGTACTTCAAAGTAATAATCCATCTGTGTTATTTTCGTGACGTACGTTATTGCACCGATGAACTTCCCAATCACGAAGAGGCACAATAATCGGGCAAGGACATGAACACACAACGGGTCACTTCTTAGCTCCAGAAAAATGAAGCATTTTTTTACTCTGAATCATCGTTGAATCAAGACGACTAACAGGCAGAGTCACAAACTAATGCATGAAGTGCTCAAATCACAGATCAGACTGACAGGAAAGAGCAAACAAGGCTGAGAGGGATGCAATCACAGCAGAAAATTGGCACAACTAATAATTATATTTTCGACTAAATAAGCATATACGTATGATTTATGAGCTAATTTCTAAGGAGAAATAAAGAATTTAATACAGTCTGACCAAAAATCAGCGTGACAGAAGTGAATGTAGAGGTGACTTTTTAATGATTCTCGGCCCTCGGCTCGTTCGCTCAAGCTCTGCAGACTTGATAAGTATGTGGCTGTCACACCGTGATGGGCCAAGCGCCACTGTGTGCTTTTTTTAATATAGTTCCGGTGGGGCCTGTGGCACCTAAAAGCCGTTACAAGGTCTGGCACATCAAAATGAGCTGGTAAACACAGAAGATTCCTCACAGCCACCGCCAATCCAGCCCGACTACACCAATCTAGATCCTGTGTTTCAAGCCTAAACAGAAGATTTCCCCAGCGTTTCACCTGGCCTCCCCACGGATCCCCGCTCTCCTGTTTAGCAGTCAGAACATGATGGAGCCTGACAAAAGAGGCCGTTAAAAATTGAACACCCTAAGTGGGAAAATGTGGAAGGCGGGCCTATTGTTACCTCCACCCACATGCATGGGTGAAACCTGACACCCTGTTCTCCCCTCACTCCCTCTACATCTCCTCTCTCCTTTTCTCCTCGCCCTCCCTCGGGGAAGCCCTGTATCCCATTCATTCGATTGCCCTGCATGATGGATGTGCAGTGTGAGGAATGGGCCGTCCCGGGGGCCACGGCGTCGTTTCTGGGTTAAACAGCATCCTATATCAAACCCATCTATACCTTCACAAGCAGGAAGCCTGTTTACTGGGGCAGGAAAGCACCGCAATCCATTTCTTGTCAGGGTGTCTCATGGATGCAACAAAAACTTGGACAGGCGCAGCTTTGGGGAGTGTGGTGAGACGGAGGCGGTGATAAATATGTACTGTGGTTTGGGGAGCTTCAGAGCCGAGAGGCAACGCACACGTTGGCTGCTGGCATCATTTTAATTAACATCAAATTAAGTGATTCTACAGGACCATAGCCAGTGTCAGATATCATTTAGCGGCAGATTTTGACATTTAACGGTGCTTGATGAGCGTTTAATATGCAGAAAAATAATGATCTCTTTTTTTTGAAGCAACAGTATGTAACTTTGCAACTCTGCAGGAAGTTAGTTGATTATTGAGTCTCCATCCATCCATCCATTCAGCCAATCATCCATCCATCCAATCATCCATCCATCCAATCATCCAACAGTCAATCCATCCATCCATCCATCCACCCACCCATTCAGCCGATCATCCATCCATCCAATCATCCATCCATCCAACAGTCAATCTATCCATCCAACATCCAACAATCCATCCATTGAACAACCCATCCATGCATCCATTCATCCATCCTATTCAGCTGATCATCCATCCATCCAACGGTCAATCCATCCATCCATCCATCCACCCACCCATTCAGCCGATCATCCATCCATCCATCCATCCAACAGTCAATCTGTCCATCCAACCATCCAACAATCCATCCATCCATAACCACATACTCGTCACAGGGTTGTGGGGAGCTGGAGTCGATCCAAGTTAACACTGGCCATGTGGCGGGGTACACCAGTTAGTGTTCAGAGGTAGGCCATCTGCTAATACTCCAGGAAATCTCACAAGGTACGTGACATTAAATTGTTATAACATATAATGTTAATACATACGCACTGTAGACAAACACAAATGCAGACCAGTCACCGTGACTGATGTGCAGCAGAACTGATCTAATTAGCTGTTTATACAACTGCCGTGGAGGAAAGCCTCTTATTTCCTTTCAGCTCTAGCAGTCCATAACGTTGTGGAATTGGACGAATTTTCACTAAAATGTAGGTGCACTGTGGTGACAAGCCACAGATACAACAAGACACTTCTCACTGTTTTTTTTAAAGAACTGTCACTGTAGCGTAGAATCTTACAAGGACTTACTTCTAAAACCACAGTAAACAAGATTCCATCACTTCTTGTTGGAAAATAAGGTTTTAGTTCATAATGACAGAAACTGATGGTCAATGTCCAAGTGAATAAATCATGCACTGCGTCGTTTGCAATGTATGTATATTGTATGATTCTTGTACGATACGTTCTAATTGATAAGCCTTTGGGAATACGACCAGGAGCCGTACCATCGTTTAAAAAATAAAACCACTTGTCTGTTGAGATGACAAGTGGATGGTTCTCTCGATTGCAGCCATGCTAATTAAATGAGAGAAACAATGCATTCCCTCTCTGGATATACCCGGTGGCTCCACGCTTTCAGTGTCTCCACTTTTATTAACACATTTCCAATAACTTATGTAAACCGGAATGGAAAAGAAGTCTTGCCTTGTTATGCAAGCGTATATTTTATTTTCCTAAGATCTTTTTTCGAATCCTGTGATATCCTGCAGCAGCCTGGGAAATAAACTTAGGATTCACTTCTTTCAAAATCATCTCAACAATAGCAGCCCAGGGATCCTTTTTATATAAAAAGGTAGCATATAATATTATTTGAATACTTGAGATAATTCAGCACGCACCGTGAGTGCTGCCTGTATGTGCCGTCATGCCTTTGAATATCTCAGCTGCATGCCGAGGGACCATCCTGGAGGAGTCACGTGTGCACGTATGTGCTTGCATGTGTTGGTGTGAGTCACCGTGGCATGTTTCCTAGAGATAAGACCGCAGCCTTCACCCCGGGAAAACAATGATTAGAGGAATCTCTTATTCTCTGCAGGGCACCCCTCTGCAGTCACAGCCAGCAGCAGGAAATCCTTAATGTTCACACAGAGGTAGAAGGGACCTGTGGTTTTTGATTTTATCTTGCTTTAAAATGAAATTTTCAGCTGCTCCTTCGCTGCCAGTAAGCATTATGAACATAATTTTGCCATCAAGACCCCACATCTTCGGAGTGAACAAAGAACGGTTTTCAAAATCTCTGCAGATTTCACGAATAGCCCCCACCGGAGCTCTCTTTTGCATCTTTACAATTCACCCTGGGTCCGCTCCTGTTTACCCCGCCAAAAGAGGGGAAAGCCCGGGACGTTAAGATGATATTCCACTCCATATTGCGCGTTAAATCCAAGCTAATGCGGTGTGGACTCACCTGCGCGCTGTGGGAAGATCAGGAGTCAATTAGTGGGATTGGTGGGCAGTCTCGGCCAAGCAGCCAGAGCCGGTGACAGTTTGCCGCGGACCACCACACCGCGGGAGCCAGGTGAGGAGCAGGGGAGCCTAAATGAAATGCTAATACAGGCCACATAAGTCAGGGCTCTCTAATTGGAACACAGCTGCTGCAGGGACCAAGCATCCCATGAAGCGCTGCAGAAGCAGAGGAAGCAGTGGGTCAGCGTGATCAGGTCAGGGTCTCTCTCTGTGTGCAGCTCAAAATACTTGGCCTAATATGGCTGGAGGAATCCAAAGGAAGGGAAACACTGAAAGAACAACATTTGAAAGAACAAAGAAATGTATCGTAAAAGTTGCTTGGCATAGGATAAAAATCTGTATCACTGTATATTGTATCATATCATATGAACTATCAGGTAAATCAAGATAATGATCATGATTTATTTTTTGCTTTTCAAACGAACAGTTAAATAATAGTTTGATATTTGGATAAATATTCTAATTCACAGTCCAGCAGCATTAAACAACTTAAATAAACCATCTATAGGCTTGTATAGGCAACCGAGACAGACGGGGAAGGTCTCACAAATGTCTCTGACAAATGAGGCAAAAACTTTTGCATTTATAGTGAAAATAAATATCTAGCTTTAGTGTTGACCATTTGAAGATTATTTTAAAAACCATTGTACAGTGTAAGGCTACATGTTTACCCCTGTGCTCATTGTTTAGCTAAAGCCTATAAGCTAACAGTCTCCTAGCTAAAGGTCTATTGTCACGTTACAGTCAAAAAATGTCAAAAACAACAACTTTTACTGTTTGTTAGGTGGAACAAAGAAGCACCTAACATCCTCCTTGGACATTGCTTTTAATATGAAACTAGTGTTATGCCAGAACGACATTTAGCCTACGTAGCCTAGCTGTTTTTCTTGTTTCTGTGTGAAGTATTTCCCTTGGTTTCATTATCCATTATAGGAAAAGTATGTTTTAATAAGTGAATGAAAGAGTTACTGGTAGGCTAATTATTATCCATTTTGTAACTGAAGACCGAGCCATTCTAGCTGTTTCCTTTAGCTGCCACTCTTTGTGCTAGGCTAAGCTAACTGTATCCCAGATGTAGCTCCATATTTAGAGTTTTCTGATGTAACTTTTTACAAGTACTGTCAGTATACTTCCCAAAATGTTGATTTAGCCTTTAAGCTAAATATTTAAAGGTTTCAGTCTCAAGTTTTTAAGCTAAAAGATGACAAAGGTGATTAGCAACAATTCATGGGAAGCAATTTGGCTGGTGAGGATGTGCCAACACAGCGACAGACGCGCAATGAACAACCCTCAGTGACTTTCAAAATGATTTATCCAAAATGGAAGGGAAAAAAAAAAATCCTTTTAGGCGATGACTCGGCAGCATGTACTCCAATCTTTATTTTCTCTGAGGAGATATTCTTGGAAGAGAGGATGTTGCTGAATCACAAGCCAAGCTTATTGAGTGTTTTGACAGCTTCTTAAGCCTACTCTTAATTTTTTAAAGCTTCTCTTTCATTACGCGCGCTGATGTCAACGCAGCGCGGTACGACACGAGCTCTGATGAACGCGTGATTAGCCGAGGCAGGAGTGTGCTGCGTTTCAGCTTTTCAAACAGGGGTGGCATAAGTCAAGCTGAGGGGGAAGAAGCAAAAACAGACGTGGTGGGAGGAATAAGGAAACGCAGACCGGGAGAGAATTGGAAATTGTAATAATCATCTCTCGCTGCATTTCGAGTCCACTACACTCTGTCCACGAGTCCTCTTCATGTTTGGAGGCCTCCTCTTTCTCTTCAGGGAGAAAGGGAATTAGCCTCGGAATAATGCATGAGCCCGTCGTGGGCGACGGACAGGAGGCTCCTGCCTCTGAAGTCCTACCTTATAGATGGCGAGGCGATTGACATGAGCCACCCATGAGAGGAGCTCAGGTGGCGAGGTGTTAGGTGAGCTTCTAAAGCTGCTCGCTGTAATAATGAGGCCGTCTCCCGCTGTCGCGTGAGCTCAGACGCCGAGGAAACTCTTTTTTGTTTTTTTGGGGGGGGGAATTCAAATTTTAAATGAAAGCACAAATCGCTGGTCTGCTATGGCGAAAATCATTAACGTGTTCCTATTTTTCGATGACGACGCGCCTTGCTTTTCTTCAGAGACATCGCACCAGCCATATGAAGCCTGCAGTGAGACTAATGTGGAAGCACCAGTACGCCTACAAGACTCGCAGTCGCCTTCTGCCTTGGAGCTATTCCTAGTGATTCAAATTCAGTCTCCTGTGGGCAGAAACCGCGGATGGCTTTTTACTAACATTCATCCTTTCAACGGGCGCTCTGCAGTTTTTGGGGACGAAATTTTAATTAGAAAATGAAGATCTTCAGTGACTGGTTTTTAAAAAATCTTTTTTTATGTCTAAACAAACCAAATTAACAAACTGTCTCTGTTTTCATGACTGAATAAACAAACTGACCTTTAAGAACAACACAACATGACACTGTTTAACTTTGTTTATATGTGACGGACCCTGCCACCTCTCTAGCTTCAAACAGTGTTCTGGGAGCCTTATTTTCCTGTGAGAGCAGCTTGTTTGTTCAGTTATGGAAAAAAAAAAAAAGTTTGTCTTGCTACCTCATTAATGTTGCAAATATTTCTTCTGCAAAACTGCATACTGCCCCTTTAAGTTCTTAAACACGGGAATGTCCCTGTTCTTTTTCCGGTAAATAGAAAAAAAAAACTCAATCAGGAAGCAATGTTGGAGTATAACAAATGTAATGTGTTCCACAGATAAGCTGTCATGCTTCTTGCCCGTCCTCTCTATCTCGCGCTCGCAGCACGACTCGCCCTATATAAAACTGTCCCTCACTGTCATTTTCCTCTCGACTCAATAATTTCGGTGTCTTCTCGCCACTGTCGGCGTTTATCAGCCACTTATAGCCTCTGGATGTACCCCCAGCCTGGACACCTCTGGACGCGGGGGGGGACACAAAAACACAGCGCGCAGGCTGACAGATAGAAACCTGATTCTGTACAAGTGAGGTCAGAGGACTGTATCCAAACCGTCTGGCAGAGTACACTAATATCCCCATGCTGAGCAGCGCGGTGCTATTGAGCGCGACCATGCGCGTCCGTCTCACTCCGCCGCACTCAATGAGCCAAGCCTGTGGAATTGATGGGCGATGGGAGGGAAATAGGAGAAAGGAAGAGAGAGAGAGAGCGAGAGAGAGAGAGAGATGGGGGGGGGGGCTCCCTAATGCACATTATTCCATCATATAAACATCAAGATACTTTGAATTAGAGGGGCGGCATGAGATGTGGCTTTGCCGGCTGATTTCCGCGGGTCCTGCTGAACGGGAAATGTGAGCGGCGTTGAAAGGAAAACACCTCTGCCTGGCTGACAGCTGGAGATCCTTTCTACCTGCTGCAGCTCGTTCATTATAACAACAGCCCACCGCATTACAGCTCTCCTCCCCACCGGCCACACAAGCCTCCCGCCCTTTTTTTTTTTTTTTTTTAAGGGTACCAGCTTCCCTCTCTTCTCTCCAGCTTTGAAGCCGTAAAAGTCTGCCGCGTTGTGTCTCCAGCCTCCAGTGACATTTGATGGACTGCTGGATTACGGCGGCTGCAAGCGTCTGGAGGGAGAAAGCGGCGGGAGTGAAGAAAGTCAGTGTACCCAGTCATGATGCGGTGCTCTCTCTCCTGGCACATCATCTACTCCGCCTGACTTACGTGCAGTAAAAATGCAGCGCTGCAGCTTTCATTAGTGCACGGAGCAAAGATTATGGCTCAATGCAGGGCTATGAATTATGCATGGGCTGTGCACTGTTGTACGCCGTGCACCCCACCAAATTTCCTTGTTCATCCTAACATGAGGAACACACCCACAGAGTATTGCTCAAGCTCAGCCGCGCCGTGAATGCACAAACATTCAAATTAGCGGCTGGCTCGCAAAAGCGGAGCAGGAGAGCATGTTTTTAGCCGTGGGAAGGCAGTCGCGGAGGCCCTTCCTGTGAACTCTCACTCTCACTTTCCCCTCCCGAACCGTTTTCTTTTTTTTTTTGATGACATAAATCTTAATCCGTCCTTGCGTCATCTTTGCAGACTCTGCTCAGGTAGGGGAATCCACAGAGGGAGTATCACTTGGACTGCGGTGCAACACCACAGAGCTCGACTTTGCTTTCATATGCAGTTTCATCAGCAGCCTAAATTTGCTTGGCACGTCAGTTGCGTTAAAGAACGATACAACTATATACACCTCGGATATCGGATGGAAATCAATTCGCCAGCATTAGTGAAAGACGGAAAACGGAAAAGTTTTCATGATCAGGTTTGAAAATCAAGGATTAGCCCCCTACAGTCTCTCCACTACATCGAGTTCTAGCATGGGAATCTCACCACCCAGCTTAGAGTTTTGTGAAAAATAAAGTTTGTAGCGATAATGCAACTCGTCAAGGATTATGTCAAGGAGGTAGGATTAATACGGATCACGGATGATTAATATTTGCTTTTCATTTCCCATCTCGGGCTTGTTTTTCTTTATTTCTTTAATTCTGTTTAACTGAACTTTAAAGCTATTAAAAAAAAAAAAAAGTTTCGGCAGAGGGAGTGTGATCTCAAAGGTTGTCCAGTACAGTGCAAATGGCAGGATATTTACTGTGGCTGGAGGTTCTGTCAGGTTATTGGCATTTACATCCCCACAGCAGATGGTGGACATGACAGAAGCGGCAATATTAGCGAAATCCAATTCAAAGGCAACGTCAGTCGTAACTGCAATCGAGTTATGCATGATAAATAATAAGGGGCGGGGGGGGATTATTGGGCTCTGGACCTTAAGCGACAGTAAGTGACAAAAGACAGGAAGTGGGTTTCATGTTTGTCCTGAGTTCCAATCAACAGACGCCTGTGTCTCCCATTAATGAATACATGCTCCCATGTGCTCGTCTAAAACGAGCGGCCTCTTTTCATTAAACGTGCCCCACGCGCAGTAATCCACCTCCGAGAGACTAAAACCGTAATCCTGGGGAGATGCTTGAATACCTATATGAACCTTTCAGGTTAGTATGTGCAGGGGATTATCAGCAGTGCCATTTAGCATGTATAGAAACAGCGGTGACTCAGACACATCAACCCAGGCGGTGATTTATTTTAAAGTAATGGCAGAACGGTCCCTGAACAGCACTCGTGTACGCTGATGTAAACATGGGAATTACCTGTGGATGGAAAAGGACGCAGGACCCTGTCCTGTCTTAGCCGCTGTAATCAATGTTTTCATAACCACGACAGATCGCCTGCTACTGGTGTACAAAAGAGGTCACTTGTAGTAATGCCAAGCCAGTGACCACAGTCCAAGACTTTGACTCCCTTCGCTCTCCGAAACATTTTTGCCTCGCCCAGCTTTTGATTTTTCAGACTACAGGTTTCTGATCTCAACACTCTGATCGGCGCCGTTTCTTTGACCACATGTGGCAGCTGTTAGATGCTAAACTAATGCTAAGCACACCACTTGACTCAAACAGCAGACCAAGTTAGCGCCAAGGGGGGTGAACACAGTAGTCATTACTTCCCTCAGGGGCTGGCAGGGATGACAAAAAAGTGATTTAAACTCGCTAGATGGGAAGAAATATGAGTCTGAAAGAATGCATTGTTACACCGTATCTTCTAAATGTGTAATTTGGCAACAATCTGCCAGCAAGTCTGCCAAATCAACTAAAAAGGTTTAAAATGATCTGTGTCCTGTTAAGGTACAAGTCCACAGGGCCATTTTTTTCCCAGCATTTGACACTCCCTGGCTGTTCCTGTCTGAACGAACGCCACTGCTGGGTCGTCTATTTTGATCTTCTGGCTACTTGTTTGGAATCTTCCCCTTGTATTACGTAAATAATCAAGTAAAAGTTCATGCAGTGGCTGAGTCTGTCTTCATAATGGTCCTCAGCAATGGTCAACAGCAAGTTTGTGCTCATTCTGCGTTACTAGGAGACTGGCCAAACAGCTGACCAGATCAGTAGCACCCATTCGACCATGTGTGTTAAATTTGTTTACGATCGGTGGATTTAAAGGTAAGTGTCTGAAGGGCTGCTCATAAAAGCATCATTCACCTCATCACATGAAAGTAACAGTGCAGCAGCTGTATGCAAAGACAAAAAAAAAAAAAAAAAAAGATGTGTAAATCACTCCAAATTCACAGAAAATGGCGCTTTTGAAGGAAGCTGTCATTTTCGAATTGCACCCTCTATTACCTCTTCACTCTTCCTGTGCAAACATTGTTTATGCGAGCAGGCATGGCTCTGAATGATAAGTGCTTCCTTTAATCACTCTCTCCGTAAACCATCAGCGGCTTGTTTACCTCGCCTTCTAAGCCCTTGATACTAAATCAAAAAGCTGGTTGTATTTTTTTTTTTTTTTTTCCTTGCGACTCCTGCAGAGTGCATGCTCATTGTCCATCACTCTTGTCAATGCTAACCAATATCCTTGAACACCTACACCTTCCTCTCTATCGGTAGCACATAAACAGAAGTTGCGTGAGCACGCTGAGATAACCCAGAGGCTTCGGGCTGCTCCCATTATTGCTGCCACCCTCGTTTTCCCGTCACATATCAACCTGATCTTCAGAGGGCCGTGACAGGCCCCCCCCCCTCGCAGATTTATTACTCAGTCTGTTTACATTGCAGTTTTCTCGTTTGCAGCGGATTTCACTGTGTTTTATGCCCCGCAGTTATGAAGTGGCAATAAAGAACACAGTGAGGGGAAGAGCGGGGAAACGACACTTCCATCTTTTCCCCCTCATTTCCTTCCGTAGCGTCCCGTTGACCCCTCGGCTGTTGGCAGGCTCGCTGGTGTTGATTTTAGCCCACAATCAATTCATTTTAATCACAATGGGCAGTGTGGAGGGGGGGAGGGGGGGTGGCGCGCTAATTGATTGGCAGGTATTTGCATATACAGTATGCAACAAAATGTCACGACCGGCCTTGGTGGTGACCTGCGTGGGCGGTTGGCAAAACAAACTGATGAGGGTAATTTATCATGCGGCTTGTGCTTTGCTGAGCAGGGGCTGCCGCACCCACTGTTGTTAGCGTCGCCAGTCACCTGTCACGCCACGGTGGGCACGAGGAGAGGAGTAGACAGGAGAGGAGAGGAGAGGGAGGTGGGGACGGAGACGTAAAGACGGCGTGGAGGGGGGAGAGATGGTGCGCTGAGGGGAGAGGCAGATGAGGATGATACTGTCGGTGAAATGTCAGACATTCAGTGCTGCTGCCGATCAGCAGTATCAGTAGATATAACGTTTGAAGATACTCCAGCTGAGCCAGTACACCATGAAAATAGGTTGTTGTGCTACAGAAAGGTTGCTGGTTGAATTGAAGGATATATGGCTGGTAAGAAACACGGCTGTGTGGGATTTTTTTCTACATAGAATCACCCGCAGAAAAATCTTGATCTCATTTCTAAGGGCAGTGTTAAATGAAAACACTGACAGAATGACCAACATCCCCAATAGGCAAAATTTAAGAATGATCAACTGAGTCTCTTGTTCGCACCTTTGAACAATTGCTTTTCTAGATGCATGTGATTAAAAAGTAGCCAAGACAAAGCTCACATATACCAAGTGCCTGCTTTACCCACAATCAGTCACGGACTGAGAACAAAAAACGGTCCTGGCTCTTTCGGCCCACCAGCGGCCCACGTGGGGGGGAGTGCGCGCAACTTTTGATGCACATAAAGAACACACACCCAAATGGACAAATCCCATGCTACAAACAACTGCAACAGAACAATGCACACCCCAATGCATAAAACAAATGAGTAAATCATCAGAGCCAGCCGCTCCATAATAAAAACACAGCTTACCGTCATGCAGTTATCCGTGTCTACCTCTTCGTCCTCCTCTTGCTCATTTTGTTGCTTTGTTGCTCTTGCTCATATTCCTCACTGGCCTGTCTTTCTCCCTGGTGTGCTGGCTCAGCTGTGTTGCTAACATTAGCGCTAGCAGTATTAGCGCTAGTGCTAGCTCAAGCTGCATTTGATTTCAAAAACAACTCAGTCAGTTTGCAGCATTTTTCACCGCCAGCCCACAGTGTTCTCTTAGATTTCTCTCTTGTGTCTGCTCGCCCCTTGTGTCTCTTGATGCTTTGAATCATTTTTTTGCTAGCTTAATCTCAGTCAGCTTCCAACTTCCAATCTTCAACTTCCAACAAGCATGCAGGCAGTCTACTGGATTCAGTCTTCAGATTCCCAGAAGGCATTGCTTCAGTTGAACTTTTGCAAACAAATAATCAAATAAAAAAATGCAGGTAGATTTGTTTTATTTCGAACCATGCATGTTTTGTTTTGTTTTGTTTTGTTTTGTTTTTTTTTACATCTGAATAAGTCATTTAGCTACAAAACAATCCAGACTGATAAAAAAAAAATTTGACCGTAGAGGATAACCATGGCTGTGATATAGAGACTTGTAGTGGTGTATAAATACCGATTAGATTGCTATTTAAAATTAGTGAAGGCAAAACAAAAATTTTGTTGTCATTTAGTGTGATGCTTTTATTGATGCTTGAAAGGTGGCCGCTCTGATTGGTTGGCCGCCCCAAATGGCATCTGCCCAAATTCCAGATTACCAGTCCATCACTGCCCACAATGCATCTGGGCCACTGAGTGACATCACTGGAGGCAGTTTATTAGATTACACACAGCTTCCTATGGAGCCACAAAAGGCTTATATGTTACTTTTTACACGTGTGGTTGTACTCCCCAAGACATTTTAACAAAAACAAAAAAATCCTATGAATGCAAAAATGTTAAATAAATCCTCCTTGCTCAATTTCATATGCTGAAGGATTTCACTGCTTCATCCTTATTTGGTCAGGTAGCTTATGGTAGATTATTATATTAGCAAAGCTAAACTAAATATTGTTTTATAACTGACATCGCTGAGTAAATTTGCTGACTTAATGAATCTTCTCTACTTGTGCTACTGTCACATTACACTGATAGTTCACCATAACCCGAAATTGCCACTTTTTGGCACAGGGGAAAAAGTTACTTGGTCTCAAGTTTACTTTCCAAGACATTAGAGCAGTTAGCATATTAAAAAGAACGGTTGCGGACAGACACTGAGTATCATTTGTCTTGCAAAGCATTATCCTTTACAACGTTGAGCCAGAGCTGATCTTTGGCTTATTTAGGTGGTCAATCATAGCCTCTGTACTCTTTCCAGGTTCTTGTAAATGACAGATGTGTCAGTGGTTGGATGTATAGTATTTACAGACCATCAACAACTAGCTTAATGTTAGCTCCACTGATTGGATCCCCGTCCTCACAAGCAATTAACAGGCCACGTTTCTCCTCTTTTGGTGGCGGCTAAGCCCACATCCATCAAGCTAAAACATCCTAGCCCCAGTGTGTCCACTGAATGCACCAGATCGAACAGATATCAACCCTCCACTTGCCAGTGAGATGACAAACAAGATTATAGATAATCATAGATCAAACTGTTATCCCTTCCACTACTTAATATCAAGAAAGTCTGTCATATTGTCATATAGTACTGGAGACTTAGGAAGAAACACGGCAGAATCATTAATGAGTGAATAAATCTCAATGTGATTAGATGTGCAGTTCTATTCTACACAAAACTCACATGTCACAGTAAAGTAATATTGTGGTACTGTTAGTCAAAATGTAAAGAAACATTGCCAGGGTAAAGACCACGACACCCTTTAGCACCACCATGTCGATCAAACACTAAATAATGGTTGAAGTACAGAACTGAAAGCCAGTGAGATGAGGAAATCCTGTCCCTTTGATCGAAAATGAATATTTCTATAGGTACAGGTGTGTGTGGATCAAAAGAAGTGTTGGGTGCTCTGCGGTGAAACAACAGAGCAGCTGAGGCTGGGTGGCTGCATCATTACTCTCACTGTTATTACAACTGAACGGAGTCTGCGGTAATCCTCCTGCGTACAGTCTGTGCTTATAAGGTAAACATTTGGTCATCATCACCATAATTATGCCCAAGTACAAGTCCCCATGCACAGCCTGAGCAGAAATATAGTTAGGGGGCTAAAGGGAGCCAATGCAACTCATTAATAGTGTGCCAGACTCACCGTGATAACATTGAATCCAATTCCTGAGAGAGGTTTTATTTTTTGACCAATTAGCTGCCTGAACAACCTATTGGCCATGAAGTGATCTCTGCAGGGACTTTATCAGACCATGCTCTATTAAATCAGCTCTCTGGCTGAGCAGTTATGTACCATCACAGTGCTTAGAATGGCTGCCTCTGATTGATGTCACTGCCAAATGCCAAGTAATAACGGCTGTTATTGTATGTCTCGATGCTGCTGTTTCCTTATGGATGCTTCCATTGCTTTGTGTGTGTGCCCAAGTATGTATGTGCACTCTCTGATACAGACATAATAGGTGATTTTATGTGTGTGTGTGTGTGTGTGTGTGGGGGTGATAGACCATTTCGGCGATATGGCTGGTTGGAAAGATTATCATAATGCTCAAGGGTAGAAGCTGTTCTGAATCCAAAATACAGTGTTAGAGTATTCACAGTATGTCTCCAGGTGGGTCAAAAGGCCTGGCAATAGGTGCTGTATAATGTAGGCATGTGGGAAGTAATCATAATGACTTTGTAAACTCTGCATGAATGCATCCACTGACACGTCTGTGTAACTCCAGGTTCGGGGAATTACTTTTTAAAGAATGATAATTGTTGCCAATCTATCTGTGCTGTAGACTGAGGTTTTGTACCCTGGTTTGACTCCATTCAGCTCATCTAGTTTATCAAGCTCTTTTCATTGTAGGTCAGTTAGATCGTTAATGATTGTTCTGACTCCATTAAAAAAAACAAAAAAAAAAACAAGCAACAATGCTCTTGTGTTTGTGTGCTACGGGTAACCCAGGCTATGAAACTAGATCCAAGAAGGACAGTTTGAACACATTTGAATCAAGCCAAAATGCTACACTGTGCTTTATAATACAATGAGACAGGATTGATATATATACATGTAAAGAGAGGAGAAGACAAGAACCTAAATATGCAGAGGGTGATTAGCTAATGCAACATGGGAGGAGTGAGAAGGGCGAGAAAACAGACAGTGAGGAAATGCAAAGCAAAACATGAGGACAGAACTTCAAAATAAAACTGGAAATAACACAACCAAAACTCAAAACATGACAGTTGGTGACAGTGCTCCCCCGGTGCTCCAGGCGCAGTGCCCAGAGCTCTGGCTGCATGGCTAGCAAAACTAGTTAGCAGCATTTAGCAAGTAACGTTACACTAGTTATATGCCACCAGGTGGACAACTTTTTACATATTGCAGCTTTAAGGTCTGTGATTTTAACTCTGATTCTGTGTCATACTGTTGCCATCACTATATTTGATCTTACTCTATGAACCTCTATATGAATGTGTCCCCAATATTATGGGTAGGGTTCGACATATACATTGATCATTGTTAGCCAGGACTCGTCAAGCCAAGTTAGTTTCATTTGTCGCTCAATATCTCTAATCACAGATTTGCCTCAAGAGGCTGTGTGATTCTTTAAAAATTACACACTGATCGCTTGAAAAAGTCCCAAGTAAAACCCAGCTCAACGTACTGATGACTTTGTTTCTGATTTGTTGGCTGTTTGGCTGTTTTGTTTTTAGGCTGCGATGCTCTTGGTATAAAATAAAGGAAATGACTTCAGTTTACAACTACATATACTTAAAACAGCCTTCATCAGCTCCGTACACCATCCGCTGCTGCTGCTGCAGCCAAACTACACTGACTTACTTTATGTTATTCCAACAGGATGCACTGAAGCGCTTCACATCCCACACAACTGAGACTTGGATTATACCACTCCAGAAATATGGAGCCATTTTATGTTTTGGGAGGTGGATTTGTTACATTTTAAAGTCCACGTCTACTTCAGTTGTTTAAGAGAATGCTGTTTTGCTGTGAAGATCCAGAAATGTTTTGTGGACTACAAAACTTCACCGAGTTTGCCTTCCAGCACGGGGCTTAGTGGTTAATAACTGAATTTCCATTTTGGGGTGAACTTTTCCTTCAATGCAGCACTCCTCTCTTGTTTTGCCCATGAACCTGTGATCAGATTGTGGTCATCTTGTCCCCGTGTTGCATTTATCTGTTTTTCTCCTTCTGAATCACCTCAGCTCTTTGGTCATAATCCAAAGCCTAGACCAAAGCCAGACCTTCTGGCTATACACACAAGCCAGCCTTGATCCTTCCATATGAAACACGATGAGAGGCTGCTGGCAGCAGAGAGGTCAGACGGGGTAAACATGTTAACCCGGCAACACAAATCACACAGATTCCCCATACAGCACACCTGAAATAGAGTCGTCTCGTCCGCACTTGCATTAACTCTGCCCTTTCTTTGGTCGGTGCCGTGTGTAAGGTTTGGCTTGGCGCTCATAAGGGCAGGCAGTTCTAAACTGCTATCATTGTTGTGTTGGCAGTGTGAAGGCACACTGATCCCCCTGAGCAGGATGATAAAAATCTGTCACAGTCCCCTGCATAGAGGAGCCCATTGTTTTGGGGATTAGGGAGGATTAAGGGCGGATGCTGGCGACCGAGGGGTTTGAGCAGTGTGACCCTTTCACTAATCATTATGAGACAGATACAGAGCACTCAAACTCTTAAAGCCCAAGATCGCAATGGATTATCAATTGTTCATGGCTGACAGGAGCGGAGTGAGGATGAAAGAGAGGCATAGAGCACTGGAATGTGGCAACAATCGGAAAAGGTCCCCGAGCGGCGTGCAACCGGTGTCCATAAATAATTTACATAATATTTATTAATGAGTCATAAATGGGGCTTTTAATCGCTCATATTGGTAAAGAGTGTGTTATTATTCAAAGCTTTTAATCTGAACAACATGCTGAGTTATAAAACCAAAATGCTTATTGTAGGAACCCGTCTGAGGGGACAGCATGCTTTCATCTTCAGGTGTTAAGTTGTGCCGTGGTGAGGTCAAATAGTCTCTCTGGGTGAAGCAAGGAGGAAATTGACTAAATGAGCTCTTCACGATATGTCCGAGGCAGTTTGTTGAATGCTGAATAAGGGGAAAAAATATTCTTAGAAGCTGCCGTAATCTTGTTTTCACAAAGGAACAAATGGATGTGTGTGATTTTAAAGGAGTCGACTGTAATGATGAATCCACACAACATCATTACCTGACTCTGCAGATCCCCTCAGCTCGGAGGAGCGTTCTAGCACTTTTCAGCTCAATGTTTTGATTTCACAGGCCGTAACTTTACTGTTTTGGTTTCTCTCAATAATCTCTTTGCAACAATGGCAACAAATAAGCTCTTAAAAAGCTATTAAACTCTACCCACCCAGCACCCAAACCACCAGTCGAGTGGCTGGTGAAGATGCTTAAGTATTTATCAGATAAAGAGCCAAAAATGTTTGTCATGAGCTGCGGGAGACAAAACCCGACAGCAAATATTGAACTCATCAGAAAATCATCTATACAGGTTGACTGTGGCAGTACACTTCAAGGGTTATATTGTTTTAGGAATGGTCATATGTATGAGGTTTTGGGAATCCCTGACCTTATTCAGTCATTCAGGTATGAGGATGTGTTGGTATACTATGTTTATTTATCGCATACATTTTAACCCAAGTATACCAACTATATGTAAATTTGCATGCAACTCATCCAACAACCTCTAAAAGAAAAAACATCAGTGCCAAAAAAAAAGATGTGTATAATAAAAACCTTTCTAAAACATTCCTTATTTATGGATCTGCTGTTACATTCTAAGTCATTTTCATGCATCGAACTTGGACTTTAACTTAAATATACATCATTTTTAACTAACCCTAATTGAAGTTGGTATAAAATATGTTTGTCTGATATCAGCAAACTGTTGTGTGTGCCGTACACAAACACAATGGATTGGTATACGAATGTAGCACAATCAAGTCCAAGTTGATGGTTTTGCTGTGGAAGACTTTGGATAGGATGCTGCAGTCTCCTTTCTTGGTAATATTGCTTATCATCCCTTCCCAAAGGCATCGCTTGCGAAGGGAAAAAAAAAGCATGAGCCATGAGTGGTGGTTAGCGTAGCACATTGTCAGTTAGCTAACAATGTCTCGGCAGAGCTGACTTCAGATGTTAGCAGGCTTTGAGCTTCAGTACAGTGTTTTACAGTGGAGTCAGCAGGGTCTCACAGGACAGGAGACACAGCTAATGAAAAGCTGCACCCAGCTGTTTCACACAAAGGAATCTGGTTGGTTACTCGGCACAGTCGATATCTTATTACTGAAACGCACATGACATTTCTGTTAGGCAGAGTGCACTTTTCTATAATTACTCATCAAACTCAACCGTCATCAACAGTTGCTTGTCAGAAGGACTTTCACGCATTTGTTTTTCTTTAATTTTAGTTTTTAAAGCAGAGCCAATAAAGCTTATCGAATTAGTGGTTTTCTGCTCGGCTTCAATTTTTGATTTACAGATCCTCAGGAGTGAAGGAGACACGACATCCGAGGGGATACACATAGCTTGTACATTTTATATTAAAAATGATTTAAAGTTGTTTGTCTCCTTCTTCATGTATTCCTCTCAAAATACATTGTTACCAGCGGGAGCTTCCAATCATCAGAATCTGTCTTGGAGATTTGAAGTGATTCGGCAAAAATTGTTACAGTAATAGTCCACTTAAAGTTGATTATCTTAAAAAAAACTTGTTTTTTTTCCCCCCACAATAACACTCTGGATAATTGTGTATGTATGTGACTTCTTGAATAAATTTGCCTTAAGCAAACTTTTAACTCTCACAGTCTTGGCAGCAGCGGCGCAGCGCGCTGACCACTGCCAGTTAAATGCAACGCTCAGCCTTAACAGTCACACAAAACGCACAAGGCGAAGTAATCTGGCTGTTAAAAGGCTTTATACCTTTATAGCATTTGTTTTATTAAACTGCAGAGATGCTATCTGCAGAAATAAAAGCACACATCTTTGTGTAAAGTGGAAAACATGACTGGAATGGAAATGGCATGTCACCTGAAATTTATGGCGCCATAAATATTTGCCTCTCCACACCTTCCCAGTCAGCAATAGCCATTTTCCTCTTTATTTGCCGAGCTGTTTTCGTCATGTGTCACGGTGACTGACACGGCTGTTAAAAAGGCAAGAGGTGAGTAATGGGACTGACTAAGGAGATGATGATTAAACACAGCCTCCATGTGTTTATATTCCACTTCCCCTGCCCTTCTTGTGCATTTTACGCTTGGATGGTGCATTACAGGTAACAGCTACTTTGATGCATCATTTGCATCACTTTTATAATAGAACCTGCTGTTATTACAGAAAGTTCAGGCCGCAGATGCGTCTGCACCTCTAGTTGGAGGGCACCGAGTCCTTCAGAAGGTGTCAGGGTGCCGCGGCCCCACCGGCACTCGTGCTGTGAGTTGTGTCGGTGGGGGTCGCGTCCTCCTTTCAGTCTCTCCGTCTCCCGTCGTTCTCCCCGAGAGAATTCCCCCTCCCACTTGTGTGAAGCTGTTGGTGTGCTAATCGCTTCGGCCCCACTCCATTATCAAGGTGCAGAGTTCCTGGAGGAGGCACAGCCCCTCGCTTCTCACCTGGTCTTGTGGGGATGGTTGGAAGCAGCTGATGAGGGCCGCATAAAAGTATAGGAGAGTTGGGACCATGATTAATGCGTAGATACCAACCTGCTGACCAGCGTGCAGCCCTGAGAGGTCAAAGTGCAGCTTTGGTCTGGTTTAGCTGATTAATTATTCACAATTGTGTCACTATCCCGCCATTGCAAGCCCAGTTGCTTCGATGTGTGCATAAATTGCAGGACTTTAGACTTTCCAGTTGCATGCAGCACATATGCAAAAATCCAATTTAGTGTGTGGATGACAGGCCAGTCCACCCAGATAAGTTCTGTGGCACACAGATGCATCCAACTGCTGGTCTAATATTGCAATATTATTAGGCTATTGTGTGATCAAACAGTTTTTAGTGTGATGTTCTGAAATGTAATCAAAAGCTCTTCATAAATGAATGGAATCAAATCTCAGAATATTTATGATCAAATATATCTATATTTATATTGTGACAGTTTTGTAGGGATGACTGTTTGTACTTCAACAAAATAATGAAAACAATCAGATTTTTGACAATTGTCAGTAATGTGGGTAAAATGACTAAAGGCAAGTATTAGCACTAGTTTAACAGTCAGAAAATGATCTCACTTGTCTTTAATACAGCCTTTAAAACCAGAAAAAGACATCACCTATGTCATATCAGGATAGAACAATATCCACAATCTAAATGTGTATAGAAACAGTTTCATATCATGATAGCGATGGCTTATTTCTTATGTCTTTGTTGGTATTGTTCCTGGAACCTCATAGTGAGTGTAATTCCATGACTATCTTTTTCACTTATGAAACAGATCCAGCGTTTGTGGTTGAGAGGGTTACTTGAGACAGATTGGGTTTGGATCTCCTTTGGAAGATATTACAATCCAGTTTGCTTATTATTTTTACACTATGAAACAAAATATACTTAGTGAGGTTTAGGCAATAAAAATACTTTGCTAGGTTCAAACAACAAACACCTTGTTCGGTTTATCAGCCAAAACTACTTGGTTAGGTTTAGGAAAACATGAAAAGAAAAATGTTCTAGTGTGCAAAAGTAAATTGTGAGGATTGGTGTAGAGACTGGGGTCCTGTTGCAAATCGAGATGGAAACTCTCTATTTGATTAACAGCTCGGTTACATTCATCTCAGATAAACCTTTGACTGACTGTATTTTGCCCCCACCAGCTTCTCTATTGGAAGCATGTTAGGAGGGGGAATCTTTTAATCGTCCATAAGATGGGGAAATTTCATCTACATAGACTTGATAAAATACCGTGACCCCCATCCCATTCCCTGTTCTCGAAACCATATTGCATGCGGGGGAAGAATAATTCATGCGAGCAGGGAGCTGCTTTACTGTTCGGATGAAAAGGGCCCGGCTCTCCCGTCATCTGAATGCACACACGAAAATACCATAAATGACATTTAAAGAGCATGCGGGTCCGGCTCGACTCTGCTTCATCATTCTCGCCAAATGGAATTACAGTCAGATAACCATTAAGGCAGGAAGCAATCAGAAGTCAAAGTGACTGAAAAGTACACTTCCAGAGAGGCGTGCAAATTGTTTTACATATAGGCCCCGTGTTTTACTTCACCGCTGCCGGTCTCCAGCAGAGAGGGGTATGATGATGACGACGATAATGATAGTGGATCTCTGCGCTCTGTTATTTTGTCAAATGAATGAAAACCCCCGCAGTGTTCTCCTAAGGGACATATTGTGCCGAACGAGCAGTTAACCACCAAATGTCCAGAGGGCAGAGAGTCACAAACGGCCGCGACAACGGAGTGAATCTGAGTCGGACACAAGATTTCCTGTGCGGTAAAAACAGGACAGGGGGAACGTATGTGCAAATTATTAAGATTACACAGGCAAAGAGGAACACGGGCTGCCTGTCAGTCTTGGTGGAAAGACAGAAGACAGCCATTAAAGTCGGGCTGATGGGCCGTTCTATTCCATAAGCCATTAGAGAGACAAAATGCAGAGATTTCACTCCAGCGCAGTGACACGAGACTTCTATGTGATGCCGCGGAAATGATGAGAAGATGCGCGCTTCTGAAGTAATTACGCCGGTTTTGACAATGCCGAAATAGCGTCGTCCCAGCTCGCTGACCCCGTTATGACTCGCAGTGTCTTAACAAACTTCAATCCCATGGAAATACTGGAGAGTGACAATGGGTTTGTTTTTTTTTAAAAATAAGCTTCGCCCTTGCTCATGGGGACTATTGGCAGCAGTTGAAGCTTGGATTTACAGACTTCTGTTGAAAGAAAGCGCTCATTCTGTAGCTCCAGGTCGGCTTTCATTCAGCCGCTCGCTCCATTTTCACTTTCATGTTGCTCTCTGGTGTAAAGTAACAGCGAGTCATAAAATTCTGTGTGTGTGCGTGTGTGCTTTTCAATGATAAAGGTGAAAACAAGATATACGTTATGTGGCTGTCAGTTATCTCGAAGAAACAACGGGAGGTTTTTGCAGCGAGACGTTACAGCCCGCACTGTTCATTCCAGGTTGTCACCTAATGAGATCCAATTAGAACAAAGCTTAATCAGGTCACCGATAAAAAATGAGCGTCTGTTATCAGATGACTGTACAAGTGATAACATATTTGATTAAGGGTCTCGGCGCAGCTATGCTGGGATTTATGTTAGCTTTCCTCCGCGGGAAGCTTTTATGACCATCTATTAAATCTTTATTTATGTGTGTGGCAGCTGAAACAAAAAGACGTGTAGTGGGAAACACATGAAGTGTGTGATCGGCAGGCGCCAAGGAGGGGCAGTGCTCATGTTAAAGGTGCACTACGTAGTTTTAGGGAACACATTTTAGGACAACACAGATTCATACTGTTGTACTTTTGTTTACATGTGGTGGACCCTGCCACCTTGCTAGCTTCAAACAGTGTTCTGGGGACCTTATTTTCCTCTGAGAACAGCTTGTTTATTCAGTTATGGGAATATATATATACATATATTTCTGAGTTTGTGTTACTTCATTAATATTGTAAATATTTTAATCCTTAGTTTGAATTTCCATTACCAAAGTACATAGTGCTGCCTTAAAAACATTTTATAATACAGTAGTATTTTCCTGTTCCTATAGAAATGGAGACTGTAGAGATGACAGCACTGTATATATATATGGTTTGTACATTGAATAGGTGTACATTTTTGCTGCCGTATTGATCTCTCAACTTCGCCTGGAGTTCTGGGATCAGATGGATGACACTACATTCACCTCACATATTAATTCATCAGACCTGCACCTTTAAACTAACCTGAGGCTGCAGATGGTTTGTTACACACAGAACCATCTGGAAAGGTGCCGCTAGCAACGGTTTGTAAAAGAGCAGGCACTTTGAAAAAAAGACTTTGCAGGTGATTGGACAGACCATCTGTCTTTCACCGTCTATCCTCGGCTAACTTCAACCAATCAGATCAACAGTACAACAGTAGGAGAGCGCCAGCAGCAGTCAGTAAATCAAACGCTTATTGACCCATGTTGACAGTTAAGACTTGTTTATTGTACGGGGGAGACTTGTCACGAGAACAAGAATGACCCAACAGTGGCAAGAACATTAGTGCTGTTTTTTTTTTGTTTTGTTTTGGCCAAAGTGGGCGGGGCGTCGGCAGACTCTACAGCAGACCTGGACGTTTTACGACCCGGGGGGGCCACATCCGGCCCTTTGGTCGCCCCTGTCCGGACCACATGATGTCTGCTGTAAATCAGAACAGAAATGAAAAAGTCTTCTCTCTCATACACACAGTACAACTGTGTTGCTTTTATTTAAAAAAATGCCGCTTTTCGTGTACGCACGAACATGAACAGTTATGGGTGGTGCCAGCAGCTAGCCCTCCAACTGTCAGCTCACGCCAAAAGAGGAAAGATTGATACAGAATACCGTATTTTTAGCAAGACGTGGACTGTGGCAGACTGACACACTTCTGGCAGAGCGTTTCAGTATTACTGCTTGATATTTACTCTTCCTTCAAAGAGGAGAGCTTTTCACACAGGCATGCTCAGAAGATTCTTGTTCTCTTTGGATCTACCTGCATGTGAACAGACAGTCTCAGCGCTGAAGTTCAACAAATCGAGATACAATTCCTCTGTCACCGATGATCACCTCCCAGCTGTCACCGCAGACGTTCAACCAGATTCCAGTGCACTTGTTCAAGCCCGAGACACACCTGGCCCCGCGGAGATCTGATATCACCTAACACACAACATATTGCTTTCTAACCCTCAACTGTTGCACATTTCGACAGACTATAAGAACAGTGCTGTGATCCCTTTGGCCAGGCACCATTCAGTGCCTAATTCAAAGCCTCTTCCAGCACATGTTCGCACGACAAGGTCACGAATCTCCATATTTGGCCGCAAATTAAGATTCTTTCTAACCTGGGCCAAAGACCATGCAAACAGTCTGATTGTACAGCCGTCACAGTCTCTGTGGCTCTTTGGTCTCAGCCTTAATGTTCCAGCAGCCAGCAGCTTCAGTGAACATACAATCCACCCTGCATCAATGAGTGACGCTGCCTCTCTACCCCAGCTCTGTTTTGTCTCAAAAGCAGTTGGAGCGCAAACACGAATGATGAGAGATTTAAAGGTGGCCGCTGTGTCCTCAAATCAAGCAGAGTTCGGGCTGCGAGCCTCCATAGTTTTTCACTTTCGAAAAAAGTCCCATCAACTCTTAACACTGGAGATTCATCACGCTTATGCTTTTTCGGCCCTTAATGTTTGTTATTTTGTTGTTCCATTATGTCGTTTTGCTGATACTCCTCTGCCTTGCTGTTATTCAAGAAAGTTTAAATGTCAGTAAGTTTTCTGCTACTTTTTGCCATTACTGAATGCCGTGTTTGTGTCGCACAGCCGTATTGTATATATATATATATATATATATATATATATATATTGCAGTGTCAATTGATTGAAAGAGCAAATGAAGGAGCCACGCTCGTCTCGAAATGTAATATCGTGTATATTGAAGCGCTGTAGGTGGTGGAGCGGTGATAAATCCTGCGCCATCGACAAATGCTGTAAAATAATCCAAATTTGATTGTGCCGCTGACTGTGAGTAATACGACTCATAGGTTGCAGTTTTGCAGTAATCGGTAATACAGCTCAAGTATTAGGAGAAGTTTTTGTTCCCAGAAGAAGAGCCGACAGCGCGGCGGTATTTACGACAGCCTGCCGAGCTACATGTTTTAAATAACCGGACAGCTGAATGACTCTAATGCAGGGATAGAAAGCCGACTGTTACCTCGAGTTACGCTGAAGGATGGGGGCTCACGCTACCTCCACCATTATGCCCGGGCTCCATGTCATCAATCCTGCCTATAGCACTAAATCCTGGCCAAGATCTATGAACCCCTATTGGTATTGGATTTCAGGACAGCTATGAAACCCTCGGTCAAAGCTTTAAAACATCATCTTTGTCTTAATCCACTGATCGATAGGTCTGACAGGTTGAAATAACACAATAAAGTAGATTTAGTGTGTGTGTGGGGGACATTTCATACTTCAGATTAAAGGCTAGCGCATCGTGCTCTGAAAGAAGAGCTCACACACTGTCTGCGCTGTCGAGAACATCCTGAGTGAGCCCCTTTCAGACAGGCACCCTTTGAAAAATAAAATACTGGATGTTCTTTAACAAAATCATCAATAATACAGTACGTTTGGATGCCAATGATTAATAACTACAAAAACCTCCATCACCTCTGTATTTATATGCTGCGTATGAAGCTGGAAACTTTATATCTTGGAGCGATTGTTAGTCTGATCAAGCACATATGTGGCAGGGCAGAGATGGGATAATGGGATCGCAGACAACCTAATTCTTCCTGGAACATTTCCCCATTTGTCCCGAGCAGTTCATCGTAATTATATCTACAGCAAAGGTGTTCCATCATGTCAGGCCACATTGTGCATTTACGTTACAAATGTTTTTTGGAGGGTCATTGTGAAAGAGACAGCACCAAAGATTTCTGTCATATAATTTGTAATTGAGTACTTAACTTGATTAATGGCCGCACATTTTCACCCACTGCAGGATTAATGTGGGGGATATTTGAGAAGCGATCTGTCAGTTTGAAATAGGTGGCATGATGCCGCTGAAGGGTGCCTCTTCGCGTGGAAGGTTGGGGTGAGATGATATGCTCCACCTTAAGGTCACGCCTGAGTGGCACTCAGGTTGATCACAGAGAAAATTGGCCCGATCAAATGGGCTCATCTCGGGTGGTACTCACAGGCGGCGCTTGGAAACGTTACATTTAGGCGCAGTCGCATCCCCAAAAGAGGCCAGTTTGGTAAATGCACATGATTATTGTCAAAGACGATGATGGTTTGTCTTTTTCCCTTTCTCATGTAGATGAAATCTGGTTGGTGCTTTGAGAGTCAGGCTTGATATATATATATATATATATATATATATATATATATATATATATATATATATATATATATATATATATATATATATATATATATATATATATATATGGGTTGAAAATGCATCATCATCTTCACAATCTTGGGGGCTGGTGTAACCCTTCCATATCAACATTCCTGTTCAGTGTTTAATATTGTACACAGTCCCTCACAAATAAATAACAAGGTTTACATGATGCAGCTTTACATCTACTCCTGCATTATTATTTAACCTCTTGAGCAGCATCACTACAGGAAAGTCAAAGGGCCTGATCTCATATTCTGTCTCCATCTGAAAACAGTCCCACAAACAATATCCTTGAGTGTCAGACGAAACCTCTCCTGAGTGGCACAAAGCCAAAGAGATTATCTGAGGAGCTGGTCTCCTGCTATTAGCAGCACGCTGTCTGTCATCGAGTGCCTCTTGATCAATTCAACATATACATTCCCGGCGACGCCGCGTTGACATGTAATCTCACACAGATGTAAGTGCCGCTCAAGAAGACAGATAGAGACTGGAACCAAAGATGTATTTTTTTTTTCTTCCTTTTTTTTTCATATAAATCACACTGCGTGACAAGCTGCCACCGCTGATAAAGGCCCATTTAAATGTATAGAGGGGAGTCATGTTAAAAAATTGTCGCTGGGAGGTTAGGGGAAGTTACTCTATCAGGAGGGTTCCCTCGGGGAGAGTAAGGAGCTGAACCGCTGAGCGCTCGCCCCATGAAGCCTATTGTTAGTCTAATGAACAGACAGGATTTGATTAAAACATTTCAAACATCATTTGGCCCGTGATGCGGCGCCGAGAGGCTCCCCCACCGAGCACACTTAACACCCTGATGATCTGAGGCGGGAGGCCTCTTACTCCCGCTCAAAGGTGAGCCCACAAATCACTGTAATGCATTCAGCGGGGGTCTCTCTCTGTTTCCCGCTCCCCTTCTCTTGGCCGCTCGCAACGCTCGTCGTTAAAAATTCATTAGGCGCTGTTTGTATTGCCTCCTCAAGGATGTCACCCTTGACGGCCGACTGTGTAGGAAAAGGCAGCTTCCGCGGGCCGGAGGGGATTGATGGAGCTCCTGGTGTGTGCCGAGGTACTCTCCGTGGCTTTGATGTATGCATCAGATAGCAGACACGCTCGGAGTTTGAATGAGACACAGAAGTGGCTTAGTGCCTGTCCACAGACTGTGACCCTGGCGAGTTTAAACTGCCGCTACTGTAGAGCCCTCACACCTAAAGTGCACTCGTAGAATGTTTGAATAGCCAACACTTACTTGGCACTGTTGAAGCGTTATGTGTCTGGATTGTGAATACGTGAGGATGACACACTAAGACAAAGGTTAATGTGGAGTATGCGCCGCGAGAGGGAAAGAAAAGCAAAAAAGTAATGGAGACGGTTAAAAAGCTTTTCCTGGAGGTATTCACTTGCCTCTTTACAAGACCGACTTCATATAAGTTGACTTATTATGACCCGTATTTACATTTTCTTGTTAGGATGTAGTAACTTTTATCGCAGCAAAGGAGGAAGTCGGGGCGAAGGAGTATAAAAGCAGCAAAGTCCATGTTGTAAGGCGGTCAGGAACGGACGGTTGCATAAGACTTTCACCCAGCACACCGCTGCGTTGTGTCCCAGCCAAAGCTGACAGCAAATGGTTTTAACTTATTAACATAGTTTAGAAATCTAAAATGATGAACGTCAGTTGATTATTTTAACCAAAACCAGGACATTTTCCGAGACCTAACCAAGCTGTTTTCTTGCCTCAACCCATCCAAACTGTGATGATGTGACAGTTACTTTGGAAGTCACTGGCAATCGATAGAAACTTTTTCCATATACAACTTCTGAATTGGTATTTCCCTCACAACTGTTCTACCTGCTTGAAGGTGTGTATAAACCTAATGACGCGCTTCAAATATCCCTGCTGACAAAGTGGCTCTGCTAAGTTACAGATTTCCTGTTAACCTTTTCACAATAGATGCCCCACATTATTAGTCATTTACAAGCTTTTAATGTGAAGCAGCGTGACGGGAAATGTAATGTTTTCACCAGCGATCACTAAAACGTGACCTGAAACGGCTGAAAGACGACAAAACAGTAAAACACAGCAGATGTTTCAAAGTACAAACAGAACGAGAGAAAGTAAAGAGATTCAGTGGGAAGCTACAGAGGTACTGAGGGCTGAACACACCGACTTTTAGAAGCACGTTTCTCTCAGAGTTTCCTGCACAGACGTGAGCTGAGTGCGGATTTGCAGCACACTTGTTTGAGGGGGACACGGGTGCTTGTTACGGGTTTTAATACTTTACCTAATGAATAATTTAATGTTGACAGGGTCACAATAAGGTCAAATTCTGAAGCTTTTGATTTTTAATTGCATGAGCCGATGGAGTTGTCATGGAAATTTCTGTATTTTCTGACAACATTTAAGCACCTTTCATCCACGCTGGTCCACAAATGGAGGCTGAATAGAAAGTCCTATTTGAGATTGAATACCAATATAACGAGACTGAATGCCCCAGAACAGCTACTGTACAGATCTGACCTGCGATCAGTTTTGAAGGTTCAAGGATGAACTTTCCCTTCCAATATTTCAATTATATACGACCAAAATAAATGAATCGCCATAGATTTCAATGTTGCCCCCTCCACACCGCGATGTGAGCAATATACCGCACAGTGCTCACAGAGCTGCTCGTACACAATTTCATGCTTATTCAGTCACAATATTTTGTTCGACCCGCGACAGATGCGCAGGTTCAAGCTGACATTTGGACATTAAAAAGTTGTTCCACCTGAACTGTAGGTTGTGTTATCCATCAGCGGCTGCTAAGAGGCTCTCCGCAGTCGTGCTGCCATGTTAACAAAGCAGAAATGTATTTTTGGTCCCTCACGATCCAGCCTCTGAACCCGCACTCAATCAATTGGATGAGCACCAGCCTCCCACGCTGGTGATTTTGGCGAACAACATGATCCGTGTTTGGTCCAAAGACGATGCAGTGATGACCGTGAAAATCTTAAGTGCTGGATGCTGAGGTGAATATTAATCTGCGTGATAATGGGAAACACTTAGCTGAAATTGAAGTATGATTTAAATGTACAGTAATTTAGATTTTTTTTTTTTCTTTTTTTTGGAGGAGCTGAATCCACTTACTTTTCTCTTTCCCTCCCTCTCCTACCTTCTGTCTTCTAAAGCTATCCCCCCCAGCAGATAATTTATTCAAGGCTCAGCATTTAACAGGCCTAATCCTCTCTGCTGATGCTTTTAGGTGCACATTCTGTACAGTAATTGTATAAAAGAGCAAAAGTGGGGTTTCAGGCACTCTGATAATCACCCACTCTTTGCCAAGAGCACACCAAAGATAGTGTGGAAAATGGAGGGGGAGAAAAAAAAAAAAAAGGAGAGCAGCCAAAAAACCTTGACACAGGAGAATCAGCTGTCTACTGGACCGGTGAGCCGGGTCAGGCTGATAGGAGCCTGGCCAGCACGGTCGGTGCACTCAGGCTCGGTCCTGTCCTGCAGCTCCGGTGCAGGTCCCCGGCCATAATGGAATCTGACAGGATGTAAATGAGTTTTTAAAAGAGCTGGTGAAAGCTGGTCATTTTTCTCATTTAGTGGTCCAGTGTGTTGGCCCGGTCCCCAGCTGTCACCCTGCGTCCCTGCCTTTCTGGGGATACGGCGGGGCACTCAGCGTACAGTAGCAAACCTTGATTACTAATGCCATACAGGGTTGAAGATGCGTGGCGCATTCTTTATGTCTCTTTCTTCAGTCCGTCACTTTCCTTTTTTCACCCCCATTTTCCTCTGTATTGAGTAGAAGGTAGCACAGAACAGTGTTTTCTAGTCTTTTTTTGAGCTTTGAAGCCTGGGCTACTTATCTACTAACTTGTGAATTATGAAGTCGGCTTCTCTTTCGCCACCACTTCTCACTGCTTTTGAACACTCACTGTATTTACATGATGTTTGAAAAAGCTGGACTGTTGTCTTAGTCTTACTTAAATCCATGTTAAGTCCATGTAAACACACCCAGACTGGCGAGGAGACACAGTCGTCTCAGCTGGAGGAATTCAACATTTTGGAGTGAATGGACTGAAGGAAAACACAGTATAGCGACCTTTTCAAATATGTAGCCATGTCACCACCTGCCTCGGTGGTGTTTGACGTACTTCAGTCAATAAATGGATTCTCCCCTGGTGCTTGTATGTTGGAAAAAATACAGTCGTCCAATTAAATGGCTTAATCGAGCTGCCTACTTTTTAGCTAATGATTTCAACTGTTCAGCTGTACCCCAGCTTACTTTAAGCTAACCATGCCAGATGTTTAGCCATTAGCCAAGTCTTAGTGATTTCAGCTGTTTATCTTTCTTTTAGCCAACTGTCCAGCTGTTTGATTAAACAAAGCACATTTTAAAACTTCTCATTCAAACAGCTAGGTATTTTAACTGTCTATTCATCTTTTTTAGCTAACTATTCAAAAACAATTTTATCCATTAGAATATTTCATTATTTCAACTGTTTATCCCCTAGATTACTTTTAGTTTACCATTCAGTTATTATTGAATGTGAGGTTATTATTATTAGCCTACTTTTAGCTAACTATTTAATCCTACCAACTCCAACTGTTTGCTTTTAGCCAATTGTATCAACTGTTTTTTAGTAAAGCTGTGTAGCTATACTTTTAGCTTATTTTCCCACCCCAACAATTCGACTCTTTTTTTTCCAGTTCTTTTAGCTTACTATTCAACAACTGTTTAGTCATTACTTGTGACTTGGCTTGCTTATTAACAATTACCTTCATGTTTTATTCCCTGTCAGTTGTGACACGTAAGTTTAACATGGGCAAAATCTTCAGTCGGACGTCTGGGGGATCGACTGTGGGGTGAGATGGGTGTAAGGTTGGACATTTGCCTGCTGCTGAACCACATGTTCACGTAAACAACCAGCTGCATGCTGGCTACTTCCTAGCTTGTTGTCCCATTGTTGTCCCTGCTGCTGCTGACTTGCTTACTGACTCCTGACCCTACTGTGCATGTGCATATTGCACCTTGCGTACTTGTAGGGTTGATTTCTGAGAATGTGCACAATTGACGTTCCAAATGGACACAGGAGCTAGCCTTCATGCTGCAGTTTTTTTTAAAAGCTTTTTAAAAGTTTAGTGACACCCTACAAAGAAAAGAGAGACAAACAGCCATGAGCACATTAGAATAAAGGACTAATGGCTAATGGCTTCAAGGCTGTACCTGTACTAGCTCCTTTTTCTTATTACAACCCTTAGCAGAATAAATGTTGGCGAAGTACATCTCTGCAAAACCACAGCTAAGTTTAAACATTATACTTTATAGGTTGCAGCTTTACGCTTCTTTTGGTTACATTTTTAATCATGTTCTTGTCATGTGTCATGTGCCGTGCCTATGCTGTGGTTAGGTTTAGGCACAGAAACCACCCAAATGTCATGAGGAAATCATCATGCTTTGTATGCAAGGTCTTGTTGAAAACACCTGGCTTTGTCTGCACAAACACTGCCCATCAAAAATATCCTCTTTTTGTTTTTCAAAAATAACCACATTGGGAGCTCTCCTTAAATATATCAAGTGGTTCACACCCCGGTGTTACCAGAGACAGGTGATAACCAGCTTCATGATACCAGTTATCCAGGATCACTAAAGTTAGTTTTATTGACGCAAGACTGAGACCTCAGGGCAGAAGCTGGCCACACGGAGGTTGGCTGCAAGCCAAGTTCTTCAAACTCCTTTTCTTCACCCTTGACAAACTCTGAATTAATAAACCTCAATACAACACACGGCACGCTGCCAACATTCTTGTTATGCGGGTGTTGTTTGAGGAACTTACCTCAAACCCGCATCTTATCTGTCCTGTTTCTGTCTGCCTCTCCTTTGCATCTGGTGTTTCTTTTTACAGGAGGGTGCGCACACACACACACACACACACACACACACACACACACACACACACAGAGTGCAGAGTATTATCTTCTTTTGTTGTACTCCACGACAGTAAGTACAATAACGGCTTCCTCCTCACAGAGTCTAACTTGTATGGATGGGTGGCAGTTTCCCTCATTTGTGCATTTGGGCGTCTCGAGGTCCCTATTGGCAACCGAGCACCCAAGTGTTAATGTTTACCTGATTAGGTTGCCAACATGTATTTCTTTTTGGAAGTGTGTGGGTATTTTTTTGTAATGAAATCTCAATTTCTATTTTTTTTATTGGGTTATTTGAGTTGGAAAAATGCAGAAACCCCCCCCTCAGGTGCAGTGTACTATACCCATGGTTGGGAAATTACTGGCACAGAGGATTTTCTTGTGCGGCTTGAAAGATTTGTTCCTGTCCTGTTTAGTGGGAAATAAACACGAGCTCTTAAGGTGATTATAGGAGTCCTCATTATAACGAAGGTTTATATTTGCAAAATAACCTCCACGCAACACTCTATTAGGATTATGTTTATGCCATTAATTGCGTAACAATAAAACTATCACAGGCAAATACAAAACTCCTGCGTCGTCTTAACAGTTATGCATGGTGCAGCCACCTCACCCAGATGCTCTCGGGGCCGCTCAGCAGTACCAGTGCAGCATTAATGAGCAGCGATAATGACTAAAGGCAGTTAGTTAGAGTTAAATGGAGCTTGAACACCCAGCTGACAATGAACCATCCACCACGGCGAGGTTGATCAGGGGGAGTAAAGGCAGAGCTCAGAGCTCGGAGCTCAACCTGAGACTTCACGTGTCAGACTCAGCACAGCAGCACGGCGACCAATGGAGCAAAAGGCGACTACAGCACTACTGCTACATTAATTACGGCTCTGACGCCAAGTGATCCTGGCCCGGTCTTTAAATGTTCCTGTTAGTAAACCACCTCATTACAGAATGTTAATTTCATGTTTGATGAAAGGTATTCAGATGAGTCCGATCATGACCGGCGTTTGTAGCATATGCAGTGTGCTTGCTTTAGATCTGATGACAGATGAGGACCTTAGTGTTATGAGGGTTTATCTGACTAACTACACAATATTTACTATGTGCTTGTAAGACAATGTTATATGTCAGATTATTAACAATCTGTGGAACCAAAACAAAGCCTGAAAGAGGCTAAAGCGCTCCACAAAGACAAAGAGAACTGCAGAGTTGGGTGATAATCTGTTGATTTGCAACCACCACCAACCTCCTTTCACATTGCACAGAGCTATTTGGTTCATTGTTACTAAAAAAAATGGTTTCATTGTAGGTTTAATTTTATCTTCATTAATTAACTGTCAACCAATAAAACATAATTTTACTTAATCAGTTTTGCCTCAGTATCTCAAAACTATCAGTTCACAGAAAGAGGTGGTTACTTTTCGTTTTCCAGGTCATGGTAAGTAGGTGGTAAGTACCGAGCTACATATTAGAAATATCTTTTAAATTACAACCAAACTACCACAGTTTACTGACCTGCAGAAGCCATGCTCAAGCTACAACAACTTCCTTAAATTGATTGGCCCGCTGAGTGGAAGTTAGCTGGAAACTAGTTTTAAATACGAACAGCACCATCCGCAGAAAACAGCTGGAAGTTTCCAGGAGATGTGTTAAAGAAGTTAGGGTTAGAAGAAAAAGAGGAAATTTATTAACCGCTTATTGGAAAAGAGCAGAATATTATGGCTTAATCACGGTGTGGTAATTTTCAATCAGTTTTGAGGTGAATGTTGTGTTAATTGTGGGGGCAATTTAAAAGGAATTGCTTGGTAATTGCCGTCTTCTTAACGTGAAATTCAGGGACCTTCAATTAAAGTGTAACCAAACAACCTCATTATTTCAGGGGCTGGGAATTGTGAGTGTGAACGTGTGCACATGAAAACAGCATGCTCATGGAAAAATTACACATACAACTATACACAAAAAATCAGTTAAACCTGCAAAATTTGAATTGAGTGCTGTTTGTGTAGAACTATCACAGTGTTGTGACGTCTTTATTTATGCTTTTTATTACGTAGCTTGGGGAGCAGATTTTTATACCCTATAATAACTATATACAAGATATCAGGGTTAGAGTGTTTTGACAGACCCTAGAGCCTATGAAATGATGCTGTCACTATAGAATCATGGTATAATCTCACACTGTAATAAATAGAAATAAGGATGTCGTAATGTGGTGAGAGTTACACACAAACTGGTAAATGCGTGTAATGGTAGCGTTTCTTTACAAGGTAGCATTAATCAATAGAAACAGGGGTGACCACAACAAGCTGTGAACAGAGACCGACATGATGTCACCTTTTAAGTGGGTATACAGGGAAGTTATTAGCCCGCAGTTAGCACTGATTTGGAATCATGTACCACCTGATCAACCTAATGTGTTTCATTCGTCACAAACTCCTGAGGGAATATATAGGAAATATCTGGTTACACTAAATATTTCACTATGCTCACCAGCTAGCCACTGAGCGTTCTCCGTAGGGGTGGACAATACCAAATACCAAGTATGGTTTCGGTCCGATACCAACAAATTCAGGACTAATATTGCAAATGTCGATACAAATATTTTTTTTATTATGACAACACAGGACAGTTTTTTAAAGGCAAGTAATAAATATATGTATTTTATTAATTTAAAGTGAAAGTGCACCCTAACCCACATACAAAACTGTTATTGCATATGATAATAATAATAATAATAATAATAATAATAATAATAATAATAATAATAATAATAATGTGTCTTATATTCAAAAGTGTTTATATATATTAGCCATTTTTATATATTTTTATTCAGTTTCATTAAAATAATTAATCAAGATAACAATTTCCAGTGGGCTCAATTTATTATTCGGATGTCTGAATATAGTAGGCTTTATTCAATCAACTGCATAATAAAAATCTTGTACTGCACATACCTGGATATTCCCTGTATCTGCTGATGAGGCATTTCCCTCCTCCTCTTCCTTTCTTCCTTGCTGCAGCTCCATGTTCTCTTTCTCATGTCATTTTATGTGTTTAATACATTAATGGTGTTGCCTCAGTAGTGAACAGCTTTCCTACACATAGGAACATTTTGAGACAGCTCTGCTTGTTGATGAAATATAAACAAATGAGCACAAAAACTGATACTTTGAATGAATGTAGTATGTAGAATCGGCAATTTCAATATTTTTGGTTCGGTCCACCCTCCCCTTATTCTCTGTGCTGGGCAGGTAGCGTAAAGTGGATTTATCAGTGCTGCCTGCTGTGGCCGGACACAACACTGTTGAGAGTGAACCAAGATAGTAAAGTTACTGAAAAAAACAAAAACAAATGGAAGCCTGAAAGAGGCTAAAAAGCTCCACAAAGACAAGGAGGACTGCAGAGTTGGGTGATGATCTGTTGGACTGTAACCGCCAGCAATCCACATTTCACATTGTGCACAGTTATTTTGTTCAGTGTAACTAAAAGAAAAAATATAGTTAACAGCAAAAATTTAACTATTGAATTCAAGTGATAAAAAGAAAACACCACAGGTGAAACCTCCATTAGCTGCCATTAACAGCAAAGAAATGATGGATCGACGCTGTCTTAAAACCACATGACTCTGGCTTAGTCATTCGTTCTTATGTAGCCGGCGTGTCACCCACTGAGGTAATGTTTTGTCTCTCGTTGCCCTAACCTTGACAGATTATTGGCCGCGCTGAGAAAACCAGCACCGTTTTATGGGCTGAAAAATATTGGCAGGGGAAGGCATCCTCGTGAGGTAAGCAGCTGTGCTGGCCATATTGTGTATCGATCCGCCGTGTGCTGTGATGGCCGCACTTAATTAGATTTATATTGTAAACAAAGACTCACAGTATGAAATTTGAATTAGCAGGTAAATGTTATCCATCAAAGCAAATAATAATATTTTGTGTGGCGCGATGCAGTATTGGTATTTTCAGGGATTTATCGCGGCTGCGAGCGGAGGGAGGAGGACGCGTTACCCTCAGGGTTTACTGCAGGCTGTGGAGCTGCCAGCTCGCTCAGTCGTCTCTGCAGGCGCTGCTCAGTGACAGACGCATCGACCAGAAACATACAGGGACGAGGAACACACAGGCGCGCTCCTGGAAAAGAGAAATAAATACATGAGGCTTTGAGGATTAAAAAAAAAAAAAAAAAAAGGCGGGAAGAAACCCACCTGAGGCACCGATCTACTCACTCCATGATAGTCGCCCCAATCCGGCTCCACCATTGTGTCGTCATCCTCCGCAGGGCTCCTCTTTTGACTGCACCTGCTTACAGTCGTGGTTTCGGGACGAACCCAACATCGTCCTGTCCTAATCAAATTAAAACATGTCGAGGCATGACACTCCGAACGCTGTCAGGGAAAAAAAAAAAAAAAAAAAAACCTAAAGGATATGGAGCAGATTATTGGAATTCAATCTGATGTAATTAAACACGCCCAGCCCACATTTACTTTCCGTCTCCAGGCATTCCTCCGTACACGGAGCCATAGGGATGATCCAGCCGGATCTCCGTGTTAGCTCTCTCAGGCGTAATGGTTCAAAGTGGGATTTAGCGAGGGAGGCTGGGGTTAAGACCTTTGCTTCGCTGTGTTTATACTGGAATGAAAAGACTGTTTCCGGCGTGCAGTCAGAGGGGATTCAGATGGATTTTCTGCCTCTTGTTTGAGGAGGTTCATAAATATTCCCATTAGTGTAATACAAGAAATTCTTCCAGCAGATACTTACATGTACCTGCCTATAGTGCCTATAGTCCTTTCCTTCCGAGCGTGCAGTGTGTACTGACTTCTGAAACACCACTGATGTGTGTATGTTGCAGAGGCTTGCCTGTCAGATTCTGTGATGTCTGGCAGGTCAGAGAGAGGGAACAGGCAACTTCAAGGGAGGCTGACAGCAGGAAGTTTTCGACACTGTGCGTCTGCGTTGCCCGTTGAACTCAGAAGTGATGAAGGATGTACTGTGAGATAACTGCTAACCCTCTTCTGAGCCTCAAGGTTTCACTTTTCAGTCTGAGAGGACTCTCAGAAACCCGTCATGTCAGATTTTGAAGAAGGAAAAGGACAGAAACCCTGGGTGACAAGTAGCCATTATTAAAATAAATGTGTCACTTTTAAATATACATTTAAATCAGTTGAATTTTTTAAAATTAAAAAGAGATACATTTATCAGTTTCTTTCTGACTTATTTTCTTATTATGTTATAACAGTTTAGCTCAACATCTTTTGTCTTTTATAGAAAGTCATATTTTCCCATTGATGGCATTTCCACAGTTTAATAGGGTACTGGCCTTCAAAAAAAAAAAAAAAAAAAAAAAAAAATCGAAATTCTTTGAAAATGACTGGCCCAAAATGATGATAGAGAATATTTCTGCAAGTACAGGGTCCTTTAGAACCATCTTCATACAAAAGTAAAGGTAGCACTTGTGAGATTTCAGTGGAATTGTCAGCATCTGTACAGATCTTAATGGGTCGCAGTGAAATAACAGTTTAACTACAACTTAACTTCAATTCTGACTAACACAATTTTACATTTATAGAGTGAAAATGCCACAGCACGACGTCTGAACATTCGCTGTGTGAGGCATATTCAGGCGGAATATGAAGGGCACCTAGAGGTTAAAATGCGATGATTCCTTGCAAGAACCTGTCTGGCACATTTTTTTCATTCCGCAAGAATTTTTTTTTTTCTTCATTTGGCCTTTTATTGACAGGATAGTTGAAGATCTGACAGGAAACAGGCTGAGAGAGAGGGGGAGGGAGTGACACGCAGCAAAGGGACCCAGGCCAGGAGTCGAACCCTGGTCCTTACCTAGTGACTTAAAATGAAATGCTGTCCTTACCCACATTAGATGAATATGTGAATATTTTTTTAACATTTCACTGAGAAACTCGTAAACTAGTCGCCATGTCACAAAATCCTGCTCGTATGTGCACGTTTTAAACTCAGATTTAGCAGTTTAGTGTACCATACTTCATTCTGCACAGTTAAACTCATAAGCCATACCCATCTTTGAGTGGGTGGGGGTTGGGGGGGCTTTAACTTTCAGCGGTACCTCAGTACATTATTGCAGTGTGATTTGTGTACCAGCTTTCCCTGTTTCTGCTGAGCTGCTGCGCACCTTCGTGATTAATTGCATCCACCAGTTTGGGACGATTCCACGCATGATTAGACTCTTTAGATGAGATTATTATAATCTGTCACGCCGTCCTGTGAAAACTATGTGTCTTATATTATATAGTTGGAGTATATGGATATAGAGTGTCTCAAAAATACATCATCACAGAGCCAAGGTCAGAGCTGTTCTTCTCAGCTCACGTTTGAGATCCACACAGTTTCAGTTTCACAGTACAACAGGATTACAAGATAACTTACTTAATCAATTAATCATTAAAGCAACGAAATGTAACGTTCTTGAAAACATCTCTTGAGTTCTATTTACCGAAGCCCGAAGGTTCAGTTAAGAACTGTTTTTACTTTTATATAAAAGAGATACATTTCCTCATATGGCCTTCAGGGCTTCCGCACCCAATCCACAGGCGATTAAATACTTGAGGTGACACTCTGCAAACCCAATCACAGGAATGTTAGCAATTTACATGTATTTTTATAATGCTTTTCCTTTTTGTCAGGATTAAATGTTCTGTGTTATGTGGGGACAGCTTTGTGGTTATGGTCTGGTTGGGTTTAGGCATGAAAAAACACTTGATTAAGGTCAGGAAATGATCATGTTTTGGCTGAAAATATCCGCTTTGGACGCCACAGTCACAGCTGGAAATTGTCGGGAGGTCTTTAAAGTCACTCAGTGTTTGACGATTGCGGCTCAGACTCAACAATCATCTTTCTTTCCCCCGGGAGAGTGGGATTTTATTGATACTGTTTTAGTGGAACGCATGTAGATGCTGCACGTGTCTTATAGTGTCTGCATAGTGTTTGAAAAATATAGCTGCGTCAGAAGAAGAGGAATTCAAATTGTTATTTTTGCCTAAAAGAAATACATTTAAATTGTCTCACATTGCAGCTAAATTGCCCGCTTGCTCGTCATAATGAGCCCCGATCCACTATGGAGCCTATAGTGTAGTCGTACAGTCATTATTACTGTGAGTGTCATCCGCCGATGTCAACTCAATAGCCCTTGAAAACTGTATTGGAAAACCTCATGACAGCATTCATCATTGTACAAAATAGTTCTGTGGAATGTATAATTGCGTGCTTATATGGATTAATGCCTTCAGCTGACATTCTCCCTCTCGTATGATCTGTTATTGTGTGGCGCTCCTCTCAGCCTCTGTCAGACATGATAGGAGCGCCTTTCATGGTTTAATCACTTATTAACTGTTGCCGCTCTGGTTTGTCTTCATAACTGACGTTTCTCAACGCCACAAAGCATGTCAAAAGAAAAGAGTCTTTTCTTTAAATTGAATCGCTTCGTGTACTGTTTTATTCTTCTGTATAGCACGTTGAGTCTTTTTGTGGCATTTGACTATACAATTAAACTGGCCTTGACTTGCCTTGAATAATGTGTTGACCCTTTGTATGGATAATGTGTCGTCATATGCACAGTAACAGTTCCCTGTAATCACTTGCTGGGCTGGATTAAATGTAAAGATTAAATCAGGCAGACTTGTTTTTCGGGCCCTGCTTCTTGCACATGTTGATATGTGGTAAACAAATAAGATGACTCCAATGCCACAATTACTATTACACTCATTCATTTCGGTAGGTATATATTTTAGCTTATCTATGTATGTTTTGCATTCATGCACAATGTGTTAGTCATGTATTTCTAGGAAAGATGAAGCTAACGCTGTGTATATTTAAGAAATGAATAAACTGATATATGGACAATTGATACCAAGATTAAGACTGAGCATACTTGTAGATTTTTAAATTTATGTTAATCCCTTCTTAATGTCAGCAGTTGTCTGGCTTCCCGAGTGGCAACCAGGCCATAGGCACGTGCCAAGAATGCCTATACCTAGATCCTGCCCAGGTCACTGGGGGCGCCACAGCTTCCGTTCAAAGAGCGCGAACAGATTGAAGTGAATGGGAAAGTCCGATGTGTATTCTTGTGTTTAAATACAAGACAGCAAAGTTGTGTAGAATACCACGAAACAAGGACTCATTTACCTCCAAAAATCAGTTGAGCAGGTCCGAGCTACATTTATAAAGGATAATGTTTGCACACGTGTTCTCATTTAATGAGTTCTTACTGTGGTTCTTGGTTTTGATGCAGCAATATTTTTTCTCCTGTGGGAGACAATAAAGTCACCTTAACCTGAGAGATCTCATTTGCTTTTCGGTGTGTTTATATATCACCATCAGTTAAGTTTTTACTGCATCTATTCATCTTTGAAAGTGTTTCATGTAAAAAAGTTACAGTAGGTCATGAGGTTTTCACACTGCTCTCGTTCATGTGAGGACGCAGGGCTCCGGGCTGCGACTATTTTGGTCGCATATGCACCTGAAAATCTGACTGAACATTTTTGCTGGTCGCCTGTTATTCAGCAGGTCAGAAAAATAAAAAAAAAAAAGGCCTGCAGTAACATTTTAAACAGTTGCCTTTGAACAAACGTATTCCTCTTATAGGTGCACCTAAATCTATAGAAGCCTGTTAGAACGTATTTCTTCTTCTTTTTTTTTTTGTTATTAGCAACCAGGGGAGTTTCAGATGAGGGGTATTCAGTTGCTTGAAATATGCAACCATCACACCGGACAACAAACATTTGCTGTAAACGTCTTGGTACTTTATCAGAGGCTCAGGTCTAAAACCAAAAAATTGTAGTTACAATGTGTGTCCAAAAAGAGCAAAACAAAAAATCCTCTACCTTTCACTGCTTCGTGGGAGTACTAAGGGGTTAAAGGATAGATGAGTGTATTTTGGTTTCCCAGCAGCCTCCGGCTTTAAGGTTATGTCCTCACTGACATCTGTGTGAGCTCCTCACAACTGCAAGTGCTGTTCGCTGTTGAAGCAGAGCAATGAGATAACAACATTCTCCCACTGAGCTTCTACTGTAGGACTTCAAGCCTGGAAAATTATCCGGTCATCAACCCACCTGATCACCTGGGAAAGAAAAAGGAACCTTTCATGTTCGTAACAGAAGACACACCAGTCACTGAAAGTCAAAACCAGAGTAAAATCACTTGGATTTTTTTTTTTTCCCTTTGATGACCTTGAACACCAAGACCATCTGAATGTGCAGGGGACGTTTTTCTTTTCATGTATTTAATTTATTCTTAAAATATTTCATGATAAAAAAATTTATGTAAATGACTCTAATACTTCTGCGACACCTCCTCAGCTTCCTCTCTCTCTCTCTCTCTCTCTCTCTCTCTCTCTCTCTCTCCTGCTGTCTCCCCGTCGTGTTTTTCGTCGCCATGAATCGGAGAGAGGCCAGATTTGTGCGAACAAACACAAGCACAAAAATAAATTAAGAGATCAAAAACCCATAGAGAGGAAATGAGTCAGTATTCCACACCGTGTACAATACAATATCATAGCAAATTAGCAGATATCAATGGCTTCCACTGACTACCATAGATTTACAATGTTCAGTTGGCTGCAGATCAGTCCTCAATAAATTGTGTCACTTTCCTTTTTTTTCTATTTTTTTTTTTTTTTCCCATTTATGGATCTGATAGACGATGACTCGTTGATGACCATGAAAAGAAAGCGGCTACTGAGGTGTGAAACAGAAAACCTGGGACTACGAGCCAGCAGTAATGAGAACAACAGCATTTGTTCACATCCTACTAAACTGCCATTGTGACCACATTTTTAAGTCCAATAAGCTTCTCTACAAAGGTACAACATATAAAACTGTTAAATATATAACTTTTTAGGGCCTTTCAAAATACATTTAATGACATTTCTTCACTCCTTCTTTTCAGACTCAACAGCATTTATACTCTCTGTAGATATTCATCATCTCTTTGATATGATTTGCGCTCCCCCAATCCGTGACCAACGCGACAATCCTGCAAGCTGTCCCAACCATAGCTACTGAAAAATGCAAATTTTTTTTTTGATACACAGTTATACGTATGTAGTACCTATATCTCCAGTTCCAAAATACAGTGGTGGGCATAGTTCTGAGAAAAAAAAAAAAAAAAGTTGTTTGGAAAGTTTTAAAAGTACTCCTTTTGATTGTGTACGGTACTTTTTGTCCCCCCATATGCGACGTTCAGTTTGCATCGGTCCACTTGTGCACCGTGTCTCTGTGAGGGGGGCAGCCGGCGGCGACACAGAGGGCAAGTTCACAAAGTCTCCGCGTGTCTTTGCCAGATCGTCCGCTCCGTCTTCATGATCGTATTTGTTGTTTTGCTCTTTGGTCTATAAAAATATGGGAGGTTCACTCCAGCAGAAGGCCTATTCACAGCAGAGCGCGCTCAGTTCAGGTTTTTTTTTTTTTTTTTTTTTTTTTACGGCCTCGTGAGGTGGTCCGAGAAGCAACAGGGTCTGGTCTGTAATGATCCGGTACTGCGCTCCGGAGGTCCTGCATCCAGTGGCCGGTGACGTGATGCGGGAAACCCCTCATTCAAAACAGTTTTCAAACAGAAGGACTTCCGATGAGGCGAAAAAAAACCATTCATGGGATTTCTGAGGTGTCCGATCCTCCGTGGCACGAGCAGGCGCTGCTAACTTCACAGAGCAGGCAGATAAGAGTGGAGAGGAGGTGGATGCGTCATTTTGACCCGACGACAGATAGCAGGAGGGAGCAGTCACAAGCCCGGAGGAGCCGGTCACAGGAAATAGACAGTGTTTTTACAGCGAGTGGTTTGTCCAGTGTCCAAGGGAGAGTTTGCTCCCTCAAACAGTCACTCCCTGGTGTTCCCGTCTTCCGGCTGTGTTATGAGACCTGTGGATCAACGAGAACAGAGCAAACATGAGACGACTGTTATAGCGCACAGCCACCGTCACTGCCTTCTCAGCTCCAGATGGAAGCCAGAACTGCAAAAAAAAGGCTTTTCAAGAACACAACTTCTTTGCATTGTCTTTGTACTGCCCGTGTGCTGTATCGTGTCTTACACCGTTTATATGAAAATGCAATCGTGCGCTGTCATCTTCATGCAGCAGCACAGAAAGTCTTTGGTTTAACCATTCAGCAAATTTGACACAACGTCGTTGGAATTAAAGTTTGTCTTTGCAGTATGAATGCACCTGCTCTCTCTCTCTCTCTTATATTCTTTCCTTTTATATTAAGTAGATGTTCAATGTTTCAAGAAATTCGCTTATGTGCTTCTTGCCAAAACCTATGGAGCCAGAGCCAGGGGACGGATGGATTAGCTCCACATAAAGACAAGATGGAGTAGAAACTACAGTCGTGCTGGAAGTTTTCTCTTGTCTCCAGCATTTATGCTAAGCTAAGCAACTGCCCACAGTAGCTTTATATTTAGAATACATCACCCTCGCAAAATGGCTAATAAGCACACTTCCCAAAATGCTGAACAATTCCTTTATTTCTTTTGAATTAAATCTCTCTTTGCAGTCTGACCACACCTGGCTTCTCTCACTTTCTGTGCTTCCCTTTTAAGCTGTTCAGCCTTCATAGAAACAAGATGATTATTATGACACACGATTCGGTCCCTTTATTCTACTGCTAAAAACAGAGATTTTATGGATGGTTCAGTATTTGATAATTCATAAAAAATCATTCATGAATAGATAACAAGATTGATACTACTCATGTCTATGCAGTAAATATGAGGCAAGAGCCAGGGGAAGGCTAGCTTAGCTTAGTTTAAAGACAGGACACAGGTAGAAACTGGCTGAAGTCTTGCTAGCTGTTTCCTCCAGCCTTTATGCCAAGCTAACCAGCTGCTATCCTTATATTTAGCATATAAATATAATGCTAAACATAAGGATAGCATATAAGTATTCTAATATATTTAGCATATATCACCATACATACCATACACCATACATATTCACAATTGTGAATAAGCATACCTTTTAGTAGTAGTTTAGTATAAATCAACATTTTGGGGAATTAATGTGTTTGCTCACTTGCTGAGAGTGATATGATGACTCATTCACACACTGTAATGTCTGTCCAATAGCCTAAATATGAAGCTAGAGCGAGGGGATGGTTCAGTTAGCATAGCACAAAGACAAGAAACAGGTAGAAACTTGCTCAGAAACTCTCTATGCTTTAAAAAAGCTGTCTGACATTTTCAGTAAATAAAATTGCTTAGAGTAAGACGGCAAGATTGATACTGTTCTTACTTCTGTATGCTGAATGTAACACTACATCCACAAGACAGTCAGCAAGAGAAAAAGTAAGAGCTGTTAACTTGTCAAGTTCATACTGTTAGTGACTGGGTTGGTGTCATTTTCACCGCGTGGGTTTCCAGCTCAGAAGTCTGCTCAGACTGGCTTAGTTCAGCATAAAAACGGTGAAGCAGCTAGCCTAGCTTTGTCTGAGGGTAACAAATTCTGCCTGCCAACAAGTCTAAAGCTCACTGCCTAACGGGCTGCATCTCATTTCTCAAGTTTGCCCTCTTGTTTCCAGTTTTTTATGCTAAGCTAACTGTCTGTTGGCTCATACTTAACAGACGTAGCCCCATTCCTTGGTAAAAGAAAGCACCCTATTTTTAGGGAGGAATCAATCCAGTGTCTCACTGTAAGCATTGTGTATACCCACTGCTCCTTACCAAATGGAGGTGTTAATTACAGCGCCCTGCTAGCATAGTAAGAGGGAAAACAAATAACGGCTCACTCTCTGTCAAATCAAGTGTTTTTCGCCAGTCAAATATTTAGAATTCTTCAGCGGGTGCAACCCAATAACAAAGCCGGTCTCACAGTGCCGAGACTAAGAAACAATTAATCTACCACGGAAAGACAAATCTGGAAGCCTCCTCGCCATCTGGCCCCCGCCAGTCACGCAGCCAACTTGATAGAGGCGCCGATGCTTTACAAGAATACCGCCGAAGCTTAATTCATAATCATGAACTCTTGATAATTTCACAGGGTGCAAATTGCCATGAAAGGGGCAGGTGTTGTATGGAGCGGCCCGCATGTATCACAGATGACAATGTCTGACGCTGTGGGAATAATAAACATCTCACGGAGCTCGGGGCTTTAATGGAGATAATGTCATGGTTTTGTCTGAGCCGGGCACGAAATGACCCAGAGGTATAACAGCTTGAGGCGCAGGCGTGACTGTGCTAACAGCTTGGGCTGGGACCGCTGCCCAAAACAGGTGTCTAATCCCAGTGCAGCCCCCTCCGCCGACGCCTCCTAGTGGGCACGGCGAGATCGCAGCATCGCAGTCGGTGGTCACAGAGGCAGCGCGGAAACCTAGAAATCTCGAGAGGGACGGGAACGCACACGAATTTAAACAGATGCCTGGCACAGTGGTCTTGTTTATGTAAGCTACCACGTAGTCTGTGTCTGCCATGGTAATATTCTCTCTATGTTCCTCTCCCTTTTCTCTCACGCCCACACGGCGGCAAACGGTTCCCCATAAATCTCACACACAAATCTCATCTCAGGGAAAAAGCAAGCCTTCTATTAAAAAAGAGGAACGAATGTCAGATGAATACGAGATGAATTTGCCCTATGAATAAAATTCACAGGCCCCGGGTGATTATTACCTCGGGTTTATCAGCAAACGACCGTATTACTCTATTTTATATCTTATAACTGCAAGAGAATACTTTACATTTTTGTGCTGGAGGAATGCAAAGTTGAAGGAAGTCCGTCCGGCCATTGGGCACGCGGACAAACTTTTGAGCACGGTGGCTGATCAAACAAGACCAGGAGGAGAGTTAAAGGAGCACTATGTAGTTTTAGGGAAGAAACTTTAATGAGAAGATTAAGAAGAGTTTGTTTGTGCCTAAACAAACTCTCTTTGATGTCATGACTGAGTTCATTGAACAAACAAACTGCCCTTAAAGGTCAACACAGTTTCATGCCGTTTTAATTTATATTTGGCGGACCCTGCCACCTTTCTAGCTTCAAACAATATTCTGGGACCTTATTTTCCTCTGAGAACAGCTTGTTTATTCACTCAAGATTTTGAATTTCTTCTCCAAAATTTTCCAAAGCTACACAGTGGCCCTTTAAACAAACCTGAGTGACGCTGATGCGAGCTGCAGGTGCACTGGTGACAGAAGGAGAGAATCCCTCTGTGTTAATATCTAACTTGTGCAGAGTTCTCTTGCTATGGAGCGGGTGGGAGATCCACTCAATACATATTGATACGTGCCCAGTGGCGCTCAATAGAGGATGAGGAAAACATTTGATTTTATGGACACTGCATAGAGTTTCCTGTCTCTAGGCAAAGCTGGAGCGCTTTGATGTATAAATGAGAACGTGCATTTGCGCCGGCTTTCTGGTGCATTCTGCGCGTGCATTCGTGTGAGAGAACACGCGGCCACATCTGCTGCACGTAAAGAAAGTAATACATATGGGGTCGCTCTCCAGCTGGGTGTTAAAGCAAAGGCTGCCAACACATGGCCCAGGCTTGACATTTCCTGACTGTGTGTGGACTCTCACTGACTCCCTTCGAAATGTCACGGTGCGGTGACCCGCGCCGAACCGCGTTGAACGTGCGAACGGGCGCGCGTGAAGGAAAACTGATAAACTTTGCCCCTCCGAAGTCCTCCTCGAGCCTGCGACAGAGGTGAATAATGCAAAAACCTCAGGAGTTTGATTAAATGATGTATGATCGAATGACTTTGCGCTTTGCCAAAAAAAAATAAAATACTTGAGCTAATGGAATAAAGCTGCCTCTGCTCATCTGTCATTCCGGAGTGCCGCTGCTCTTTGCATCATCTCGCCGTACTTGTTTCTAATACTACTCCCCTGCCCTCGCCGCTTAATGTTAAGTCTTGTGCAGTCGAGCAAGCGCTCCTTCGGATTGGAGCACGCAAGCCCGCACAATAGCCTGCCGGATGAATATTCATAAGTGAACTTGTAGGTTAGGAATGATTCACAGGTTAATAAGGCAAGGGAAATCGCTCATTACATGCTGTGAAGTCGGATAATGCCTGGAGCAGATGCTGAGATCAAAACACATGAACATGTATGCACGGGCCTCCAGACACTAGGCCCCATTCCACATTAAGAGAGAGTTCAAAGCTATCGGGGGTGTTATGTCATTATCAACCCCTTTCATACTGCATTTCTTCAGAACATCAAAGCGAACACTGCTCACTATCTGCATCCCACAATATGATCAGAACTTTAATGCTCGAGAGGGAACATCAGTACAGATTTAACACGGCACGAAGGAGTAATGTCGCTTGATTTGTTTTAGATACAAGCAACATGTCTCTCAGTGCACACTGATGTACAGATTATATCATGCAACGTATAACAGGAACGTGATCGGATGTTTTTTTTTTATCACTGAAGAAAAGCACATTATAGGATAAAAAGTTCAAAACTTGATCCTCTCTGTGAGGAAACAGGCAGTCTTCTCTGTGGCGCTGTGAGAGGATCTCGGGCCACAGCGTGCGTTCTACCCTGTGTCTGTTTTTATTTCGAATCTACTGAAGGCTTGCTGTCTAGACTGAAAAGCAGCAGGATCTGATTCCCCCCCCCACACACACACACACACACACACACTCAAAAGCGAATGATAACACGGGCCATAAATGCTGACAATATTGACCGACAGAAGAGCCTGGTTTTCAGAAACTCTATGAGACCGGGCATTTTTATGACGTTGGCCTCATCCCTTTTACTGCACTGTATGTTAAAATTTACTGCATGGCTACTCTCTATTTCCCAATCACATGCATTAATATCAGGGAGTCTGCCTGGCGCCCTGTTTTATTCCAGCACACAGACGCCATCTGACACAATACTTTAAAAACGATATACAAGGCGTGCCAATAAAGCAGAGCGAAAACAAGCTGAAAATAAACCGGCGGGTTTACTGGTATTGCTACACACATGGATTTCCTCTGGTTAAACACACACTGGGGAGCTGGTGAGCTTATGGAAAGATGAGTAAGCCAAGTAAAGATATCAAACAAACAGACGGCTGTGTCTGGATTTGTGTGTGTGCTCGTGTGCTTCCTGTTGTTTGCATGTGGCGCTAAAGCCGGGGGATGACGTGTTTGCGGTCTAGTAACATTGGCGCTAATGATCTCCATAAGGTTCTGAGAAGTTTTAAAAAAAAAACAGACTACCAGAAAGATGAAACTTAATTACACAATGTATCAGCCACCATGTAAAGAAAATTAACAGTGGATAAATGATGCAGATAAACCATTCTTGTGGTCCATCCTTACTAGGTTAAGTTTAGGCACTCAAACTACTTGGTTAGGTTCAGGCATCATACTTTGTCTATAAAAGATGGCAAATACAACATGTCATATCACCATGAAAAATATAACTGATCTCCCTTCTCAGGCTTCGCAAAATCTTCACTGTAGGAACCTCTGTCACAAACTGAAGGATTACTTCAAGGTTCAGTGAGTTGTATTTAGTGCCATCTCGTGGTCTTGTTGCAGGTTGCAACCAACTGATTATACCCTAGAATAGCAATCGTGTTTGGTGGCTGCTTAACACGCTCTCTCTGGAGCCAGTGTTTGGTTTGTCTATCCTTGGCTACAACATGGCGGACTCTGCAACAGAGAACAACCGCTAAGCTAAAAGGGCTCATTCAAAAGTCATGAAAACACAACAGTTCTTAGTTTCAGGTGAGCATACACTAATGGAAACATGTTAAAAACATAATACATAATTATGAATACCTTATTTACACATCCCCTAAATCCTACACATTGGGATAAACTTTGGGGTGTTGTTGTTATACCTTGCTGCCTCCATGAGGTGCTGTGCTGTAGCTGCTTGTGTTGCTTCCTGCCTTTGCGGGACCAGGGTTTGGGTGGAGTTGTTGTGATGTTGGTGGTGGTGTTGGTAGGGTGGTGTTGGTGGTGTTGCAAGATGGTTTTTGGCTGTCTGTCAAGGGGTCATCAATGCTCTCCATAGTGCAAGAGTGTCGAGGGGGACTCTTGTCGCGTCATAGAGCCTGAAGGGGAGGAAAAGGGAGGGAGGAGAGGGAGAGGGGGGAGGCGGTATGGTTATCAAGCTCATAATGAGGATGCAGTGCTTTATTTTTAAGAGTTGTGTTTTTTTTTGTGTTTTTTTTTGCTTTCAGATTTAGACACAGTCTTGCCACCGTCATCAACAATTTGTCTCGCTGAGGTGTCTTGAAAACGTGCCTCTCTGGCTTTGTTCAAACCCGATGAGCTGTTCAAGTGCTTGTGTTTGTCACAAGGAGACATGTGGTGGTAAATATAGGCGAGTGGGATTAAATCAGGGTCTGATTCCCACATGGATGCGAAACACAAAGAGGCCTTGTGTTTTTTCAACAGTGACTTGTTAAGCAGTTAAATGGAATAAGACAGTAATAGACGCATTAATAATGAATGATTATTTAAATCATGTGTAGGTATATGTCTTATTGTTTAGCACAGTAACAACAAAGAATACCCTCTTTAAGCACCACCACCACTTTGGCTAAAAATGAAATATCTCAACAAACAGTGGATGGATTGACGTGAGATTTGGACAGCCATGATCCCCAGAGGAGGAAATCTGCCGACTTCGGGGATCTGTTACCATTTCTTCGTGGCACCATAGTCAGACATTTACACTCATCTAGGGAAACATCTCAACATTTACTGGATTGGCTGGCAAAACACTTTTGTACAGGTATTTGTGGTTCCTACAATGAATCCCAATGACATTGAAGTTTTTTTTTTTTTTTTATGGACTGACAAAATGTGTCTACTTCTAAATGTGAAAAATAGATTGTCACAAAGCTCAAAACAGTGCTGTTTTTCTTAGCCCCTGAAGCGTTGCCATTTTGGATACGGCACCAACACTATAATGTATTTACACTGTGTGTGTGCACAGTGTCCTTGCATGTTTGCATCTGTTGCTGGAATAAATCTGCAGCTGCGAGAAAGAGCCAACAATCCCTCCCTGCTTTATGAAATCATCTGGCTTGTTTGGCCACACGGAGATGGCTGAAATTCTGTAACTGGGCAGCGTTGACGCTCGGGATGAAACACAGGTATGGCCGCTTTCATTGGCAAGCAGAAGCTTTTGGGTTTTAGCAACAGTGCTCATTCAGTCGATCAATCCAACAAGCTCTTATGACATTGATACAAATCTAAAAACAGACTACTAGCGAAAAGTCTCTCTTGGTACAAATCCCAGTGTATTTCCCGAAGTTCTCAAAATGGAGGACTTGGTATTTTCCAAGCAGCATGATGTGCTGACTTGGCTCCCTCTAGAAGGGAGCTGGCAGACAAAGCTAATGGTGAACAGCGAAAGGGCCTCTTTTTCTTCTCCCATTCTCTCGGCTTGTCTGGGGTGGCCAAGCAGCTGTCTTCTTAGCGGTGATTCTGTTCAACCCACTGTTGGATGTGCCTAGAGGGCCCAGAGGGATCAATTACCAAGGCGGGTACCGACCCAGAACTGCAGGGGGGGGACGTGGTGATGGCGGGGCTTTGGGGGATCCCATCGTGCTCGACCTCTCCACGGAGAGAGAGGAAGAAGAGGTGGAGAGAAAGTGATGGGAGGAGGGAAGGGAGGGCCCTCAGGATTGGCTTACAGACCCTGATCGAAAGGGCTTTTTTCATACTTCTGCCGAACACACGCTGTCACCGGCTGATGTTTAAACGGGTAAATACTCAGGAAGCATACAGGGAGACGCAGACCGGCCTGGGGATCGTTATGTGTTAACTGCAACATTGTAGAGGAGGGCTGTTTGTGGGGGGGGACGATAACAGCCTTCATCTCCGAGCACATACCTCCAGTGTGTATGAAATATGCATATGGGCATACATAAGCTCGTGTTATCAAGCATTACACTCATGTTCAAACATGCCTCTTTATGCGGTCCCGCTCGCAGAGGTGCCAGTGTGCAGCACATTGTCCCTGCTGTACCCTTATTGCTCTTCTGTCCTTACTCCTGTCGTCTTTATTTTTCTTCCTTTGTTTTTCTTGTAACTACTCTTCTCTTCTCACCGAAAAAGTCTTGATTACAATGATCGCAGTCTTGCCTCAGTCTTAGTAATTTCCGTACTCTGTCTTCACTTGGAGACCTACTGGTATACATTGTCCTGTACTCTTATCTGTCTTCTATCCTTACTCCTGTCGTCTTTATCTTACTTTCCCCCTTTTTCTCTTCTCTTCTCTTCTCTTCTCTTCTCTTCTCTTCACGCTGAAAACATCTTGATTACAGTAATCACAGTCTTTCTCTCAGTAGGTGCCACTTCTGCTCATAGCACTCCATTCACGGGCTAAATACCCCCAATCAGGGCCGACCTAATGAAACGTATGATTAAGACCTAGTTGGACATTTAAAAGGATTTTCAGTCACCTCAATTGTTTCGGGTGTGTTTCCCACAATCCGACTGACTGTTTCCTGTGTTTAGCGAAAATGTTGGTGTGCTGTATGATTACATAGGAGAGGCGCGGCGCTCGACAACACGTCCATCTGACTGGATTTCGTGATAACAGACACTTTTTTTCAGTGAGCTGCTGTGTATAAATGATTGGGAAACAATGGCTAAAGCATGGACGCACTCTTGGATGCCATGTAACCAGCATGGCGGCCTTAAAACATTTTAAAAAAAATCCTCCTGACAGTTGCCTTTTCAGCAATTATAACTTACTTTTCAAAGCGGCGTCCTTTCGTTCGAACCTACAGGCACTTAGAGGCTTAAGAGCCACCGCCTGATGCACGGCAACTGAAAATGACTTAAATAATGTTCTACGCCGCTGCTCGTCTGACTGCTTCAGCGTCTTTCACTCACGCTGCTCTCTTCTTCCCCTCCCCGCGCCGCTTTTTTTCGCCGTCTCTGTTTCGAATCCCGCCTCATCAGGCTGTCACAAAAGTCGGCAGATAACCTGAGGTGATTTCACTCTCTCTCCCTCTAATGGCGCACTCACTCCCCCCCCCCACTCGCTCTTGCCGAGCTCCCCGCGTCGGCACACGCAGCGAGAGAGCTGCTCGTTGCCGTTTCATCTGCCAGTCTAAAATGGTGGAGGGCACGGCGCGGAGCATCCTCCTCTCTGGAGGGAGACAGCAGCAAGCCTTTTCAGTGAGGCAAGGAGGTATAGGAGATGACTGCTGAGACTACATATCGCTTTGCCAAAGAGAGAAGCGCTTTGGAGCGGCAGCAAAGGCAGCATTTGACTGTGTGATGAAATGTACATTCAAATCACTTAGCATCAAGGAGGGGGGGAATCACATCGGGAGCGAGGAAAATTAACCCCAAAATGTTCCTTCATCTGGCGAGTTTCGTTGATGGGCTTTCTGTGGACTGTGGCATGATGCTGTGCTGTGAAGACGCTGTGAATATTACCCAGCCACCATCATGTATTAGTTTATCCAAGATGTAAATATTGCTATAGCGCCGTGGGTCAGAAAACAGCAGTTTCTTGCTATTTATTAGAATTAAATTTGTGGCTCTGTTACCATAGACTACAAGAGGCAGATTTCATATAAATATTGTGTTTTAAATTACATCTAAATGTAATAAACTGTCTCCTGTAGTTACATTTGCTAAACCTGTCAAGCTTCAGCCCTCAGTTTAAGACGTCAACCTTGTCAAAGATTCGAAAATACACACGTGATGACTACACATACAGAGTGTGATACCATGCTAACAGACTGACGCTAGCTTACGTGTACCACGCAGCTGACATCATCACCAGATGATCCATGCAATAGCCATTAGTAGCTAGTGCTAGCTAGCCTATGACAGTACTGCAATGTAAAAATTTATTTGAATTGTAATGTGAATTCTTTTGCCAAAGATTACATGTCATTTTTTGGTGGAGAAAAAAGAACTAGCCTAAAGAATGAAACATAAATGATGAGTTTGACGCAGGCTACACTCACAATGCTGATGATATTACTCTATTTACAACCATAAAGAGTAGCCTAGTTAGCAGTAGACGTTAATGTTTGCTCCCTATAGAGCATATACACAGTTTAAATCCATTGCTTATACTTTAACTCTCATGTTTTCGGCTTTGGAAAGGCTTTAAAACAAGAGCACTATGCTTCAAACTCTTGAGATTAAATGCATCGGCCTTACTGAGATGGACGAAGCCAAAGAAACAGTGTCGGCGACAACTGGTGATGTCATTCGCTGCTCAAGGCTGTGTTTCTAAGCTATGCTATTGCCAAGCTGCATGCGCCTGGACAATTGCTGTTCAGGGTCATACTTCATTGAACGTTAAATTGCCAGAACACTTGGACGTTTGGTTACATCAGGCCTGTTTTGACAGATCTTACTGGCCCGTATCTCCGTAAGTGATGTTCTATCATTTTTATGTCCTCATTGGTATGCGTTTTGGCAGACATCTGCTTTTATGTAGTCGGATGGAAAAAAAAGAAACCAAATAAAATAATTACTGATGGACTTGCAGTTGAGTGTCCACGTGCATTTTATTGTTTCATTAATACACTTAAGTGAACCGACGGAGCTCATTTACAGTCTCGGAGCTCGATATGGTCCAGCTGAAGGATTCCATTTTCTGTCAGGTCACAGCTTTAGAGGAGAAACTTGTCCCCCCGTATCAGCGATGCTTTTTGATCCTGAAATAAATTATGTGCTGGAGCCTCGCGAGTGCACCCTCTATTTGATATGTGTCCTTTTCAGCTGCGGCTGCGGTGCGCCGCTAATAAAAGTAACCTCGCTCAGAACGTCGCTGTCAACAATAACCAAAGTACATATCAATCTTCATATGTTTCTTCTGGAGCCGGCCAGAAAAAAAAAAAATCCATATTGTGCATTTTATTGACAGGAACAACATGTACTCCTCAAAGCTGGGGTCAGACTAAGATGAATGCGTGGAGAGGGGGCACAGAGGAGGATGGGAGGAAGAAAGACGTGGAAAACAACATATAGCAAGTGGGAAGAGAGAAACCTCAGTGAGAAGGAGTCAAGCTGAGGGAAAACAAGTATGCGAGGGAGTTATTTTTAAACAGGAGTGCAGCGAATGGTGGCGCTGATGTGAGTGACACTCTGTAGGTTGAGGGGAAAAAAAAACAAAAAAAAAAAACACACGGCGTACATCTGAGCCACCTCGCGACTCCGCCGGAGCCGACCAAAGGTAGAGAGGAGGTCAGCGGTGTCATCCTGAGCAACACTCTCCTTCTGTCTGACAGAGAAAAAAAAAACACACAAACTCCCGAAAACATTTGACCAATACGCGCAAACCGCCTCCTGACATTTGTCCAAAATAGCCCTTTTATGCGGCTACGGTGGCTGAGTCAGATTGACTTGGCTTAGTCAAATGCCCCCGAGGGATGTGTCTGTTTGTCTGCATTGATGTTTTCGCACAAACACCTGACAGACAGGTCGGACATGCTCACTGGACTGTGCACAGCCGACGCTCATCCTTAGGCAATATCGGGGCGGCTGCAGTTTGGGTTTAACCTTGAAGAGCCTCGGGGAAAGGGGCCGTTTGTTCAAAGTTAACCAGAGGGAGGCTGAGGAGTAAATTGTTTGTTTTGATTCTCCCTGAGGTCGCCAGATAACAAGAGGTTTATGTAATTTTTTTTTTTTTTTTTCCCGCTCTGGAGACTTGGCCTTAACCTTTTGATGCATTTTAGGCAATTTCAGGTTATGCGCGTGGTCCCGACTTCCCTCAACTCGCCTGAGAGTTAAAGGAGACCCATTATTCTGGACTTTTCTTTGTTTTATTCATTTTTCTGTCTTGTTTTTATTCATGTCTGCTCATCTTGAAAGTTAAAGGGGCACTACATGGCTTTGGAGAATATATTCATACTCAGAAATGTTATATTTACAATATTAATGAGGTATAAATACAAACTCAGAAATATAAACTTTTTCTACAACTGAATAAAGAAGCCGTTCTTAGTGGAAAAAATGGTCCTCAGAACACGGAGGCAGGGTCCGCCACATATGAACAAAGTTAAACAGTATGAAATTATGTTGACCTTTAAGCTCACTGTGTTTACTCAGTTTATTCAGTCATAGAGTTTGTTTATTTGGTTTGTTTAGTTTAGATTCTGATCAAGATTTATTCCTCTCGAAAAGCCATGTCATTAATACTGCTTCACATTCTGTGACTTTGTGACGTCATACTAGGTCACCATGTCACACATTTGCATGAATTATGTCGAGCTGCTTTTTTTCGCATGTAAAAAAATGCATTTACCACAGCTGCTCTGTTGGCAATGTTGTGTCAGGCATGTATTAGCTGACCAATCAGAGCAGACTGGGCACTTGTGAGCCTGAAACCTGAGCTTTACATGTCTCCTTTGACGGGGCGGTCATATTAGGACAGTTTATCACATACACTATAGAAGAATTTCGAACAATGACCCGAGTCTGTTGCCAGTTTTACAATCCTTGACAGTGTAAAGCTGCTTAAACACACGCGCACACACACACACACACACACACACACACACACACACACAAGGCACAGATGAGTGCACATAGCTGTCCAGCCATTTGACTAGCTGTCACCAAGCTTAAAGTAGCCAATGAAGCGAGCAAAGGAATACCTGTCACGTCCCGCATATTGTCAGCATAAGCTGATGAGAGGTACATTGACTGACATCTTAAGCGGCGTATGAAACGTAAAAAGTAGGCCAAAGAGTACAGGGGCCACCCTTCCCCGTGAAGCAGGGACACATATTCATATAAAGTATGAATATGCAAACAGTTGCAAACACACACCAGAGGACATCAGCGCGAGCATGTTAACATCCACGTGAGAATGCGCATGAATCAGGTCTATTAGCCCTCGAACACGGCGTGACCACCTCATTTGCATACTCCACACAAACATGCACACACACACACATACACACTAGGTCTTATGCCTGTAAAATATAATAAATGAATCCAGCTTTGTGTGTGTGTGGACTGCCTGCCTGCCCCAATAGCAAATTACATTATAGGTGGAACATGTAACGTCTTCACAACCAGGTATATCGGGTTGGTGTCAGGCCTTTAAGAGACACATGCACACACGCGCGCACACACACACACACACACACACACACACACACACACACACACGACTCACAGCACAGCAGGATCACAGGGGCAGCAGCTGTCTGCTCGACCATATCATCTGGGCTCAACATTCGGCGTGTGTGTCTGCTATTCATGTGTGTTTGTCTTGTAGCGTAAAGAGTAAACAAGTTAGTCAGCTGATGACTAAATCATGACAGATGCATTAATGATGCCCCACCGGTCCTCACCATTCGCCCATTGACATTCACAGATAGGGCAGCTGTGTTGTGTGTGTGTGTGTGTGTGTGTGTGTGTGTGTGTGTGTGTGTGTGTGTGTGTGTGTGTGTGTGCCCGCGCGCACGTGTTGTGTAACATGTTTCTTAACTGAGACCTCTTTAATTGCTACAGTATAGAATGCAGATGCAGGCGGGGGAGCAAGTAGTGTTTACATCTCTTGTAAAATGTGTGTAGGTTGGTGCTGGGGAGGAGAGGAGGATACTTGGAGCGGGAATAAAGGACGGGTGCGTGAATGAATGGGCGGCACCTCTGCGAATACAAGCGGCGGCTCCCCATCTGCTGCCACCATTAACATTAAGAGCGTCCCTAATTCAGGCTAATTGCCGGCGACGAGGAAGTAAACAAACAGAGTACAGCTTGTGGAGATGAGCCGCAGACGAGGAGGGTGGGGGGGTGGGGGACATTTTGGAGGGACTGTGGAGTGAATGCCTAACTGGGTTTCTGCTGTTATCAATGTGCTCGTGGCTCACAGTGTGCAAGCCGGCCCCCCGATGTACAGAAGTGTGGCAGCAGTTGGAGACAGTGCTCAAAGGTGCAGTCCAGAACGCGAAAGCCATGTGAGTCCATGTGGTTCAACGCAGCGTGGTTTACTCTAGCAGGACCACATCATTTCTGCTAAAGTAGCACGAATGCTACCTTCAGTTTCTTTTTAGCAACAAGATTCTCCTATGAATGTTTCTGAGTGACAAGCCATTGTGCGACTTGAAATTTTAGCTTCTTTCAGCTCATTGCTTTGGTTTAACGGCCCAAAACTTTACTGGTTTTAATCAGTCTCATCACTCTCATCTAGTTGGTGATCAGAGTAAAACATCCATCCAGCAGCTAAAAAGCCATATTTTCCTATACCATTTGGTGGGGACCAGAACAGAGCCAAAATAGGAGTGAATATTAGGTGGAATATTTCCATCAAATAATTCCCAAAGAAGGCTAACAATCTTCAATCTGCTCTATTTTTCCAGATTTCTTAATAAAACTATTGAAATGTTTCTCCAGATTTTGTTTGATGGCTAGACCATGGTTCGGGCCACAATTTTCTGTCCGACCAATCTGAGAGAGTAGTTAATGAGCCCGACCTGAAATTGACAGGAGCTCTGTCTGTAATGCAAAATAAAGCTTTGAGTTTGTGCTCTTCTCTCAGGCAGCTTTCCTGTTTCCCTGATTAAAGTATAGACGACATTGAGAAGGAGTTGTTTCACACCATTAGTACAATACATATTTTATTTATTCATTTAGATATATATTTATTCTTAACAGAACTCCAGATTCTCGCTAAACCCTAGATTTACATACATATACATATACATATATATATATATATATATATATTTTTTTTTAATTATTGTGACATTCTCGTATGTTTTGATGTATGTCTATTGTATTGCACCGAACTGAGATGCATCTGTGATTTCGTTGTAAGTTCAGCCTACAATGACAATAAAGAATTTTATTCTATTGTTGTAAGAGAAAGGCCTATATATGTTTTATCTATGGTTACCCGCATGGTCCTACAGAACTGGAGTCGCAATCAAGCAGCAACATACATGGAAAATTATGTTATTTTGTAGATCATTATATCATTATATTTTCAGACAGATACATATATCAGTTAGGATGATATAATGCTACTAAACCAGCCAGTTGGAGGGTGGTGTCTGATCACCATGGAGACCATGGTCTTTCTGCATGAATCGACATCGTTGTGCGGCTCATGACTCATGTCTCCACGTTTTGAAATATATCCTCAGAAGCAATTTGTAAATGCTGGGACTGAGCGACAAAATCAATATCACTGCTATTGACAGCTGGCATTTTTAACACGAGATTAAGACTGATGAGATAATGTATCCCGTTATGTGGATATAATGACTTATGACTGTGACGTGTGTAAAGACAAGCATTAGAACGGGTACAACAGTCTGGTGAGTTCAGAAAATGCCATCAATTTACTGTAATGCAGACGAAGACGACACTTAAAGCATATCACCATGTAGTGAGATCCAAAATCTAAGAAGATTAATAGTTTCATATCACGATAGCGATATACAGTATTTATTGATATATTACCCAGGCAGATAGAGGATTCAGATGTAAAGTCACAGATTACGTAGAAGCAGTGTTTTCAAATTAAACTATTAAACTGTGTTTATTCTTTTATATCAGAGCTTTTTATGTGAGTCACTGCTCCAAATAGTTTTTCCATAACTGTGTATAATGATTATGCTCATTAAAAATGGCTTTTTAAACTGTATTGTTTGGAGAGCAAAACTGTTTAATCATTATTGTTTAATTTTCATTTCGTTCTCAGTTTAAATAAGATGTGTGCTTAACCCGCAATCGATTCTCCATGCAAATGCTTCATTGCGGGCTCCCGGACTCCCGTTGTTCTCGGGGCCACTGGTGCAGCGGGTGCACACATTTTGCACACACCTACTGGTTTGCGAGCGGATCGCGCAAAACCCCGCGGGCTGGCGCTCGAAAGGGAGCCCGGACCTACCGTGGTGGTTTTGACCCGGCCTCCGGGCTGTGTACAAGTCCAGCCGGATTTATTGACTAACAGGTCACAGCCTTCGTCCTCCAAACACGGCACCATCTCACACCACTGCTTTTTCCGAACAATGCCAGCTGTGGAGAAACACAGGAAAAGAGAGAGAGAGAGAGAGAGAAAAAAAGAGACGATTAGAGAGGTGAGGAGAAATTAGGAGGGAATAAGCAGATGGAGAGAAATGATAGCGAGAGGTGGATGCAGAGATGTAGCGATTAAAATAGAGAGAGTGGGTTGCGGGATGACAGATGGAGGAATGCAGATATGGGCAAAGATTTTAACACGATGGAGAATGATGGAAAAGGGGGAGATTTGAAGTGGGGGGGAGCTAAAATACATATAAATGGAGTAGAAAAGATGGGGAGATGCGGGGGGATGGATTGGAGGAGAGGGGGGATATGCAGGTAGATGAAGAGCAATGAAGCGGAGAGACAATTGAGAGATATGAGAGGAGGGGATGACAGTGAGAGATGTGGGGGGGGGGGGGGGGGGGAGAGGGAGGGAAACAGACAGATGGAGAGAGATGGAGCGGGCTGCGATCAGTCAGGTGAATAAATTCCAACATCACAAATGATATTTAGCAGGTTTACAGCCCCCTCCTTGCATCCTGCGACATTTCAAACAGGATGGAATATTTTGTAAGCCATGTGCGTAAGCTCCTACCACAAGTTTTTAAAATGTCTGACATTTATGCCTTCCAAAATACTTTGCCATAACAACATGTTGTAATTTGTACTTCTCCGAGCTCTGTCATTTTCTCAGTCTGCTCGGCTGTTTTTCACTTCCAGACTTCACTTAGTGAGCTTCTACATTTCCCAGAAAAAAGCCCCAGGCTGGAGGATATTACACCCACTTGTACAGGCTTCACTTAAAGACTGAGCCATAATGATAACAATGATAAATATAGTGACAATAAATGTGAGTTTTTCAGTTTGAGGAAAGAGATGCTGCAGCTGCAGTGCAATCATTCAATTCAAAATAATTCTGTTAGGCTCCTTCTATCAAATAATCTGTGCAGTTTTTTGTTTTTGTCCACAAAACTCAGAAGTACTTTGCTTGGACGCTTATAGAAATAAAAGGGCTTCCTAAAATGCATCTGACGTACTGTTATTTATCAAACGTTACACAAAAACAGTTAACAGGCAGTCTGATATCGCTGTGCTGGTGGTTTTCCCAGAACTACCTGATTGCATGATTTAAGTGTACTTGCACCATTAGTAAAAACGTATATTGTGGTTAATTGCCTTGCTCATGTCAACATCAATCATTTTTGAGAAGAAAGCGTGGTACTCATTCTCCTTCCCTCCTCTCCACACATGAATATGTACTGTATGAGTGTATTTTGCAGAAAACTACTATGACTGCCTCGCTGTTGTATGTCTCCTTGCATCATTCCAGTTGCATTTTAAATCTGTGTCTGTCCAGATTTATGTAATATACAATCTTGAGATCGAGATTAACTTGGGCAAATTGCATAAATGGAAGTGTTTAAATTATTGTCCATTTATTAATTATTATAGCCAGATCACTATTTGCATACATTATTACTGAACTAATGAACTAATTAGATTTTGGTACTCAAAGGTCATGGTCAAGGTCAATGTGTTATGTTCAATCACATTGACCTTGACCTTAGCCTTTGACTACCAAAATCCATTAAGTTCATTTTCATTTATGAGTGGATATTTGTCTGCAGTTTAAAGAAATCCCCTTAAGGTGGTTGTAAGATATTAATTTCACAAGATGGGACGGACAGAGAGGCATAACAGTATATGAAATTGCACCAAATCCTTCCTCCTCATTAAAAATCCCGCTATTTGTGATGTCACAAATCATGTCCGTAGATCCACCTCTTTAAAATGACATTTTCAGTGAGCACAGAGGAACTTCGTACTTTCAACAATGAAGGTGAAAACAGCCCTCTGGAGACTCTGCATATACACCATTCTGCATAGTGACACTCATACATTCAACTGTAGGAGCAAGAGGAACTACACATTTCTGACGGGAGGGTTGGCTTTAACGTCCAGTGATAAACACTAGGCACTAGACCTGTCGCAAACAGGGATACTCGCAGGGGGAAGTCAGACAAGAATACTGCTGCACACCATCGCGCAGCCCTACCAAGACAACTGGGACAATTTCCACATCGTCCATTGCAACAGCAGAGGACTAGCAAAAGAAAAACCCATGATAATATATTCTCTTACCTGCCTTACCAGAGGCAGAATGAATCATCAATAAGCATTTGAAGCACATGTCAAAGGATCATAGACTTCTATTCAACCTAAGGCTTTAGGAATTGTCTCTGTAATGGCATGTCGGCACTAGACTACACTATAACAGCCGGAATGGAGCCACAACTGGAAATACAAAAACATTCTTCTTGCCACGTCTAAGACATTAAAGGCACCCTGTGGAGATTTCTTTGTAAACAAACATTAATTTTGAAAACAAAATTTATTTTTACGAGTTAATGAAAATCATGGCTGTTGGGGGGGAAAAAAAAGGAGTGTGAATTTCAGGGTCATTATGTACGTGGCGTAATGAGGCACTTTTTGGAGTAACAAGACGATGAGATAAGGTGTTTAATCACAGCCCTGCATGTCGGATTGACTCGCAATCTTCTCAGTCGAATCACAAGTTGCGTCGAGAAGGACTGAAGAACAAAAACAAGGACCGGGAACACATGTCCGCCTCAAAATGTGAATCAGAAACACAGAAAATGAAAAGCGATGAACCTAGATAGAAGGAGAGAGGGCGAAGACAAAGGAAAAGCATGTCTAGATAAAAAATGTTGCCACTACAAGAAAATGAGCAAGATAAAGGAAGACGGATACACACTTTTATGCTCATATTCGCATGCATTTATGGATGGAAAACAGCAATCTTTAATGGATAACAGTGAATTCGGGGAATGATTTATAGGGCATACATACATCATATTCTTTTGCCACGGTGTTCATGGCATGCTCGGTCTCTTATAAAACATAAGGGAATTCTGCTCAGTTCCATATCTATAAATTTGCTCTAAGGGCACCTTCAGTAGCTGTCATAACCTTGCATGTAGATCATAAGTGAGCACTGTACCTAATGCTAATATCTGCTCACCATAAACAATATCTATATATCAATCAATCCATGAAATATGTATACGCTCTCAAGCACTACACGGCTAAATAATAAAAAGCACCATGAAGACTGTGTCAGCACAGTAAATGGTGAGCTCCAAATTGACACCAGTGTAAAGCATTGTTATTGTTGAGTGCTTTTTGCTGACATGCTGCTTGAGGTTGAATTACTTGACGCTACTGTGGTGCGCCTCAAGGCTAGCTGCACAAACATCTAAAACATGTGCGACTGGAATATTTTCCCCTTCAGGGACAAAGTTACACGTGGGAAACAATGCAATTTCAAATGGCTCAAATATCCGAAAACTATTAAGTGTTGTCAGCAAAAAAAAAAAAAAAACAGATCAGCCACAAACTAGACGTACCATTGCTATAATCACAATCCCATGCCGATTCCTGCCGATCACTGGATGTTCTGTTTTGGACACCCAGAAATTGTAAGCGCTTCAATGTCAGCCTTTGGATTCTTACTCTGCCATCAGGTTTCCATCAATAAGGGGTTCAGTATGCTTTAAAAATGAACAAGCTGAGAATGAGAATGCAGTGTCTGACAATCTTGGTAACTTTCCCAAACCAGCTATCTGAAAAAGGTGGACAAGAAACTAGCAGCATTTGAGTTTTTCCCTCAAATATTTTTAGTATTTCAGGCAATTTCTTAACCACAACCAATTGCACCAGCACTCATATCAATAGGGATATCATAATCCTTATCTTAACAGTTATTGATGGCTGGTTTTTCACAAAATCATTCAAGTGTGGCATTTTAAACTAGAGTCTGACCAATAAGCAATTTTTGGTGCCCATACCAACGCCAATTTTAGTGAGTACAAATATTCTGATATTGATATATTGGCATATATTGGTGTTCAAACATTTTCTGGAGTGATCCTGCTAATGTGGTTATGAAACACTTGTGACAAAGAAATTAATGGGGGCAAGATATTTTAAATATTAACAATAAACTTCATTGTCTGGTAACAGTAATCTTTTCTGAGAATTTAAGAATGATGTATCACCCCTAGTATCTTTTGTGCCTTACTTTCTGAAGAACCAAAAGGATTTATATTGGACAGTACTGGACAACAAATACATCAATACAACATATGTTGGGCTCTATTTAAAACACCTTTTAAGATGCTACAATCAGTAAGACAACTATTCTTGGAAACTATTTTACATGAACAAATAATCGAGTGTGGCCATTCAAAACAGCCATTAAAACATACAAAATGGTTAGACACTTCTTCACACTAACTACTTTATTTCAAGCTTACTCTGGCGCATGAATGCCTTTCTCTGACAAGCTTGTCCCTGAAGGTGTTCCTCAGGGACACGTTTTGGCTCCCCTGCTAATCCCTTTACAAATAAATTATATGCATTGTAACCACAGTGATCTCTGGTCTACCAGCAGGCATTGTCCAAAAATGAAAAAAATGAAAAAAACAAAAAACACTGATACGTGGACTGCAAAATGGGTTCCTGATGGATACTTTTTTCAGTTCAAGAAATCTGTCTCAGCAAAAGATAACCTTTCAGATACATGTGGTGAGCCCCATCTCTGGGCACATCCTAGTGTTGTTACTGCTTGCCTCGAGACAGCAAATCACCAGCGTTATTAGATATTGGCACTACAAGCATCCTGACACTGACGGTCGATGCCATGAAAATATCAAAGTTTGATACCGAGCCCTACTTAGACCACGAAGGACACAAGGAGCTGCGTCAAGAAGACAAAATGAGGGTAGACAGAGTCAGTTCTACCTACAGCGCATGGCCATCACCATAGAGGGACAGGGAACAAAGCTGGTAACAGGCATTAGAGAGCTGGAACAAACTCACCTCTGAGAGAACAATGAATACATTTTAAAAAATCTGAAGTCGAAATATTCTAATTTGACCAAAGATCATTGATTAAGTGTCCTCATATCTCATCATTTCATGGTACGAAAACATCAATTTCAAGCAAAACAACCAGTGTGCCGACAAACGGCTCCACTGCAGCACCAATGTACAATCAAAAACGACAATCCACTCAGTGAACCCGCCCGTATTGTGAATTAGCATACCAAATGCTTCCTTCAAGCCACACACACTCAAGTCTCAAGTTCGAGAAAATCCTTACTCGAGCTACTGTGACTATTCTCAACAAGTGGCTTTTAAGAACTCCCGCCAACACACACACACACACACATACACACACACACACACACACACACACACACACACATACACAGACACAGGCTTTGACTCCTCTCGCCCTCGTCTTTTCCTTTTAAAGTAACCTATTTTATCTTTTTTTAGCATTTTATCACATATTTATTTATTATTGTCTTTTGTGTCCTTTGTCCTGAATTTTGTGTGAAGTATGCCAGCGCCAAAGACGAATTTCCATTTTATGTAAATCTGGAGGACAAGAAAGCGTTTTGAATCTGCATCTACAACTGGCTGTACCTCAGTGGCGGTAACGTAGGGGACGGGATGTGAAGCAGGCTTTGTGAATTCAAGACGGAAGCAAGAGAGTCGAAGCGAAAATTAGAGGACATATTGGAAACACACCATTTACTGCGGTGAACGGAATAAACTTGTCAGATTTGATAGCCCAGGGTCTGGCACAGTTCTCAAGATCTTTTTCCCCTCCTTTTTTTTTTTTTTTTTTATTTAATCCATTACTGTGGAATTTATGTAATGAATGTTGTCAGCAAGGTCACTTATACAATTCACTAACGGGTTTTGTTTCGCTTCTGAATTACCATCCAGTGAGGTGACCCTCAGCTGATGAAGATGTATAGCACTGCGAGTACATAATAGTAATGAGGGAATGAAGTGCTCCTCACTGCGTGTGTGTTAAAAGATGTTATTTTTGACTGAAAAGTGACGCCTCCATTGTCAGTATTTTACTTAATAACCATCTGCTCTATCTCAAACACTACAGATCAGACTATTTCTGCATTTATTCCTCGTTCCCCCACATTCTCATGATAAATAGTGAGCATAATATAATGTTTTGACTCTGTTAAGAGAGAGCGTTGATCACAGTTCAACGTCAGGAAAAAGTTCAAGTTAAGATGAAAAATGTAACTGCACAGACAGCTCATGTTGACAGAACAATTCCCATGTGGTCTGGGAGATAATTAATAAAGACCTGTGCTGCTTAAGCCAGTTATATCAATTATATTACTGCAACTTAAAGACATGAATTTTTTTTATTGAAAACATTCAAAAATCCCCCAAAATTATCAGCCGACATAACCATCAGAAGACATAATCATTTTAAAGTTGTGATGTCTATGTATACAGGAATATCTGCTACAGTTAGCATGCTAATCAGTTAGCCCCAGCCAGTCCCAGTACAAAGCTTCTGTGCTAGCAGTGTAAAGATCAACGCCGCCCTGGTGCTCCGAGCTCTCGGTTTATGCCAGTACATGAATGGCTTTCTCAGCTAGCCGAGCTAGGCTAACAGCAGCTACAGTTAGCAGCAGTTAGTGGTTATCCTGGGGATGTGCTGCCCCCTGTTTGTTTGTAGAATTAGTTCGACAGGTGGCCAATTTTTACATGCGTCTTTAAAGCTGCCTTAATTTTTAAAAAAAAAAAAAATTTTATATCAATAATGGTTAAAAGAATTATTGTCCAACTCTGCAGTTTCCCTCGAGATATTAGCACCTTTCAACCACCTTCCATTCATACAAGACAATGACAAACACACTGTACATTACCCATCCTCCACTAAACTGCTAATAAAATTAATACCTAGTTGGTGAACTGAAGCATTGGCAGATAGAGAGCTGATAGATGGAGGTTGATTGAGTCCAAAACAGGGCAAAAAGAGAATACATTTTTTAATGTAAAAAACATGATAATGTCACATTTGTCAGGGTCTGTACCAGACAAACTTATTTTCTCACATCTGGAGAGCACGTTTTTGCAGGCCAATGCATCTGTGCAGCACTACAGTAGTTCAATGAGATGCTGTTTTGTCACACATTATACTTGTATCAAAAACTTGCAGCTTCTTGCAATTTAGCACTTTTGGCGCTTTGCCATATTGTGATTTTGATTATATTTTCATTCATTTTGCAGTCTTACCCCTTAAAATATATGCTGTTAGCCATAGCCAACATTTATTAATGCCTTATTACACTCCTCCCAAGTAGGAGAGTTCAGGCTCTGTGATCTCCCTTCTCCTGTGATTTGTAATTAAAACCATAATTAGCACCCACGCTTGACTTGACTATTGTGGAACACAACACTTAAATTCATTAATTTTAAAAAGGAACACTCCATGTTTTAGGTATCAAATGCTCGCCATCTGTAGACTTGAATGGTGGCCCTGAATAGTTGGTGGATGTCGGCTGTAGTTAGTTTGGATTCACAGCAGTTACAGAGGATTCAAAGTGACCCACTTTCACAGTGGAATGAAAGTATCAAAATCAAACTTCTCAAACTACCTCGGCAGCATAATCCACTTCTTTGACATCCATCCGTGGGCTCAGTGTTTCCCAAATGTTCATACTGTGACCAAATTATAGCTACACTGCATTGCTAATTATAGCTATAAAAAAGCTAACCATGCATGAGAAAAACAAAAGCTGATTATTTATCCATATGTTTTATGGTGGGATTATAAAGGAGACTTATTATGCTTTTTCCTTTACTTTCCTCTTCTTCAATGTTCCATATGGGTTATGTATATATAAAAGATCTTAAAAGTTAAAAAGGCCAAAGTCCACACCAGCACAGCTTTTGCACTGCTTTAGCACAGCTGCTCTGATGTTTTTAGCAGTGCTGGCTCAGGCATGTGCGAGCTGAACCAATCTGGGGAGACTAACCCTAACCCCGTAATGAGACGGGAGCTAAATCCATGTAAACCTATTCTAGTAGTAACCCAAAACACAATTATGAAATTGGGCTCAACATGTCTCCTATAAGCTCCAGCTGTGGCGCTTCTTTACTCAAGCGCAGATCCAGTTGTGTTCAAAAGCCCCAAAACTTAAGCACTGGGACTCATAATAGCGTGAAAACAAGTTATTAGTTTCGCCAGATGCGGCTACCATTAGTTGCAAGATAACAGCATCTCTACCAATTCAGCTACTTGGTTCCCAGCATTTATTCCTATCAATGATACATTTGTTTGTATTGCTTTGGACTTTATAGCCAGATAAAGTAATTGGAAATGCAACACCCTGCGCTGACACCACAGTTTCACAGAACCATTTATTGAAGAGCACGGTGGGTTTTTATTGCCCGCAGGCGACCGGTCCAACGACTGTGATTACTCATATGAGCAATCAGGAACTGTAAAGACAAGTTAGGATGCAGCCCCCACTATCTCACATTTGGATTCACGTCGCTAACTAAACTCATCTCCCAGCAACATCTCGGCCGATAGTGACACTATCTGTTACCACTGGACCATATCGCCGGTGCTGGTGTGAGGGCAGCGGCTTGTGTTGAAACTTATAAGATTCCTGGGTGATATGAAATAAAAACATCCCTCAAATGCGTCCACACACCCACACAGGCAGCCGGGCATCAACACACCCAGCGAGCACAGGCAGAAATAAACACACACACACACACACGGCTTGATGCTATGTGCAAGGGAAGGAATCGGCCGTGGTTTCATCAGCGGGAGATAAGGAGTAGAGAGGGAGAGAACGTTATTACACCCTCCATGGGACACTTATCTTCCCACCAAATGGTAGATCACACTCATGTCAACAGCCAGCATCTTGGCCTAATAAATTCTGTCTAATGCCATGCCAAGCCTGCAATGGCAGGAGAAAGATGGGCCTGTGTGTGTCCTTGTGTGTGTGTGTGTGTGTGTGAGAGAGAGAGAGAGAGAGAGAGAGAGAGAGAGAGAGAGAGAGAGAGAGAGAGAGAGAGAGAAGGAGGTAGCGCACGAGGGAAAAGGAAGGCAGGAAGATGGTTAGAAAGCAGACAAGTAAGACAGAAAGTGGACCTAAAGACAGATCAGATCTGGTGTAACAAATGCAGTGCAGCGGTGTTCAGGAGACGATCCCCAGATAAGACGATGGGCCGAGATAATTACAAACTGTACACATCAGATATGACCGGGGCAGGCGGCTGAATCAGCAGCATGTCAAGGGCTGCTGATGTTGGACTCCAAATATGGTTGCAGTGCACCTTTATTTAGAAAAAAATGAAACATTTTCAATTCATGCACATGTTCAACCATGTGCACGTTCAAGGGTCCTTCACACATCATTCTACAGCACAGGATTTACGACAAAATGCAAGATGCAGTTCTGTTCTGTGCAGACACCTCACTTCACCTGTATCACTGATGCTCGCTAGAGATGCACCGGCCGGTTTAATAACCCGCTTCACAGAACAACTGACTAGTCGACCATTGAAACCACACATGCTCTGTTAGAGCCTAATTGTTCATCTGTGATTTAAGCCTGTGTAGAAACAATCATAATGCATTATAGTGGGCTATCCAAAGCTCCTGAGATGGCCTTCTAAAGACTCACACCTCTGCCAAGGCTGGATGGATGCCAGCAACCTAAATACAACTGTTTTCTCTCATCAAGATCCATGCATTGTTTTATGAGAGCGTAACAAAAATGTAGTCTTGCAATGTTAAAAGAGTGAGAAAAGAATGTTAGATCCACATATAAAAATTAATAGGGGCTATTCTTATCTGCACACTATCCTGGATTCAAGCTACTTTTAGTAGTCATTTAGGTATCCTGCTGACCAACCGAGACACCAGGAAACCAACAAAGACATCAATGGATATGGATGAAAACATGACCTCCTCGGCACGGTAAATAAAAAGACTTCCAGGCTTTGAGAGACAGAAAGACTCACGCTGACCCTGCAAGAAAGCAGTTGCATTGGTACCTTTAGTCAGATAGCATCACAAGCTGAGCTTTAGTCCAATCAGATCACTGCTCAACAGCCTCTTACACAAGTTTTCAAGTATCTTCACAATGCAAACTGGTGGACTCAGAGGGGGGAGTTCACCCCACACAGCTGGTCCTGGCCGTCAAACATCCCGAGTCCGCCACTGATGAGCTGCTCTTGAAAAGCAGGAGTCATTGTTACTGGGTGAAAAAGACCTATCAGCTATTTTTTGGGAGTAGTGGACCGCTACTGAAAGGTAGCGATCGTCGATGCCCTCGCGCTCACGCAAAAGTACGCGTACATGCAGAGGAGCTTGCGATTTCCAGCGCAATCAGCGACAAGACCCGATGTGATTATTCCTCATATTTGTTTCAGTCAGTCATGTGCAGGATCCTCGCAGGGTTGTGTTTTGTGTCACACACACCCACATTAACTAGTATGGGGCTGGGTGCCCGTGTGTTTCCGTGCGAGGGCTGACGTGCTGTCTGACAGAGGTGAATCAACATCACTCCTGATTCACTGCAATGAGCCGGTTGCAAAATGGAGCTCTCCCAAAGTCACACGCACACACGCACACACGCACACACGCACACACACACACACAGCCGTTCGTATGCATTTTCTTTATGCTCTTTGTCAATTCGCTGCCACTTCGGCTCACCTTCGCCTCCCTAATGCATCGGCGTGCTGCTCAGGCATCCCCATCTCTGGTAATGGCGAGTCAAATAGCCTTTTAAGCAAATTCACTGTGTCTTCATTTCACAAAAGGAGTTCTATGAATCCGTCAGGATGTTCTCCCTGTGTAGTTCCTCTCACTCCAGCTGTGCAAATGCCCCTGCGGCACGTGCCGAAAAAAAAAAAGCCTTCCTGCCCCTCTCCTTTAGTGCCTTGCTTTTACAGTTAGTGATCTGGCAATTAAAAGATTCCTCTGCATCGCACTTAATGTAAATCGTTGGGAATGAGGATGTCGGCATCAGCGCACACATGCACGCTGAAGTACAACCAGCGTTTATCCTATACATACAGATAGGGACACACACACACACACACTCACACATACATGCGGAATAATCTCCGCGCCAACATGTCGGGCAACAAAGTCAAACAAAAAGACGGCTTGAATAAAAGCCCGACTGAGTGCCATTAAGACTCCGGGATTTGCTTTCATCATGGAAATCCCCTCCCATGTCTCCTTTTACAGTGGATTCACTATCTGGATAATTAACTGTACTATCTGACCTGCCGGGATAGGCAGACGTTCCCTAAACCTGCGTCGAGCCGAGCGAGAATTAGGAGGAGGCTCAGCGCAATGTGAGAGAAAAAACCCAACGCAAAGAAATAAATCCCCGCGCTTTGTAATTAGCCACCAGCTCTCTATCCCCCTTTTTTTCCCTCCGCAGCTCATCTCCTCTCAGCTAATTTCCCCTTGCCCCCCCCCAACCCGCCCTCGCTTCCCAACGACCACTATTTTCTCCCTCTGCACTTTTCAACGTCTGCCTGCCCTCTATTTCTACTTTCCTTCTATTCTGCTTTTCCTCCCATCACCTCTTTTTCCTTCCCCCGTGCTTGTTCCTTTTTCCAGTCTAGTGGCTCGCCTGATTTTCATAAGATTATTCCACCCGTTTGGCGGCCCTGATGAGTATCTGCACACTAAAAGCTGTCAAGCCCCCTTTTAAAAAAGCCTGAGGTTTTTTTTTTCCTTCCTTTTTTCCCTTTTTTTTTTGGGTGAAGTGAATTTGTGTCCCAAATAGCTCCTCAGCACTCATGAAACTTCAAGAGGCAGAAATAATGAGATAGCATGCAGACTGACATTTCCAGACCTCAGCCATTGCGTCTGTTTGCATGCATGTATGCCTGTGTGGGCGTCTTCATTTTCTTTTCTTTTTTTTTGTGACAGTGACCTAATAAGCTTTTTCCACCATGAATGTGGCATCTATGCTAATGAACACGTGAGAACACGTGTGACGTGCCTCTTTTGTGCGCGTGCTATGTGAAAAACGTTGATATTACAAACATGAAACGCACTCTTTTCATTTTGAAAAATAAAGACAGAGGAAGCAGAGCTTGTTCATCGCTCAAATTCTTCAAAAGAACACAGATAAATGCTTCCTCTCAGCCGTTTGATGTGCTAAACGAACATCTTTAAAGTGAAAAGAGAGCCGTGCTTTACATGGCTGCAATTAAACTTCTCAATTTCCAAATTCAAGTTAACAGACTATTGCTCTCTGTCTGTCTTTTTTTTTTCTCTTTCTCCTTTGTTGCCTTTATTCTGTCCCCCCACACTGTCTGCTGCTAAATAGAAAATACAAAAAATGTGGCAACATTATAGCTCACTATTTAATTAAGGTTAATTAGTGAGATCTTGGGTGGATATGTGCATGACTAGTTCTTGGCCAGAATCTGGTTGCCTGGCTACGTTAAGATGAGGACTAAACACACAAGATTAACATTAGAGGCTCTGTTTGCTGCATTTTGATCCCTTTTCGTGTGAAATATGTAAGAATTGGTCACCAGGTTGAATTCACACTTCAAATAATCAACAGGAGGCAGCATGTCACCAGATTAACCACTACTTGCCACTAACTGTAGTTGCCGTCAGCTAGTTAGCTCAATTAGATGTGCATCTAGCTCAGAGCACCAGGGGAGTGCACATTTTCCAAATTCATAGACGACATATTGCCAGAACGGTTGTTTCTTCGCACTCTGTTGATAATTTTTGTTGAATCATTTTTTAATGATTTTAACCAAAATTCCTACATTGTGAGACTTCAACATGGCCATGTCCAAACTATCCCACAAAGGGCCGATGTGGCTGCAGGTTTCTTTTTCAACCAAGCAGCAGCACACCAACAGACACCTGGCTCATTTAATCAACTGATCTCAGATTTCAGAAAGCTGATTGATCAAACTGTGTGCTGTTGACTGGTTGGAACAAAAACCTGCAGCCACAAGGCCCTTTGTGGAGTAGTTTTGACATGCCTGCTTTAACATATTTGTGCCATAGAGTGTATAAAACACGATGCAGTCGTAGTGAGGATGCCCATATCTTTCTGAGAACTGTTGTTGCCAAAGAGGTAGAGCATTTGCAAAACAGAAGTACAGCTAGCGAGACAGCTAGCGACTATCTGGCGCCCAAGCCTTTAATTATGCATAAGCTGCCTTTATATAGTTCAATTCACCCCTTGTACAGTTTGAAACAAACTGTGAAATGAACTAAAGAGACCAAAACCATTTTCGTACCAGACTGTAATGTCCATTTGTGCTACAATGGTGGCCATTTTAATGTGGGGCTCTTAGGGGATTGACTCATTTTGGAGTCCACCTCAAGTGGACATTCAATGAACTTCAGTGTTTAGCTCTTGAGGAGCTTTAGGGCCTCATGATCTAACCATGAGTGTTGTCACTTGTGCTACGCTAGGCTAATGGTCCTGCATCTTGCTCCATACTCAAGTCACAGACGTGCGGTATCAAGTTCTTCATTTAACACTCCACAAAAAAACAAAATCCAGTGGCAACATCATACTGATAACTGTTCCTTTAAAATTTATCCAGTGATGCGACGTAACAAGATTTCTCCACCACTGCTATATCTTAACAATGAAACACAAAGAGTTTTACGAAAGGAAATGTAAAATTTGAGTCTTTAAAGAAAGTATTCTCTACTCTCATTAGTTTTGTCCTATTTGACATATTTTCCTACTTTCCTAGTTTAAGTAAAGTTTTTGATGATGATGATCAGTATATAGAATGATACTTGAATGGATTATGACTCTTATTATGAAAACCTGAGACTCATGCCACGCCAGTCTCCCTTTGTCCAAGCCCTAAAGTCCACATGCCATGGTGCCGCTTCCAGCTACATCCTCAGTCTCCTGAAGACTATTCATGCTAGGTGCCATTGTGGTGCATAACTGGCAGGTTGCACGGCGTGCCATTGCTCTGGGTCTTGTTTTCCCCAGCGCGCGTGTGTGTGTGTGTGTGTGTGTGTGTGTGTGTGTGTCCTGGCCACCAGGTACAGCTGATATCGTTCATTCGCAGATGCGCTCTGACATTTCCACCTTCAGCTGAACGCCAACAGCAACCCCGGATTTGTGGACGTACACTCGCGCACGTGCACATGCGTCCAGCAGACATTCAAAGGCGGAGAGAGCCCAGAGGCATCGCGAGCCAGGGGAGGAAATGTCGGCTCGAACAGGAGTCTGTGGGAGGGGATCGTTTTTACACCAGCGTCTGGAGAGACACCAGTACATCAGCAGTGACATATACACACCTGGAAGCATCTGGAGAACACAATTTACCTATTCAAAACTCCTACACTGAATAACATTGGCATTATATTCGATCTTTTTAACCACGTAATTCCAGCTGTCGATGAACTGATTAAAGGAAAAAAAAAAATGAAACAAGTGAACCACAGGTTGAAGCAGAAAAGGTCACAATCTGTTTGGTCACAATCCCAAACAAAATCTGTTTAGGAACAAAAAAAGATCAGACATTCACAGAATACAAACCAAGCTGTGAGTTCAAAATGATCTTTTTTTTTTTTTCTAACAGTTCTGCAAACATTAACTGTTGTAAGAGAACGCCTTCCGTAAAGTGAAAGCAACGCGGAAAGCAGCAAAGTGCTCACTTGCTCCGTGTGATGTGCAGCAAAGTGCACAGTGTGAAAGTCTGTCATGAGTATATGCATACACGCCTACACAACAGACATCCGCATATACATTTCGAAACGCGTCGACTGCTTTTCTCACACATAATGTCACGTATATAGGACATCACTGACAGTCATGCAGATGGAATAATGCTTTATGGCTGTGTGGATTTCAGAGTTTAAAGAGCAACCTCACACTGAATCCACTTTGTATGCCTCCGCCGGCGATGGCTGTGGCTGGAGGCATTATGTTTTTGGGGTCATCCGTCCAGCCGTCTGTCCCGTGCTTGTAAAGGCAATAGCTCGAGGACGGCTTGAGGGAACTTCTTTGAATCTGGCAAAAACCACCCACTTGGACTCAAGGATGAACTGAATAGAATTTGGAGGACAAGGGCCAAAGGTCAAGGTCAGGGTCTGTGCGACCTCTCAACATAACACAATTCTGGCCATTACTAGAAAATCAATGCAATAATTATGACAGCGCTCTACACACGTCCACTGTATCCAAAAGGTCAAAGGTCAGTACAACCCTGAAACACATTCTGGATAGCTCAGGGGAGCACCTTCACTGGTGCGCGGAAGCATTTTACTTTGTGTTAGCATGTTGCTATCACTGATTCTGGTCCCATTCTGCGGTGGGTATCAGTGTTGCAGTGTAATCTTCCTTTTCCCACAGACAATCTAGTAACCATGCATTCTAAACTTGTGCCCCTCCCAGAAAAAAAACTGCACAAACATCAGCACAGTCAATCTATTGCTTTCACGTTTACTGCTCTTCGTTTCAGCTGGTGAAACATGAAGGGTGTTACCCGCCCGTATACCAACAGTCTCTCATCAAATGTTGTCCTGCGATGCCTTGGCGTCTCAGAAGAGCCAGAAAGCAACATGCCTGATGTCAAACAGCACATAAAGTGCTTGGTTAGGTCGAGGAAAAGATGACCCTGGGCTCCTGGATGAAATTTTCTTGTGAGACCCTCCACTTAATCGCAACCTCCACCCTTCTTGACACACTGTTGTTGTCTATACTATGTTGGGTGGAGCAGTTGCACAGATATAGGTATCACATAGGACACTAAACGTTACCCTCTCTGTCAGTATGAGGGACTGAGGTGGGTACAAACAGTAGTATATGCTGAAACAGAAGTTACTTATGTAGCTCCGGGTTCTACGAATGGATGGATGTACATAATATTTAAATATTAATTAGGTGAATAAGCTAAAAATAGCTGAAATGTTAAATTAGATAGTCAGAGGGGAAGGCAATGGATCACCGGAGGACCAATTTGAAGGAACTGGAGGAGGGTAATTGGAGTAGGTGGGGTGGGGCTAACGGTGCAATGTGTTAAGATTAGCTGCCTCATACTCAAAACAAGCAGGAGGCAGCATATCACCAGGTTTCTGCTACCTGCTGCTAATTGTAGCTGCAATTGGCTTGTTAGCCCAGTTAGCCATTCATCTACCCGCCCAAACTGGGAGCCTAAAACGCTAGTGGAGAGTTGATGTTTGCTTTGCTAACGTACTAGCATGCTAACTCCTGTAGTTATACCTGCAACACAATACATAGTCATACAAATTCCTAACTTCAAAACTATTCTTCTTCTTTTTTAATGTTCTCAACTAAAATTCTTAAATATTACACATTTAATTCTGGGCTCAAGGGCATTTACTGAATCTGTGAGATGTGTTTTCAAGCTAACACTGGGTGTTAAGTTGCTCTATTTAACTTGTGACGTCACAGAGCAGTTCAGTCCATCACCGTGTCACTGCTACCATCAGTTCTCTTTCTCTTACCTCCACCTCCAGCTCACTGCCTTTGCGTGATGTGCCGAGAGCGGAACCTGCTTTCTGACAACTTATATTAAAAGGAAAAAAAAAACAGTGTTTGCATACACTGTCATTATCAGCAGATGAGTGAACAAGTCGTAAACAAACGCAAAGTGGAAAATGTGACAAATGGACGGGCGCGGCGGCGGGACAGCGCGGAGCCGTAATGATGGGTTATGATGACAGTCGCGATCGTGATGTGGCCGGCGGTAATGAAGGTGACTACGTTGAAGTTGATGATGAATGACACAGTGACATACTTAGACTAAAGTAGAACAATGCCCTCGGGCTGCGAACTAAAATAAACACATGAATATAATTAGTTTGCACACGTGTAGTATGCCTCCTTTTAAACTGCTCGTGTGTGTACTGATGTAAGAGCAAGGTGTGTGTGTGTGTGTGTGTGTGTGTGTGTGTGTGTGTGTGTGTGTGAGTGTGCTAATACAAATCAACACATGCTCCTGGATGCACGTGAGCACACCCGGGCGCCTCTTAATAAAGAGTTTGTACAGCTGGTGGAGGCCCAGACCCTCAAGACACAGCTTCTCCTCCGCGGATGTTGATGATTCTTGTCTATTTAGCCTTATTGACCTCTACATCCAAACTAATCCGCCTTAAATTATGCATAACCTTTTACTTGGCAGAGCTCCCCATAAATCTGTTTATTCCCTGTTTGCTCCCTTACAAAGCCCACTAAACAAATTCCAATTAAGCAAAACAGCAATACAGCATGAATGATAATTCAACTCTGTGCCGTCCCCAAAGCAGATAAGGGCATAATCATTGCTGTTATGTGTAAGGCAGCTTATAAAAGACTGTTCGGTTTCCCTCCAATCTGGTTAGTGTGTATTATTTTCAGGTCATTTGGTCTTTGTGAATACTTGGCAGCGAGTTTGTGTGTGAGTGTGTGTGCGTGCGTCCCTGTTTATGCACCCTATTTTTGAACGACTAATAGAGCACATTTGAATTCTGGTGGCCGAACTGTAGAATGATGACGCCGTTTCAAAATGCATCTTTGGCAATTCTGTCCCAATCTTTTGTCATTCACCCGCTGACGTACACGTCGACAGCGATGTATCTGCAGCGACATAATGGGCTATTGCGGTTATTTACTTTACAGTTTTTGTGTGTAATGTTAAGGGAACTTGTACTCATATTTCAGTGTTTTACTTTGATGCCACTCTCACACTCGGCCACACTTTAATTCATCTGCTGAACATCTCACATACAAAACAGATTCCTTGAAAGAAAAGAGACTTTTGATCCAAAATCCAAAATGTGTTTTTGGTGATTTAGCTTTTGCCAGAAGATAGCAGCGTTCCACCTTAACTCACCTCCATGCTGTGCCGCATTCGGAGATCGCTAACCCTGCAGACATAAATAGTATCCATAATGTGGTTTATTCCATGATATTCTTAGTTATTAGGCTTTCAATATTAATTCAGTTTTTGGAACCCTTCCCCATGAAACGTAGCTTGTTTTACAATTAATAACTTAAAGAGGCACTACGTAAAAGACATTACGAGGTGAAAACTTAGTTTCTCCACTGCAGGCGTTGGAAAGAACTCCAAAGTTTGTGGAAAACGAAGCAAAATAGTAAATATTCCAACATATCTCATCTCAAACTTCTTTGAAAAAAAAAATAAATAAATAAAAATACCTGTTGCAGACTTATCTGAAAGATGGGGGTCACTACTGTTAGAGCTAAAAGCAAAAACTTCAAATATTGTTTCTATGGAGTCGCTTACTGTAATAGGCACAATAAATAAACGGTACGAACCACTGCACACACTTAAACCAGCTGTTTGATCCCTGTTTGTTTTTTGTTTTCTTAATTAATTACACAAGAGGAGGCTGAAATATTCATTTGGGATCAGAATGAAATGAAAAGACCTTTCACCGCGCTCCGGAAAAAGCCAGACCGAAGGGCTTTTCATCAAAAAAGTAAACATTCATAACCTCCTTTTAATGAGCCCCTCCTGTGTAATAATGTTTGCGCGGTCCCTGAAGGATTATAACTTAAAGGATCTGAATACCTTCCAGCGCCGAGTCTCATCACTTCTAGATCTGCAGAAAATCTGCGCTAGGCCAAAGCTCCTCACTCACTGCAGCTTCTTCTCATTTAAAGTGTCACCTCAACGCCATAAATGGAACGTAAAATATTTAATATCACACTCCGCCCGAAGCCCGTGGTGTCACTTTCACTCTGGCTGCAGGGACGAGCTGCAGAGTAGCTCTCTAAACTTCTCTGCCTTCAGGTTTGTTTTCTTTTTTTATGTTGCCACCAGAACTCATTGACTATTCTGCTGCCACAGTGTATGATAATTTAATAATTAGAGCAAGAAAACACAATGAAACACTAATGGAATATGTGATGTTGTGAGCCAAAACACTTCCCCCGCTTCACATAATTACCTAGGCAGGAAAAGAAAAGAGGAAGAAAAAGGAAAAGAAAAGAGGCTCACAACGTGTCGCGCACATAAAAATCTTAAGCTTTGATTTGGAGAAATAAATAGGAGGGGTGATGAATTTGAATGTTATCAGGAGGAGACGTGAGAACGGCTGAACAAAAGCTCCAGGTGATGGGTGGCAAAGAAGTTTAAAAGCAAAGGTAATCTGTTATTTGTTTGTTCCAGCAGTGGAATGAGTCCGCCTTCCAGCGGACAGAACGTAGTGAGGTTCCCCCTCTCCACACTAATCAGAATCCGCATCACAAATACTTTCTTAGAAAATAAACAGGCTTATATCAAGACTTTCTGTGCGCTGGTGCCCCTGTCCTTCATTTTGCCCCTGACCCTAAAAAGTCCTGAGTCCGCCACTGGTTTGTTTCTTTTCTCATCCATTTTCTTTTCTTTTTTAATTCCATCTGTTTGATTTCTCTTATTTCAGACCACACCTCAGTGTCTTTTTTTCAGAAATACTGCACGTTACTTGGGGCTGTGCCGTCTTCCGAATGCTTGCGCTGGCATTTTGCAGATCGCAGCAACACTCTGCTAAGAGACAACAAATTACCTTTAAGTTTTCCGTAACTAACTGCATTTGAGAACAGTTATTTTCCCTCGCACTCATGCTGGTGTTATTGTGATTTGGTTTACTTAACGCTGCCTCTGATTGTACTTCTGCACGCCGCCTTTTCCGATGATTCACTTGTTTTGTTTTTTTGTTTTTTTTGTTTTTCTTTTTAAAAAGCTCTTTTCTTCCTGCAATAATGATGACTTCTCAGGCTTCATCATTCTACCTACTTTCAAACCGAGCTTTTGATTGTCTCCCTCCTCTCCTGTAGAAGTTTTTCAGTCAAAACACCGCTCTGCCTTATTCATTTCCGTGGCATGTTTCAGCACGGAAGAGGCCGGAAAAATAAAGGGCGGTCGTGGCTGAAGAGTGCACAAAAAAAATCGGAGCTGAGAAACAACAGCTTTGTTCAGACTGTTGTTTCATCGCCATGTAATTAAAAGGGCCTCTTAACGTGTCGCCTTCACTGTGAAATATGCGATGGTACAAGTTAATATTGCACGACACGGCGACTCGGGTGGAAGGTGCCGACGCCAGCGCAGCCGGTACGCACCAGGTGTCCTTCACTCGGCCGCATGTGTGCATTTCAAAGGATAAATGCTCCAAATATATCTGTCCTGCTACTCTGGATTTCCAAGACCTCTCTCCATTAAGTGTGAGCGATAACGGGGCCCCAGCTGTGCCACCACCACTCCAAAGACAGAGAGAGGGGGGAGAGAGGGTTGAACTGATCCATCCCTCCCTCCTCCCCCTCCACCCCCCCCCCCCCCCCCCCCCAGCGGTCTTGACCCAGTTAAGACGGTTCTGTGACTGATAACCGATGCAGCGGCCGTCAGACAAGCTTTATTGAGACAATAAATGAGCCGGGACTCTAGTTGCACCGCAAGGAACATTAGTTATGTATTTAGAGTAGTGCTTGGCTGAGCTCTGTATCCATCCTCCACCTCCCTCCTCTCGTCCCCTTTTGCCTTCCTCTCTTCCCGCCCTCTGTCTGCCCCCCCCAGCTCCATGCTTGATGTCATTTCCTCCAGACGCGGTATGGCAGCCACATTGGAGAAGCAATCTACCTCTCATGCCTACACAATTCCTGCACCCCACTCGCACCCTCGCTCTGTGCAAGAAAAGTGCTGAGTTACAGATCAAAATCTGGCCAATCTGCCTCTTGTCTTGATTCTATCTTTTTTTTTTCTTTTCTATATCAAACTGCCAAGTTTAGATTAACGGCGGAACTTTCCCCGCTCTCAATTTTGATGCATTTTTACCTCGTATGGCCCCCCGTCGTTGTCTCTTTGCTGCAGGTAGAAGCGGTCAGATCTGTGTGGAGACTCTGTCCTTTCTTGAAATACATTTCATTCCAGTCAGTTTTGAGTCCTCTGAGATCCGGCTCATGTTCTTTAAATGACATCATGTGGCTGAGACCTTCTCTTCTCCTCTACCAAGTGTACCAAGTTCCAGCTCACAATATTTGTAAAACATCAGTAGATGGAAATACATTCATTCATTTGCATTTTTGCAATTTTTTTTTTTTTTGGCTGATTCTCTGAAAGTTAATTTGAATTTGTTTGCTAATTTGGGGTGTTAACCTCACTATTATTATTAATCCCTACACAACGCCTTTGAGCCCGGCGATCAAACTTATATGGAAATGTACAACACTCCATGTGATGCCCTATTGAGAGCCCCGTATGCAAATGAGGCAGTGTTGCATGTGTGTGCATGTACGAGGAATACAGATTGAGACCATTTCACACAGTCTCGTGTAAAACGGCCAATAAAGTAATCTCCTTCACAGAAGCCCATTGATGGTAATGAACAGTGTTATGGAAGACACGGAAGAATAGAGTGATGATTACGAGGCTTATGCATTATTTCACATCTGCAGACATCATGCAACACACCAATAACTATCATAATTAGATGTGCTTGGCACACAATAATGTTGTCTTATAATTACGTTCCACAATGAAATCAGTTTAAAGATTCCCCTCGTCTGTTCCCTCGCTCTGTTTGTGTGTGGGCGCTGCACTGCGTGTGTGGCTGAGGCTCGGTGGAGTTTTTAACTTGACATTTCCAAGGATCAGCAAGGATCAATAGCAAAGGTCAGTGAAACAATAACCTCGGGTCTGTTGCAACGCTCTTTACAGGAAGTCTACCCTTCCCTACCTGTCGATTGCCAGACGTCTTTACAGCATATTCTCCGTCTGCATCGAATGAGAAGCGTATCATGTTCGGCGGCAACAGATGGACAGATGCTGGGGATGTTCTGATCCTGACATCTTCCTTGTATTCAATAAAAAAAAATGGCAAACAGTTTCAGGGTGCCAGCTAGGTCTATTTGGTTTCTAAGAACAGAGAAAGGGAAGAGGGACCATTACCTACAGTGTTTGTGCCACTTCCCCTCCTCTCTCTAGGCCCATTTTTTTCCTCCGAGCACGAGTCTGCTTCCTATCAAAATCGAGTTTGTTTGTCATTTTACTTGGAGCACATAAGAGCATCCGAGTGCTTGACATAACAGCAGGGTCTGCACATGCGGCGCGGTCGTGGGCGGTTCCGTGGCCCCGGAGAGCTGTCAGTTTGGCGGGCGAGCGCTGACGGTAAACCTCGGAGACCCGGCCATTATGAGGTCCATCATGCAAGCCGAGGGGGGTGGGCAATGTGCACCCCGGTTTGTAAACAACAAATCGATGGGCTCATTTGTCATTTGGTTCGGAGGGAAACAAGTTTTTTTTTTTTTGGATGGGGGTTGGGGGGAGATCCACTTTTCCAATCCAAATGAACCGATCAATCTCCGCCCCTCTCCTGGGGCCTTCCCCGCCAGCGAGCCGGGTGAAGAGGGAGCGGAGGAAGAAAAGCGCTCAGCCTCCCTTTTCTCACTCATTTTTCTTTCCCCCACGTCTTATCTCCTTTCGCTGCTCATCTCTTTTCCGCTCGCACTAATACACGCTCTGCCTTCTAAAGCGTCTTTCTGTCTGTTTGCCTTCTCCGAGTTTGTCTCTTCCTTTCTCCCGTCTTTTCTACAACACCACCCACGTCGCGTTCCCGTGATGCATTTGTAATCTTGAGAAGAGGAGGAGGAGGAGGAGGAGGAGGAGGAGGAGAAAGAGTGAAGAGGAGAATAGGTTCTACTGTTCCGCACTGATGGTATTTTGTGTTTAAGTGGAGGGCAGAATGTTCCTGCCAGGCTGCTGCTGATGCTGAACGGGACTGGCAGGTGGATTATACCTTGTACCGCTTTGTCCCTGGACAAATTTAAAGGCAGCCCAACAACCAGGCACCATGGGAGAGAGTAGCTATGAGGGAGGCTTGGTCCGTCTTCCTCCTCACTCCCTCTTTTCTTCTCCTCTTTTTCCTAAGGCAGTGCAAGTTTTATCGCAATTCCTGCGGCGGACATCTTTCCCCTCTCGTTCTCTAGTACACTCGCACCCGCCCACACGTACGCTCAGAGTTAAGCAACCTGTCCAGTTCCACTTCCCGCTGAATCCCTCTTTCCTCGCTTTGTAAAAAAAAAAAAAAAAGAGTCTCCGCTCTCTCCACTCCGCTCTGAGCATCTGCTTGGCTATCTGCGTGAGAGCTCGCGCGGGTCGAGATCAAGTAGCAGTGCATGAGCATGATAGTGACGAGCAAAGATAAGCAGCAGCACTCTCAGGCCTCTTCACCCGTGAACGCCGCGCAACAAGTGTTAGACACCACTAACATCCGAAGATACTCAGAAATTCTCATCATAGCGAGACGAGACAATGTGATTCCAGTGAGATGCTTCAGTGTGGGAATGTTCGGGTAAGCAGGTGAGCAAACAGGCTGTTTTTTTCCCCTGTGAAAATGATGTTGATAGTGTTAGCACTTTTATGAAAGCAGACCCCAATTTTGATAGTAATTATGGCCGGTGTTTTTTTCTTCAATACTCATTCAGTGTATTTACATTTTGCAATTACCTCTCCAAATATTAGATTTCATGGTTGGCCCGCCATTCCCTCTTGGCTTTTCAAATTGTCAATATCATCCTTACTGTTTACTGTTGCAATTATTTTTTGACTCATTCCTTGATAACGGTCCCATATTGCAGAATTTACACAGAGTTACCGTTGTTGTGCTTGATGTTGCCTATTATGTGTTTTTATACTGCCATGTGAACTGTCCCTGTCCAATAAACAAATGAATAAATATGAACTGCACACAGTGTTGTCTCTGAAACAGTGCCTATACACAAGCCGTCATGACTACCGTAAGTTTGTGATGTCACAACGATGCAGCCCATGCCTTCAGTATGGATGTGGTTGCACAAAAACAGTCGGGTCTGATGCCAGCCTGCTCGGGCCTGTGAGAGCTTACCAATGAGGGCAGACTGAGCTTTTTATGAGGGAGGTCCTAAAGAGAAAGGCACTCAAACATATTGTTCTAATAGAGGGTGAATAGAGGAGCTGCAGCAGAGGTTAGTATGAGAAAAATGTGTTTTTTGAACGTGTGAACATCTTTGAGTAGTCACGTTAGATAAAATCAAATCACATGTTGATCTCCTGTAAGAATGTTTTGGATTTGAATTAAAAAATACTTTGCATTTAAGAGAGCATCGAATTAGCTCAAGCAATGATGACTAAAATTGTCTTTGTGATTTATGTAGGAAAATAATATATGTAAGAAAAGAGTGATTCCAAAGATCCCCTTTAAAAGATGTACCTAAGCCCAGGCAGAGAGGGGCACACAGGTTCTATTTTAGCATTGAAGATGATTCATGGTGAGGCAGAGATAATGGGCCACTCAGAGTGAATCGCCCAAACAAGAGGCTTTTAAGTCCAAAAGCACCGCGCGATTGTGGCAGAGAAAAATCACCTAAAAAATTAAGAACACATCACTGACACCCACATTGCACCAAGACATACAAGCAAATTTTGAGCAGGAGGGTAGACTGACTGTCTGACTGACTTCACATATACCCCAGAAGATTGTTTAAAACTGGTTATCTTACCCACTTATTTTGTTGGTTGAAATACATGCATATCACATACAGCCTTCTTAGGTTATATTTGATATTGCATTTTATTAATTGTGATTTACTACATATTTAATGACATTTTGAACTTAAATGATACGTTGACTGGTAAAACTGAATCACAATCAATATGAAAAGACAATAAATAAATGCATAAAATAAAAACTCTCTTGAAAAAGTCTCTCTCACAGAACAGGTTACAGCAGTGGGTCTCTTTTTTTTCGCATAATGAGCTGCAAAGAGGTGGCTTTAAGTGCATGTAAATCATGAGATGAAGGAATAAATGAAATGCCTAACACCTTTTAACAATCCTTTCACTTTTAGTAACTCTCTAATAATGTGAAACGGCTAATGTAAAGTGCTATTCATGAATCAAATCTTCTGCATGTTACTTTTACGTAAAAAAGCAGATTTACTAGACATGCATGTAAAATAATGGACACTTGTGGTATAAGTATTTAAAAGGGTACTGGGTTGTACAGCAGCACACACGATGTAATGATATTTTTACATGAAGTCAGATCCTTCAAATGCTTCATTTAATACATGACAGCTCAACAGAAAAAGAGAAATTCCACTCCCGTGTGTAATGCTGTTCTTTTAACGTAAACCAACAGCTGTGAGAGCTCTGGATATACAGTAAACTGAACGGTTTTCAACCTCTTTTGTCCTTGCATTCTCGCTCTCTCAGCCTTATACGCACACACACACACACACACATCCTTTATATATATATATATATATATATATATATATATATATATATATATATATATATATATATATATATATACAGCAAAATCTCCTCTCTCTCCTTCTCTGTCTTTATCTGTTGGTATAAGGCCAGCCTCTGGTGGCCCGCTCCCTGTGGACTCTGTCTAACTTTCCATATTGACTTTGCCCTGTCTCAGGAGATGATCTTGTCTCCCGGAGGAATCACACTTTTTATGCACATCCACGTGCACCCATGCGCATATCGCCCACACACACACACACACACACACACACACACACACACACACACGCACGCACATGCACTCACTCTCACACACATACAAAAGGGAACTAAATTCCTTATGGACTGACTATCAAACCACTTACAGTATAGCATTGTTATAGTATTTGTATGCTGTATCACAGCAATTTTAAAAACCACAGTGTTTCAGCTAATAACATGTAGCATAATCAATTTACATTAAGGGAGACATATATTACGCTCATTTGCAGGTTCATAATTGTATTTTGGGTTACTACAAGAATAGGTTTACATGCTTTAATGCTCAAAAAACACATCAGTTTTCTCATACAGTACAGTGCTGCAGCACTGTATTCGCCCTCTTTCTGAAACACTCTGTTTATGCTCCTGTCTCTTTAAGGACCCCCTCTTCTGTTTACCCAGTCTGATCTGATTGGTCAGCTACACACTGTCTGAGCCAGCACAGCTAGCAATACCAGAGCAGCTGTACTAAATCAATTCTTTTATCTTGGCCACACTAACTAAATATAAAGGATCCAACAATTTCTTATACTGTATGGTCATACTATAAAATATTAAATAATATGCTACTAATACTAATAACAGTTAGGCCTGTATGGCACAGGTACAATTCTTCACTTAACGCAGCTAACTGCAAGTCTTGTCAGCGAGCGGTCCCCTATTGAGTGCCCTTGAGCAAAACACTCGGCATCAGCTTGACTTAACCAGACAAAGGTGTGTGTTATTCATTCAACAGGTGCATTTCTCAGGAAGCCGTCTGTGTGTTATCTAAAGCCTGCCTTAGAGGAAATGTATGCTTTAGATGCTGAACAGCAGACTCTGTAGGTGTAAGCATGGGTCCCTTCAACCTCTGACTATAACAAACATCACAGGTAGGTGCTGCCCACATTCATTACAGGGCCACAAAAAAAGGGGGTTGGTCATAATAGCATATGCAGTTTATTTCTGCAGTTCTGGCAATGGCCAATCTTTGGTTTAACCATATCATTATGAAGTAAATGCTGTTTGCACAATGTATTAGCTGTAGAATAATGACACCATCACCATTTATATAGGCTCTCTATAAACTTCTCTTTCAAAATGCAATTGTATTGGCCACCAGATACAAAATCTCCTGGAAACATGACAGCTGAGTCAGGCTGGCAGCCTGGCATCATTTCTATCTGCTCTGGTGTCTCCATTATGGACTAAATAAAGAATTCATTTATCTTGCAACTGTGGAACCAACAATAATAGCTCTTGGAAACATCAGGGAGGTAAAAGCTCCAGGGTTACAAGCTTGCTAAGAGTCATTTACCAAAAATGTTGCTTCAATCAGCTGCTCACTGGACACACAATTTACTCAAATTATGAATTTGTACCTTCTACTCTGGAATCATCTTAAAACATCTTAAAATAGTTTTCACTTGACAGAGGATGTTAAATAACAGTGAGCTAATCTGTTAGCATCTTTTTAGGACTCTCCTCCATTCCACGTCTTCATAGGTCAGCACTGTTTTAAATAAACTGAATAACAAAAATCTTTCACCAGAAAAAAATAGATAAAAGCAATAATGAAAGAGGAACATGTAAAACGGAGTTTAGCGATTTTATTACAGCAAACGATGGCTGTTGTGAGGTACTGCCATGTGTTACAGACTGTACAGGCGTGGGCAAACTTCTTTTGTTTATAGCTGGAGGGACCTCTCCACCATCTCCAACATGAGCACGCAGCTCATGAATAGCATACATTCTGTCACAATGTAAATGAGCTGGTTAATATTAATGAGTGTAATTAGTGCCAATGATGAGGGGGTAGGCCCACTGGCTCTCTCATTAGCACCATCCTACACAGCTGGACTCCACGCAATTATATAAGACCTGTTTACTGATACGCCTTTGTTTGTGTTTGTGAAGTGTTTGCATCCTTGTAAGGACATTTTTTTTTATTTATTTATTTTTTTTCAGATCTTCAAACTGAATATTTTTTGCCGAGTCATGTTATTTAGGCTGGTTCTCACCTGAAATAACTTCATCCCTGTTTGATTAACTACTACAAACGCAATACATATTATATTGAATGACAATTGGCAGCATTTTGGGGCCGTGAATGAGGTGCTTTAATCAGCACTTGCGTTTTCAAGTGTAAATAGAGTATTACCATAATAAGCTAACATCCAACAAAGTCTCAAAGCATAGTCATCTGAGGCTTAAATTGCCGTGCTTCCCTTAAAGGGCTACATGTTTCTGTTTAATATCGGCAGCAGAAGTGTCTCAAAAATAACGTGCACATACGGCACACAGAAAAATATCATCTACCAGCATTCACCATTACTGTTGTTGTGTTTACAGTGAAGATATGTGGGAACTTGTTCTTGATTCACATAAGAACTGATACTTGGGTTTCGGTTTGAATCAGGATTTTCTTATGTTTAGAATAAATGTTGCTGTTCTGTTGCCACAGGGTCCCCATGAGGATAGAAGTAAGAGAATGTGTGTGTTTTCACGGTTCAACCTTCTCTATAGGTGAAGTTACTTAAAGCTGGAACGAGAGGCCATTTTGGATAGATAAGAGGAGATGCAAGAGTTATTGATCCATTTTCTAATTGCACAGGGCTCAGTGAATACTTTGTCCGAGCGGTCTTGGAGCTGTTGCGGTTGAAAGCTGATTTGCAGAGTGTGATTCACTTCCCCACAATTTACACACTAGAGACCTATTGAGATTTTTAAGAGCCCATTGGCATTCTGCTGCTGCTTTTTCCGTCATTTGAAGAACAAATACAGAAAGAGGACACCTTTCAATGACTTGAAGAGAACCGTCACCTTGGTTTCTTTGCTCGACTATCAGCAGACAAAACACTTTTGGCCTTGTACTCAAAGCAACTGTGGATTTTTATTTCTCGCAGTGATTTGTTCCACTAACCTTTATTTTTAGCGGTTGACATCAATAAATCATTACCAAGCCATTTTAATAACAGGTAAAATTACAAAGCCTTGCTGAGAAAATTGGCAGCTTCTCTGTATATTGTTTGCACTGTAGAGGCAGTCGCTAGAATTTCGAGGGGAGATGTGTTCACTTTATGGCAATTAGGGCTTTCAGTCTTGGCTTACAGGATGCAGAGTACTGCTAATTTTCTAGTCTATGATAGTTAATTAACTTCACCTGACATCCCAGGTGTAGGACAGTCTCTGATATGATGGCTAGAATTAAAACCAGCAGGACTCTGTGTCCTGAGGCCTGCAATGTTGGATGCCTGCTCCTCTGCAGATTGTTTTATACCACAAAACAGAAAGTAAGATTTTCGTGCACAAACCCTTTCAATTTTCTTTTAAAATTACTTCAGTGAAAGCCACATGAAGTAATCTAAATATATACATGTTCTCTTGATAAAAGTACTGTCAAAGAGATATAATGAAAAGTGTGTTCTCATACTGAAGCATCTCAGTTAGGCAATAACACACTGATGTTTAAAATGCAATAAAGGCACATTCATATACTTCAAAACCATCTAATTCATCGGAGGAACACTCTACGAAGACTAACTTCAGCTTCACTCTGCACCTTAACAATGTAATTAGTTTCACAGCAGTGGTCCATTACGAAACCAGAGAATATACAGAACTTTGGCAAAAACCTATTTTGGTACACAACACATTTCAACAGCCCTGGCCTTTAAAGTGCTATATCCACGGTAAGTGCTCATACAAAGTGTTGTTCCCCATGAGACCGAACCTCTGGCCTCAGTTTAGACTCAGAGAGATTTGAGGGGAACAGGGTTTGCTCGCCTGCGGGCGTGCATGCAACACACAATCACCTGATGGGAGGCTTTACCTTTTCCTCTTCCATCTATCAATCGGGACATGCCCTCTGCACCCTCAAATCAGTCTAGCCGGGTCCCATTACACCACAGTTTATCCATTTTTCAGGCAGGGAAAAGGGAGGCAGTTGCAGTGTTCTTATGTTGTTTGGAGAGGAAATGTTTCAAGAAGTCTACGTTAAGATTTATAACCTTTGATGTGATATGTATTTTTCAGTCACTGCAATCTGAATGCATATGCCAGCTGTGGTATACCCAGCCAACATGTCAATATAAGATGAAAAAAAAAACCTTATCTCTAAAACACTCACATAAAGAACCCTTTGATCATCCCATGTGGTAATCACACCCAGTTTTGGCCATGAGATTCCGAGTTCCTACCCAAGGGCCCAATCATAAGCCTGACACTTATAGCCCACATTGTCCCGGTCATTACACGTCTTAAACTGTCAATCCAGACAATAGCCTTTACACATACATGCTCTCACATGACGTATTCCCATTCTGCCTTATTTTAAGTAATCCAACATAAACAAATCTGATTTTTCCATTTCCCTCTCCAATTTGCAGTAGCCGCCCCTCTACCTGTCAGTGTTCAGTCTGTCCTTGTCATATGTTTCCATTTCTGATGGCACATGGTGGCTTGTAGCTCCATGTTTGCGTGTTCAAAGTGGAGTCAGGGGATTTTTTAATCCACACAATCATCGAGATGGAGACCAAAATGGAGTTTAGGAATGATCGGAATTACTGAAGAGCTGGCAGATGGACATGGGGAATCATGTGGATTACTGCATGGATTACTAGCGGTAAAAGGAATCCATGAATCTGATCAGCGTGTACCAGAGTGTGAACCTGCAGAGTGAAGTTGTGTTGTAAAAACTGCTCTCTAAACAGAGAGAGCACAACTATGGCAGCGGTAAACTTGAGAAAAACATGCATATTTCTATGAAATAATGATATTTCATATCATAAAACATTTTTTTTGCCAACTGCATTGAAGGCTTTTCAGCGCAGTGCACCGTTTAAGTGAACGCTGGCAAATATTGCAGGACAGCACAGTTTGCAACTAATATTAATGTTGAATTTTGATCATATAAAACATTGGTGTTACCCCTAAAATGTCAAAGATAAACACAAAGAGAGTAGTAGGCCTGCAGAAAGAGAGCAAACATCAGTGATTTGGAAGGTTGACTTGTGTGCGCCTGTGCTTTAGTTAGCAGCTGACCACACGAGTACAAAAACAGAGAGGACACAAACACACTTAAAAGTGTAATCAAAAATTGGCATCCCACTTACATAAGTGGGGTAGCAAGGTCTGTTGCATTTCTCGCGCTGACATTTCTGACACCTACATACAGTGAACACCTCTGCTTTCGCCCTCACCTCTCTGAGCGGATTATTAATACAGAAGGACACTTTGCAGCTAACTTAATCAGATGAAGTGAGTTGGAGAATGAAAAGCGACGGGAAAAAAAGAGTGTGGGGGGGAGAGAGAGAACGGGAGAGCGCGACACAAAAAAGTGACAGAGAGAGAGAGAGAGAGAGGGAGCGTGGGCACATTAGTCCACATGTGATTTATTCGCCCCTCTAGGTGAAGGAGACACCATTTGTATTCATTTGCTTTATTTTTATCCTAGATTCATCTTGCCTTCACATGCCTGTCACCACCATACTAATATTATTTTGGCCATGTGATGCCCCATAACTGGCTCTTATAAAAATTGGCCCCATGCGACAGCAGAGGATGATGCACCTCGAGCGGGGGGAGGGGCCGCGTTTTACTTCAGTCATCTGATTTGGTTCTATTCTTTTTTTTTTTTTTTTTACAGGGGAGATTAAAAGGTTCCCCTGGACAGGATGGTGTGAAGGGTGGGGATAATGATGTCTGTCCTCCTACCGAGGGACACGCTAACAACCACGTACGTGCACACATGCACATTCTTAACAGAAGGCCTGCCGTGTTTTTTTTTTTTTTTTTTTATTACTGGCAAGGTGAGCCAGTGGTGCTCCAACCCAAGGACAAAGACAACTGTGACCACAGTACTCCTCGCGGGGCTTTGCAGAACAATTAGATGAGAGTGGAGGGTGACTGCAGTTGTGTTTCAGGACAGTACGCACACACACACACATACAAGCACACAGCACAGATGAGGACACAGGGTAAACTGAAGTAGACGTGTAATGCAAAATCCCATATTTAAGGAAATGAGAAATATACTTGCTTTTTTTTTTTTTTTGCCAAGAGTTAAATAGAAAGATTGACACAACTCTCACGTCTGTGTGGTAAACATGTACTGTAACAGGCAGCAGGACTCTTAGTTCAGCTGAAAGACTGGAAACAGGAAAACAGCTAGTGTGGTTTTGTCTAAAGGTGAAGAAAAATTAATTTAAAAAAACACCAAACAGACTTAAAGCCACAAAGACTTACAGAAAACAACAATTTGCAGATTTATTTAGACACACAGCAGAGACTCCAGGAAGTTACTGACCCTGACCAAAATGTGCTAATTGTCATTTAGCACTTGAGATATAATGTGTAATTAGTAAAGTGCTGCTCTACATAGTTACATGATTGCACTGACATGTTCAATAAGCAGAACAAGTTACGAAAACTACATCAGGACTGAAATATTCTTTTCATGTTTTTCTTTTCCCCACCTGCAAAGTTGTCGTCGCTCTGCTTGTCGAAAAAAAAAAAAAATCATGTTTCCCCCACGCAGCTATGAACTGTCAACAACCAGATGTTTCAACATCAGCGCAGTTTAATAATCTGATTCAGCACAGACAGAGTTAGCCATACGTCTACATGGTTGCCCTTCTGTTGCAACAAGTGAAAGCGCCCCGTCAGTGAATGCAAACCTGAAGCACGTTTCATTGTGCAAAGTGTTCTTTCTGTCTGTGCCATGTAGATGCAAATGTAAATTCACTCGGATGGAGCCAGCTCACCACCTGGAGTCACGACAGTAAGGATGGATCTGGTTAAAAAAACGTTTTAGGATCTTTCATTATGATACTTAATTTTGCTGGCCTATGCTGACACCGATATTAGGAAGTTGAAAACATCTGATGCCGATAAAATATTTCTTTTTCTAAAGATCCTTCAAATGTGACTGTGACTATCATACACATTCAACAAACATGTAACGGAGGCAGGATATCTGGTACATCTTTTGGGTTCTAGCGGTTACGATCCAAGATCTGTGGTGGAATCTTTTTTTTGCCAAATTTCAGTGCCCTGTTGACTTCAGCCAGACATTAAATAGGCTACACATTTTTCTATTTGCACAATTCAAACAGATTGCATTAAAGTTCCTCTGTGGAACGAGCTGCTCATCAGCCACGTTTCTAGCTGCTGCTTCGTCCAAGGTGGAGCTAGTTTGCAGATCTGCTCGTCAGCGAGGTGATGTGAAGTTTGGAAACAAGAGAAACAGGAGGTTAAATACCACGGTAATCTGCACGGTTTGCCCGCTAAGTAGATTGTGGCCACGTTCAGTCATCAGATCGCCCACCCCTACATGACGGTACCAAGAACTGTGGCAGCTGTGCATCTACATAGTTAAAAATAGAGTTTAATCAATTAATTTGACACAAATTGCCCCACCTAACTCCAGATCACGCCAGCGTGCACAGATCGCCCCTTCCCCCCCCCTTTATTCTCCTGTCTCCCTCACCGAGTCCCCCGCATTCAGCCGGTGCATCCATCCAGCCAAGTGCACCCAGCTGCATGGCAATTACAGGTGGGACCGTTTGGAACGGTACACAACAACAAGACGCATACATTATTAAATGAACCCATGTTCAGATGGAATTGCTAAGCCAGCCAATAAAGGTAAATTACCAAAGACAAAATGCGGCAGCGGGGGGAGAGAGAGAGAGAGAGGGCCCTGCCCCGAAAATTGCATTGCATTAATGAACAACATCATTTCTGAAAATGGAGAGGAAACACGGAGTCGCACCTATCAGCGCAAGACAGAGAGAGGCGAGGCGAGGGGAAGGGAGAGAGAGAGAGAGAGAGAGAGAGAGATGGAACACAACATTGACTACCTAATTATGCATTTTATCATTTCAGTCACAATAGAGTGCCTCCCTTCTTTAGTTGCCCAGTGTACTCGTGCAGCTGTTCCTCTGCTGCTTTAATGAGGAAGATAAAGAATAATCACACCATGTTATATTTACATCTACGACCACCAAATTACTTCCTGCCGCAGCATCTCACACACACACACACACACACACACACACACACACACACACACACACACCGAATCCCAGTCATGTGAAGGCCACATGTGCACAGCAGCCTCATTTTTTATTTTTTTTTAATGCAACAACACAGAAAAATGTTCAAAAACGTCGAGCTTGTTTTTGTGTAGACAATTAGCCGACGCGAGCTCGCTAGCGTGACGCAGGGGCAACGGCTAACTGCACTTATTGTGTTGTTGCTTGTGTTCTGACACTGTGACTAGTGCAGCTCTCCTCCCCTTTTCCCTCCCCCTATTGCCTTTCCCCTCACGTCCCAGGGAGTCAAAGCTAGCACAGATCCTTGACTCCCAGCAGAGCCGTAATGTCATGTTGCCAGTCCATCACGAGGCAAACCCCTGCATCCATCCATACATCCATCCGTCCATCCATACATCCATACATCCTCAAATCTGACAATCCATATTGGAAGCCCCGACTGATCTGATTTCCTGGGGCTCTTAAGGAAAAAAAAAAAAAAAAAAAAAAAAAGTAACTGTAATCACAAGGAAGAGATGAAAGGAAGATAAGTGGGTGCCGGAGAGTGGTGGAGATGTACACTGCAGGGCTCTGACACCCATCATATGGAATCAGCACCTCGTGAGTAATGGGGGTTAAAAAGGGAAAGCGCTCTCTCTCTCTCGGTGCCAGATGGGCTCGTGTGTGTTGGGAGCTGCGAGTGAACGAGTGAGCCCGTCTTGGCAGCAGAAATCAAATGGCATGGGGGACTCTGGAGATGATTGGCCCACCTCGCACGAGCTTCCATCAAGAAGCTGGCAATAAAAGCCGCGACGCGATCCAAGCGCGGACATGTTTCACCCACGACTTTTTGCGCAGGCCGACGTTTAGACAAATACCGGGAATTACTGAAGAACAAGCTGTCTTTTTACACATCGCGTCTGGGTGTTTGCCCCGGGGGGGGGGGGGGTTATTTCTATGTGCGCACGGCATTATCAAGAGGCCTTGGTGTCTGAAATGCTCGTAGATGACAAAGTGATTTCATTCTTTTCCTGTGGAATGAAGTGACACGGCGGCGCCTGCTTCATAGCAACCTCTTTACATCTCCCACGTCAGCGTAGATTCTTAGGAAGTTTAGGAAGAAGGATGTTTTGACGCACATTTTATGCAACATGACAGTAAGACGAAGCAAAGCAGTCACTCTTCAGTCACAGATGACTGCTGCATTTGGTTAGTCACACACAGATAACAAACATTTCAACATGTCTAAAGACTGTTGCCAAGCGTGAGCTGAATTATGGAGGAGTAAAGCTGGCAAAATCAAACGGAAATGAAGACCTACGGAAATAGCCTGATGAACAGATATTTGATTAAATGCACCAGAAGTAATATTAAAAGTGAATGTAGGCTAAGATTAATTCATAAAATGTGACGTTAATTGATTGTGTTTAATCTTGCTAATTATTTTATAATCATTTATTAATTTGTTGTGCAGATTTTTATTCATTTTACCCCTATTTACTTCCACAAACATATTTATTTGGACTAATTTCATTCAACATTCGCACCTTTTTGTTTGCAAGTTGTTGTTTTTCACTACGTTGTCGTTTTTTTAAGCCGGCCCAGAGCTGTTAGGAAAAAAACAACATTGATTTAAATTGAAGTGAATTAATGCAAGATAACACTAGCTTTCTACAGTTTTATTCTGGCCAAAAAGGTGTGTTGAACTCCAAACAAATCTCATCACAAGTTACGTGCTGGAAACTTGAATGTTGAAGTAAATGTGTGTAACGCTGTGATCCGTCCCCTCTCACTGAGGTTACACGGTGCAGAAACATGTGATGCGGGTCAGAGAGGCTGAGACACTGACACCCTTCACCCTGTTAAAACACACTGTACCATCAACAGGATTTTAAAGCTGTTATTTAAAGGTAAAAATTTGCATACTATTGCTGTACATTCACCTAATCGTGGAAACAGGCGCGTCAGTCGCCGGTTGCGTCGCCAACACTCTGACATTGCGTCACCGAGCTGCTACGAGCGACTTGAGCCCACACTGCGGCGATCTTTGACCTCCATTATACAAAGTGGCCTCGACTCTGGAGCCCTTTGTTGTCCGTCGACACGACATAACACAGTCACACACCGTACGTGATAAACAAGACAGGGATTTGGGGCTTTAAAGGAGCTGAAAAATCGCTGACTCCGCACAGAGCAGAGCCAGCAGAATTTGCCCTTGCAGTTTTTTTTTGGTGTGTGTTTTTTTGTCTCAGAAGCCAGCGAGAGAAGAAAAGATCGTCTGTTTAAATTTAATCAGTATTCGCATTGGTGGTTTCTGTCTTTGATTTATGAATTTTATTGTAGAAATGAGGATCTAAAACTTTGGTTGTGGAAGTTGATGTTTGCTGTGTCCCATTGGTTTTCTTTATTTATTTGCTTTCTTGATAATTGTGTTTGAAAATGTGTGTGTGGCATTCTGGGTCTATGAATTTGTGATGTGGGCCTAGCTGTATGTGTGGCACAGTAAAAACAGGTTAATTCATTCATTCATCTGTGAAGTATTTCTATTCCTTTTCCTATATTGTTTTATTTTTTATTATTTCTTTTTTTTTTTTTTCATTTTTACAGTTTAGTATTAAATCTTGGCTGCAAAAACATGGTGGGTCATACTTCCAGTGTGGATGTAGGCAAGAAAAAGAGGTACTGGGCAGTGAGATCATACAGCCACCATGGTACAGGAAAACTAATTCCTCTGCAAGGAAAGTCAGGGAAAATCACCTTACAGTGCTGGACACTCTACAACAGCACCTGAGCTCCTGGTCACCGAGATGAAACAAGGGGATCTTCCACATAGACAATTAGACTGCTACGCAATCACACTGTTTCAACCTGCGGCCTCTCTCGACACCCTCCCACTCCTCCGCTGTAAATCGTAGCCTCGACCATGAGGGAGTCTGCGGAAGCAGTAATTATCAATTAATTGTTCGCAGCCCGGAGCCTGGACAGACATAGGCCCTTGGACATGCGATCGGGGCGGAGGAACTTTTCTCTTCCAATTAGACCAGCGAGGTGGAGAGGGCGACGGCACGGACCATCAACCACGACAGTGCCTGCGAGCCGACTTGTGGGACACGGGGAGGACAGGCGGCGGGCGCTTAGGAAAGGCGCGCTGCGGAGCTGAAGGGCTGCCACGGGGGGCCTCCTCAGCTGCCCATCCAGGACGGGAACACAGATGAAGATGTAGAGAAGCAAAAGGAGGAATTTGAGAAAGTGAGAGCGAAGACATGGCGCTGGCTTTCTGCACACCACAAAGGCGCAGTATGGGGATCTTACTGGGGCAGTGGCCTGGATCTGGGGGCGAGGGGGAGGTGGATGGTGGTTTGTACTGTTTTTTTGTTGTTGTTTGTTTAATCACAAAAAAAAGAAAATGTGACAAAGTTGCCTTTTTAATGTAGGGCTGTTGTTATGATATATATTGTATATACTTTGGAGATGCCAATCCACCCCATTGATGACCATTATTGACTCCTTGGCTGAGGCTTTAATTCACATGTGCGGATTTATTTCTTTATTCCAGCCTGTACGGAACGTCTTGCTTTGCCTGCATTCAGAGAGAATGTAAGAAGACAAGGCGGGAGTGAGTGACAGCTGAGCGAGAGACAAATTAGCGCTTGAGGATTTATAGGGCCGAGATGTTAGGATGACTCTGATGGGCTTACCAAGTGATTGGTGTGCTGGCCTTGCTGAGAATCCCGCTCTATGAAGAGCCCCCCCCCGGTAATACTTCAACACAAGGGCCCCGACGGCTCATTTGAAAGCCAGACACAGCGCATGAAGTCAATCTACCGAGCCAGCATCCCTCTTCATAAACACTTACTGCGGGGCTGATCTTCAGCTGAATGCTTTGGCATTGAATAAGCATAGAAACTAACAAGAATGATACATAAACGATTTTTATTTATTTATTTTTTTTCCCACCCTCCAGAACAAAATCGACGGTGACTCACAGTTGCTTAGGTAACACCGATGTTCTGCTTTCGGAATAAAAAAAAAAAAAAGCAGAGCATGAAAAGAGCAGGAGAGCGGCTGAGAGCTTCAGGTGAATGCAGGTAGCGTTTTTTAAATGTGACTGCTCTTCGTCGCGTTCACATACGCTTCTCATGCACTTCTCAAGAGGAACTTTACCCGGCCCTCTCTCTCATTTGAGCCGAATTAATTATAATAAAACACAGAGAGCAAGATGCACAACAATGGGGCATCAATAACCTCTGACGGTATCATCAACTCAGAACCTTGGAACACCTGGGTCCACTTCATCACTTCGCACCCGTAGATTTATGAAGGCAGAGAGCTTCGGGTTCTGAGAGGGGGGGGGGATGATGCAGCTTCATTAAGAGTGAGCATAACGGCTCGCCCGAATGCATTATGGCATCTGTATGAGCTATATCATCTGGGATATTAAATATTTACAGTCACTGTATGCATATGGAATTACTCCTGCACACACACACACACACACACACACATCCAGTAGGCCGCTTATTCATCTTAGGCTGCATTAACATCCATCATCTAGAGAGAAAAAAGGGGAATGGCAGCAATCTGTTTTTGTGAAAATGATCGCGGGCATCAAAGTAAGACATGATGAACTACTGCAGATCAGTTATCAGCCTTTTAGGTCTGCGCTGGCATAGTGGCAACGCTTCTGAATGTGAATTAACCTTAAGTGTATCTGAAAGGGAAATCTGAGCCAAGAGTCTTTCATTCAGGCTTAAAACTGAACATTTAAAAAAGTTTCATTCAGTATATTCACAGATTTCCAAGATCTCTTTTTTTTTATTATAAAGTATGGTGCTATATAAATACAGTATAGTACAGACACTCAATCCACAGAGCAATATGCATATCCAAAATCCAAATATACTCAAACTCAGGCGATTATTCAGGTAAGCATTTTGATATTTCTATAAAAGCAAAAGCCAATGTTGATATTATTTATGGACATTGTTTTTCTGCTATAGTTATTAAATGTATTTACATTTTGTAACTGCCTCTTCATATATTAGATTTCACAGGAAGTGGCAGGGTCCGCCACGCCTCTTGGCTTCTCAATTTGTCATAATCAGCCTCACTGCTTGCTGTTGCAATTGCAGTTGACTAACTTCTTGATTTAATGTCCCATTTTGTAGAAAATTCTACACAGTCCATATTCAGAGACTGTGCCTTTAAATAGACTCAGCTTCCTCAATGTAGTGATGTCCCAAGTGCACAGTCACCACCCTCAGCCTCAGCCACACTCACACTCACAGCACGGCAATGGCTCACGATAGCTGATTAAGAAATACGGTGGGCGATGCCTGCTCAGGCCTGTGAGAGCTGACCAGTCACAGCACACTAGGCTTTTCGGGGGGGGGCTTAAAGAGACAGGCACTGAAACATAGGGCGAATAGTGGTGCCGCAGGAGTGGACAACATCAGACAAGCTTTTTGAACATTAAAGCATCTAGATATTTTCAAGTTGACACCTTAGGTAAAAAAGTATGGACCTAAAAATGAGCATAATATGAGACCTTTAAAGAAAAGCGAATTTAAAAACAGGTCATTTTTTAGAGAACCATGAAAATGGATTTCCTTTATTGAGGGATTCTTCAGGGAGGCAGGCTACAGACTAACATATTGCAAGGTTAATGGGTGGAAAACTTACTGTAACTCGGAATGAAAGCCAGAGCATGACACTTTGCATTATTTTTATGCTAATGTGCACCACTCGTCAGCTTTTTCTCACCCGAGGGGGAAAACACAAACCTTCTTTGTATTATGTTTTTACGGCTTGTCACAATAGGAAAACACAGACCGGCTCGGTGTTTCTCTGTGCATATACCCACAACAAAGCCGTTTTGATACCAGTCGCTCTGGAGGGAGAGCTCCACATTAATATTTCCAAAAATTCTGAGTGCCCAAAAAAGAGGAAAGACAGACACTCGTTCGGGACTTTGGTTCAGACTGTGTGAAGGCGATGGCTCGTCAGCTGGAGCTGCAGCTTTAATTATGTTCAGGGAGTGTTTGGAAAACAGCGACGGGACTCTGACTCGACACTTTTTGTTTCATTCTCCTGTCATTTTAAAAGGAACAACTAAAGGGAGTGTTGCCAAATCATCATCATCCTGGCGCGGTACATTTAGGTGCGTAAAGTATACTAATAAATATAGGTTATAAATGCTTATGGGAGCATTTTCTAGTGTCCAGCACACGGTATTTAAAGGAGTACTATGTAGTTTTGGATAAGAAATTCAAATGCAGAATTTTAATATGTATAACATGAATGATGTAGTAATACAAACTTATAAATATATGTCTTTTCCATCACTGAATAAACAAGCTCAGAGCAAAAAAAGGTCCCTAGAACACTGTCTGGGGCTAGGATGGTGGCAGGGTCCGCCACATATAAACAAAGTAAAACAGTTAGTTTATTCAGTTATGAAAACTAAGAGAGTTTGTTTATTTAGTTTGTTCAGGTATAAAAATAAAATCAATGCAGATCTTTCTCTTCATCTAAAAAATGTCATTTTCAAAACTACACAGTGCACCTCGAATGTGTTTGATTGCATGGAAACTTTTTGGAAGTCTTATGATGTAAAACAGTAAAAATGCACTGCAATTACAATATAATTAAATGCTTTTTTTTTTCTTCTTCAAATGCTACAAACATCATCCATAATTACAGCGCTACAGACTTAATTTGTGGAAATGAAATGCCCCTCACTGAAAATGTACAAAAACCTACACGCAAGAGCAGCTTGTTGTAATAAAAGTTGAACAAATTGAGGTTTAAACGATGCAGCATAACTGGAGCACTTGGAGTTACTAAATTCTTATATTAAAGCCCGGCAGTAAAAAAAAAAAAAAAAAAAAAAAAAAATCTTTAAATATCACTGCCTGGAAGCGAGGCCAGACCTTTTCTTCATCTCACTCTAACACTGTATTCTCTGACCTAATTCACAAACAGACTATATAATATAGATGCCGCCCTCCAGATTTGTTTTTATTTTTAACCCTTGCCATCAGCTTTGGTGTCACAGTGTCACATCAGCACAGTGAACCGAAGCTGCGGCAGCAGATGTCAGCAACACTTTTTGCTTTTGCCTTCAGTATAACCCCTAAAACCAGACTATTACACATGCAGCTATGCGTAATGGTTTTTGTTTTATTATATCTGTTGTATATATATATATATATATGATGATTTAAAAAGAAAAAACAAGGGTAAACAACAATTTTGGTGAACAAAACTATTTTACACATGATGCTTAAGACTATATTGGTAGATCTATTTTCACACATGAACAGCAATCAAAACACAGCTGAATCATTATTACAAATTGTTTTTGTTTTTTTTGTATTTTTTTTAACATTTCCCTAAACCTAAACTGATGATTTCTGGAAAGAAAAAAAAAAGTTGTTTTGGGAGTAGCACCGGTGCAAATAAGAAAAGATGCACTGCAAAAGAGAGAGTTGCGCATCCTGGGTGTGTTTTGTATATAAAAAGATCCATGTGATTTGTGTCCCGCTCCAGTTTAGAGGCTACAGCCTCCAAACCAGCACACCCAAGGAGAAGCAACCCACCTCAGGCTGCAGTTCCCATCTGCCTGGCCTCTCCCTCCTCCTCTCCCTTTGACAAGGCCGCAGCCCGTAGTCATCAGTCTTCAGTCCGCACGTGTATATATATGTGTGTGTGTGTGTGTGCGTGTGTGTGTGTGCGTGTGTGTGCGTGTGCGTGTGTGTAAAACAGAAAGAGAAAATAGGCGCAACATTACACATTCACCACCGGACCATCTTTTTCCCACTCCCACTCCCTCTGGAGAGAGCTGCTGTAGCGGCTAGCCGGCTAACCGGCTGCCGCAGCTGACATGACATGTTTCCCCAACAGAGTGCGGCCCCCTCCTCCCCTCCCCTGGATCAAATCAAACCAGTGGGCTGATGCACTGTGATTGGTGCTCTGGTACTGTCTAATAGCCCAGAGTCGGAGCCTGACGCACACTGTTGTCTCTATCACTGCCTGATTCACCAGAACAATCCCTCATCTGCGAGCTACCCAGGGATGTGCATCTATCAGGATGAGAGTCATTTCTGCAGCTTGCAGTGCAGCTTTACAGATGCAGCTATTCCTTCTCTGTTACAAGTCAGAGTCCTGCGTTCAAAACCTTACAAACATGTGGTCAGTAGAAAGGTAGCTCAAGTATTAAAGGAAAGATACGCAGATACTCTTTTACTTTTATTATGCATACATATATAACATTATTATGATAATTAATCCCACACTTACATCTCTGTTTGTTTATATGGTGTATATATATAAATAGTCACTGTTTGTTTATTGTTTATTGTCTCAATGTATGCACCTTATTCACTGAGACAAATACCACATTTTTGTAAAACCCTTCTTGGCGATAAATCTGTTTCTGATTCTGATTCTGGTTCTGATTAATGCATCAATGTGTAAAGTAAATGTATCTTAATGAAGACTTTTGTGAAGATAATTACATTGTTACATCTACATCTACAACCTTAATTACTTTGAACAAGTGATAAAAGTCTGTGCAACACGAAGATGGTGTTCAACCAGCCTTTAACCTACTTTTAATATAGATTAAAAGCTCTAAGAAGGTTTGTACTCTATAGCTTGAAACAAAAGTGAATAAACAAGGTTGGAACAAGAATTATGAAACTGTTTAAGAAAATACTTGAAACTTTCTAAAAAAAAAGAACTTATAGTTGCTGCTCTGTCAGATGTTTTCGCTATTATTAAAGACAATAGAAGTTAAAGCCATTTTTGACACTTTTGTAACAACAATGCTTAAACCGCTCAACTTACCAGAGTATTTAACATCTATCAGCGCACGTTTTTGGTTTTCCAGCCACAACTACATTGTTAAACAACACACTGTAAACAGAGCTATTTATAAGATGTAGCAATTACAAGTTGGTAGAGACCAACAACAGAGCAAAAAGGCTGTGTTGGCAAATGTTGGATTCACAGTTTATTTCTGCTGCCTTCAAGTGACTAAAAAAAAAACTAAAATTACTTGATAAGACAAGACATGATATGCACTGAACCCATTTATCATATATTTTATAATCCAATCACATTTTACTTGGAAAATTGTGTATTGCAAAGTGAGTTGATGAATGTAAAAAGTACAACATTTGCCTCTGAAATGCCAAGAAGCAGAGGTACTTGAGCAAACTACAAATGCCTCTAAATGGTACATGAATTCATGTTCTTGGCTTTATTTTACACACGAACTAGCATGCACACACTGTTGTTTTTTTTAAACAATATTTCTTTATTCATTACCTGGTAACTCCTTTGTCAAATCTTCGTGTCGCCTACGCATGATTTAAATGCAATCATGCAGTCCTTTTATATCAGCAGTAATGTTCATTTTGAGCCAGTGCTGGTATTTAATTCTGAAGTCGTGCTAATATCAGCATGCATCCGTGATCTGGAGCCAATGAGATCAGAGTTGACTGCCAGACGGGCTCATCGGGGAGTCCTCCTGGTGACAGATCTTGTAATGTGTGACCCCCTGTCGTTGATCAGTCGTGTTGTGTGATTACAAGACAGAATGTTGTCTAGCGTGACCAGCACGGCGATCCGATGACTTTGAGAGCCGTGTCGTGCGACCGCGGCATTACCTGCGGGCCCGAGCCTCTTAAAACCGGTCACCTTTGAGGCTTTCATCAATGTCAGCATCCAAGCAAAAGGAGACCAAACACAAACACATTCACCTCGGGCACTGGGACTCCCCGCTGAGCTATCACAACCACAGCCAGTGACCCTCGACAAGCTCCTGTAAGTCTCTGGAGTGTGCACCCCCCCCTCCCTTTCTGCAGCTCTGACACTCTCTCCTGCAGCCGGCAAGCGAGAGTCGTCAAACTCTCTCCATCTCCCTGAAAGTCTCTCTCGGTCTCTCACTCTCCTAATAAGAATCAATATCAGCTCTCTTAAAAGTCATCAAGCGCAGAGGTAAAAAGGCTCAAGAGCATGAAATTGCAGATGGGAGAGGGTGTACTTATGCAACACTAGGCTGCGATGTAGGCCTCAAATGGGTAGAGCTGCCGCCGGCATACAGTAGAGAGAGAGAGAGAGAGAGAAAATGACTACTAGAGTGAAAGCAGTGCATGAGAGAGTCAGAAAAAAAGGGGGGGGGAGCAAAGGGCAGGAGCAGAGAGGAAAATATAATAAAATGGAGAAAGTGAAAGGGTCAGTGGAAGGAGGCACCTCATGCGGTAGAGACGGCGGCTTTTCAAGGTTTTTGTTTTTCCCTTTTCTTCTCGTGGAGTCGCGCATCAAACAAGCGCGGCTGGAAACCGTATCATGTCGGCGGCTTAGCTCGCATTCTCCCCTCCTTAAAGCAGTAAACACACGGGGCGACCGGAAGGCGGGGAACGCGCGACAACAAAGAGCGGAGTCTTCGGGGTCGACGGCACTCCGGCGCTCTCTGTTTTCATTACCTCACACTGTCCTGGAAGCCAGGTGAGGCCCGCCAGTGGAGCTATGGATTACCCTGCATGGACGGGACACGGAGTCTGAACCATGAAGGACACGGATGGTGTCAGCCAAGGCGAAGGCATATTACAACAGAGAGCAGACCTGAAGGACTGGAGTAGATTAAAACTGATTGAAATCCCATTTGTGGCGTTTGGGGTCTTTTATGTCAGCCCTCTCTTTTCTGCCTCCCTCCCTCTCTGTCGCATTGTCCCCAAAGTGAGCAGAGGCTGAGTCTGAATAAACAAATAAGATTGCATTTGCGGAGACAAGCATCTCAGATTTGCATGGCAATAATATCAAGCTGTGGGATTTTGTAATATGAACAGCAATAAAGGTGTTTGGTTTTTTTTTCCCCCGATACGAGGCGATGCGGCAATATGGGAGGAAAATGGTAAATTGCAATCTGACGTAGGAAAACACTCGCGCACACAGAAGTGACTCTGTCTACATACATTTATAGCTTATGGTCGTGATCTGCAAAGTAACGAGGGTCTGTCACATACATTCAGCTGAAAAAGGACAATGTAAAAAGTGTAAAGAGGCGCAAAATGGAAACACTTGAGCAGAACTGAAAGTCTCTTAGGGATCCAGTGTGCAGGATTTGGTGGGATCTAGTGGTGAGGCCGCCTCTTGCAACCAACTGAACACCCCTCGGTGTTTGGTTGGTCCATTCCGTGGGCTCCCGTGGAAACAAGGCCGTTGAACGTTGGCTGTGAGCTCACAGCTAGTTGCTAGTAGTTTCCGAAACTCAGCCTTTTATGAAAACAACAGCAAGGGGAAAAAGGCTTTTGTTATTTGAGTTTGTCCTAAATACAGTGCTTGTCTTCACCCCGGGAGCACACTGTCTGGAAGGAAGGACTGTATTTGGCCTTGTAGATTGTTTTTGAATCTGACAGCAGCACTGCAAATACCAGCCACTAATGTTATGTACTTCAAAATAAAATATCTATTGTGAGTGTTTGTGGTTAAAGAACATTCTGTACATCAAATACAACTGCAATATGAGGTTTTGCATGTCTTATATTCTCAGATTATTTTAATTCAATTAAACCTTTGGAACTTGGAATAATTAATAATAATCAATAAAAATAAATAAATAAATAAATAAATAAATCACTGCAGCCACAATGTTTTGTACTATGTAATTCATCAGTGTTGTAAAAAGGTTAAGGGAAGAGTAAAAATATTGTGTTAAAATATTACTTGTGACAGTCAACAACTAATAGGACTTGAGTGAATATCTTAAAGTGTGTGATATTAACTGTGCTTAAGTCACAAATAAAATTTCCAGACAAAAAATGTAATATGTCTAAGTATCAAACATGAAAGCGAAATTCTATCTATGTACATTCAACTAAATACTGCATAGTATCGATCAACCGGTTGTCGACCTTGCTAATTATTGGATCAGATTTCTACATTTTTTCTGCAGTTTTGTGCTCATTGAAAAAAAAAAGGACATCATAATAAAAAATATGCCACTTTGGCTCTGATGCAAAACATATCAAATAAATGTGGTGGGGTAAAAGTAGAATACATGTGCCTCAAAATTGTAGTTGAGTGGAGGTATGAAGCAGAACATGGAAATACTCAAGTCGGGTACAAGTACCTAAAAACTGTACTTGATTAAATGTACTTTGTAATATCCCATCACCGTCATTCAAAATGACCTAAATCCATCTTAATGAGGACTCTACACTGGCTTGTCTGTGTATTTCACAGCACCTGACAGGATCAAAATACATTTCTGACTCTCCATTACCGCACCACTTCTGTGGCGACATAACGACTGTACGAGCATCGTTTTAAGGTTTTATTTCGTGGGTTCATTTTCCGGTCGGGCGGTTGGTTGTACTGCCGTCCACCAGCGCAGGTCTGTAACAAGTCAGCAGATAAGCCTAAGCTCTCTTCAGAAAAAAAGAGCTAGGCCTACACAAAATGCCACAGCACTCCATGGAGCCCACGTCGTGACAAATGCCTCCTGATACTATCTGGATACTGTGGATTCATGCAACATCAGAACAACTTATTCAGTGGCGAAAAGAGGGAGCAAAGTGACTCCGCGGCGTTGGCGGTCATGTCTACACGATCAGATTTTTTCTTCCTAAGACTCGGACAAAGTGCACATATCTCAGCGTGAAGCAGCGCGGCCGAAAGAAAACACTGAAGTTGGAGAAAGGTCAGATCTCCAAAGTCCTCTGCGCCTGCCACACAAATAGATAAATAAGCCTCGGTACGCTCACACATGGTGGAACGCTTTCTCCTCAAACGACCAGCAGGTAAAAACCAGTCACACAGCGCTCTGAGGACCGAAAGCTCCTCCGATCCGACACACAACTGTGAGGCCACGGTTGAATGAAAAACAAGACATCCAAAGGTACAACTCGCAGCAGGTCTGTCCTAACTAACAGAGCTGTTTAGTCTGCCTTCACCTGCCGCATGAACCCTCCCGACCCTCCTCAGGCTAGAGGCCACATCTTGTGAGGGAGCGGCCCGGTGACAGGCACCCTGAGAGGCGGCGGGACCACAATGAAGATGTCAGGGAGAGATGGAAGAAGAGCCGGAGTCACGCCATCGTTCAGCCTCATCCTCGAGATACACTGAGCTGTCACGGAGGCAGAGCGGTGACCGGAGGAATGGCTCCGGATTCTTCTCCAGTAGATGTGTGGGAGGAGGCCGGGGTAACATCTAATGAGACTCCTCCCTGTCCGCCGCACCACAAGTGCATTACAAATATACAGCCGAGAAAACCACGCAGCTCCAACTTTAGTCATTTTGAGAATTTTAATTACACATCACCAATTTCTAGGCTGAGAGACTTCTTTGGCCGCTGAGCCTGCAAAAAACATTTATAAACCTGTCAGCTCCTTTAGAAGCCATTGTCATGAAGCTAACGAACAGGGCCGTTGTTCTTAGATTATGAAAAGCTAAATGTTTTTGGGGGGGCATATTATTTTCACAGCACAGTGACAATTTTTGGTATTTTAGACGGGAAAAATAATAATTTGCACGCTTGTATTTAGAAAGGTGTGTCGGAGAATACATGATGTAATTAGAGGTCCTATTTGTGAGAAAAGCTTTACGAACAGTTTCAACGATTGTGTGCACACGTCATCCATTTATGTTTGTCTGAAATGCTTTTTTTTTTTTTTATATCTGCAACAGAGGGGAGAATAAAAACAACAACACAGGGAGTAATCTTTATCTTCCATATCGTTATAGTTTGTCAAAAATAAAGTCTAGGCATGAGGCGTTGCGCAGACAATCCACCATTCCCCATTTACGCCTCCATTTTTTAATGTCCGTCATGCATTTTAAGTTGTGCTGCATCTATCTTGTAAGTGTTGTGTCAACTTATTCCTCTCCGGAGCTCCTAAATGCAGATTATGTTCTCAAATAATTGATTAGCTGTCACGGCCGATGAGATGCCAGGAAAGAGTGAAAAATGGCCGTCACAGTTTCCTCGAGGCTTGCTTAGCTCGTCTACAAGTCCGAAACCATGAGAGATGTGAAATTTCACTTTAAAAAACTGAAAGGCTCGTTCAATTCATCCTCTGTCAATCAAGTCAGCATTCTGATACAAGTTGGAGCGCTGTGTGAAGTGTAAGCTTGTTTGAAAAGTGTTGCCGGCACTGAAATTCAAAATGAGCACAAAAACACTGAAGTTTGTCAGTTTCAAAACGTCATGTCTTTACGCTGTTTTCGAACGCTTAACATTAAAGGTGCACTATTTAACTTTTGGCCACAATTTAAATTTTTGCTCGAATGTAAGCAAATGGCAAATTAACAGTGCGTCTAAAAGTCGTGTCAAACTGCTTTTCAATCCATCGAATGCCCTGCCACTTTGTTTGTTTACAGGCAAGTAAACAAGTCGCGTAGTGCACCTTTAAGTTCTTAATAGACAAGATAATCGTTAACAGATAATAAGGCATCTTTAAGTCCTAATTAAAGGTGCATCAGCATTGATATGACTATGTAAGTGTTGAATGTAGCATAACGAACATGGTTTTCTATCTCAAAATAAAAGCGTCTATGATGACATTATGAACTCATATGTGCCTTATTACATTTATTCATTCATTTTCAAGTGATTATATTTAGTAAGTATTACATGACATTTCACACAGTGTCACAACTTTTTTTTTTTAATCAGAGCTGTAATAGAAACGCACCCTGACGGACATTATTCCACAAAAAGTCTCACTATTCCATGAAATATAAGCCCATCTGTTGGTAGGGGATTTAAGAAGCCCCCCTGCAGCCACTTTTCGAAATGATTCAACTGTAAATTGATTTGTTGCGGGCTGTACTAACCTCACAAAGACAGCCCTGTGATCCACTTTACTCCACAATGAAGGTTTATCCACCTTAAGCCTCTACTTAAAAACCCGCCGCTCTGTGACTGCCCTGTGACTGATGACATGATTCAACACTTTGATATTGCAGAATTTTACACTTCGTTTTTTTTCACGTGCTCCAGCACCAACTTCAATGTAGGAGTCAGACACGCCTCAGGAAAAAAAATAAGAAAGGGCGCGTTAACGTTCGGGTGGTTTAAACTCAAGTGCCCCCCCCCTCAAAGAACGCCTCCTCTTACCGTCCACACAGGCGGGTCTGGCTCTTGTAGTTCCAGCGATCTGGCCCTTCTTACAGGCGCAGCGGGCCGTCTGCCTGGCGATGGTCCGCCGTGGTTGGCTGCTGTCCCTGTCCAGCGTCACAATCTCACATGTCCCCGCTGCCAGCTGGCCTGGAAGTGACATTGCACCACAGAATGTGAGGTCAGAGAGATGAAATCATAAACAGGGAGAAATAAGCCAGTCTGTCTCATCTGTTCAATTGGTGCTCTGTCACATGTTCAGTGGTCTCCCTCTGTTATTTTTCGTAAGCCTTTTGTAGCTCAGTTGGCAGGACATGGCACACATACTACCAAATCTGAAAGGAGTCGGTCTCACTGGAAGCACAGACACAAGAGCCTGCACTGTGGTTGTACATGTATTTATCCACAGAGAGACTTTAAAACATTTTATCTTTAAACAGCACCAGTGGTGAAAAAACACATTTACACAAGTAAGACATTTCACTCTACTGAATGTATTTGTGTGTCTGTAATAAAGTCTTGAAAGTCCTATTTTTCTATAAGATGTAAAACAAAGTCTGCCATTGCTATGGGATCATTTCAGCCAGTTTTAATATAAATGAAATATTTCTGTCTGAATTTTCATCAGTAAGGTGATATTTTTCTTGATTCTAAAGCAAGGATCCCTAATCATAATAACAACATGCTTAAAACTACAAATCACACTATATCCTAAACTACATAAACACAATATATCCAAAACTAGGCAAAAGGATATTTAGCTAACATTAGCTCAAATTATGTAAGGTTTTACCAGCATAAGGATTCAAAAAAACAATGTGATCTCATAAAAAAAAACAATAAAATACAATAAAAATAAACAAATACTTGAATCCAAGTGAGTTTGACCACACTGGATAGGCTTTTCGAAGGTTAACGTTTATGCCAGAACAGACATGGGTTCCTTAAGGGTTGGCAGATCCAGACCCTTCAGCCAGAACAGAGCCCATAGAGGCTACTGGTACTGAGCTGCTCACTGATAGAACTGCACGAGTGAAGGGTCTTTAAAAAGACGTCGGTAGAGGAACGAGTTTTAAATTTCAGCTACCTAAAGACTGCCCACGAGCTATTTCCCATTAAGGGCCACATCCTATCAGCACACCTCTTTGAAGGTAATGTACCCATTAGCCATGGATGAAACACATGAATACTGATGAACTTTGTAATTGCTGCCAAGCCCCCCCTCCATCTCACACACACACACACACACACACATCCACTATGTATTCAATCAGGTGACCTTTGGCCCTGTAGCCGGGCCCTTGCTGCTCGCAAATTAACCTTTGTCTGTGTGTGGAGGCCCTCTGGTGCCATCCTGGAGAGGCTTATCAGGAGCTAATTGTGATTGGCAAGAGGATGGAAGTTGTGATTAAATCTGGACTTGAGTCCCGAACACTTGGGTGGCCGCCTTAATGAACTGAGCTGCGAGGGGTCACAGCCGGGGTAATAGGGATCTATCAGGATTCATCCACATGCCGGTACCTGTGGTGGCCATGGCCACAGAAGGAGGAAATGTCTGCATATGTAGAACTGTCATCATGAGGGAAAAAAGCACAAACTTAATGCAACTTTAGTACAATGCTGTAGTTTCCCAGTCTTATTCATTTATTTATCAATGTGTTTTCCTCATTATAACCTTTCTCATCCATTTGATCTCAGCTGAGGAGGTTATGTTTTCACCCTTATCTGTTGTTTGGATGGTTGGTTAGTTAGTTTGTCCGCAGAATTACACAGAAACTACTGAACTGATTTCCACGTAACTCTGACGGAGGATGGGTTAACCCTAACCTGGAATAGACCCCACTAACTTTTGGTGTGGATGCTGATAAAGGGAACATTACATGGTTTCTCTTTTACATCTTTGTAAGTGTATCAGGCAATAACACATGAATCTTGATAAAAAAAATAAAAATAAAAAATATTGTAAAGCTTAAGGAATTATTACTATATTTTTTGTCAGTCCATAAACAAACACACACACACACACACAAAATAAGTCAAGTGTTGAGAGTAAAACCAATTGAACAGTACACATACAGACTGAATGGCCAATGAATTCAACTACAAAAAGTTTAAGACCACTAATCTTTAGCCATCTACATCTCTGCTCTAATGCCAGCAGCCATACATTAGTGGTATATGCATGGATCCATATATAACCTCTACCAAGCAGACAGGGGAAGTGATTAAAAATATGCAGAAAGATGTCTTAACACTAGATGCCTTTGCTTGAAAAAGCATGAAAACAAAATCCAATCTGTCATGCCTTTTGCACTTGGGAGATCAAGAACAACCCCCCCTCCCCCACCCCCGCTGCTCCCCTCTTCCTCCTTCCTCCTTTCTTCCTTTACATCGCCTGCTCTTTTCTCCTTCATGCTTCCTCTCCGCTTAAGTCTCTCCTCCCTCTTGCAACTCTTCCGTCTTCTCCGGGTGATGCCAGATAATGACTTGTCATGTGCGCCCTCGTGTGTGTGTACGTATGTGCGTTTTACTTCCTGCGTCCTACCCCACCCACCATCTCTGCAGATCATCTCAACCGCTGCCTTCTTCCTGCTTCCTCTCTTTGTCAGTTCCTTTTTTTTTTTCTTTCTTTGGAAGTCTTCCATTTCAAGAAGCTGTAAAGACTGTTTGGATATCTTACGTAACCGCGCGGATCACTGTGGCGCCGAGGTACCATGTGTGAAGTCAACTAGCTCAAAGACTGCGGCTGATGTGACATCGCGATTCTCTGTTGTTCTTCTTTCTTGAGCGGATGCAGCTCATTAATTGCCCACATTTCATCAAATGGCGGCCTCGCTTTTACTGTCACAGCTGTAGCTGCTGGGAAAACTGAATTCATTTAATTTGCTTGTTGTTGACTTACATTGTCATGTACTGTACATTCATTGTCGTCTATACAGCTGCACTGGCTTCTTTGAGGGGACTGTAAAGACTGTTCTTTTTTTAAACCCAGTATAAGAATAAAATAGTTGTGCTCTGCCTCATGAAATATTTCCTGGCATTGTGTATATAGGTCCTTATCAACAGTAGGACTAGAAGAAATTCTTCACATTTAAGCTTTAATTTAAATGTTTCACTGTGACGAGGGCGACGCAGTATTAATTGAGCTGTTAATCACTACTGTTCGGAAATGTCAAAACTCACAAAATGATCAAGTCACTGTTGAAATTCTTCGGCAACTTTGCAAGGTACATGGCAAACTATATTTAGTATACTTACACTGCAAAGCTGAAATCAGTGTTTTCCACACATATACTCTGTATTCTATCTATACTCTATATTTCTGGCCACCACTTATAGCAATATTTACTTTTAATTTTATTTCCATCCGAGAGAAGTAAACAGAATGTTCTCTGGAGCAATTGAGAGTCTAAGGAACAGAGGATGTCGCTCAGTGTACAGATTGTTCAGCCCATTGAGGCGATGTGATTATGATTTTGGGCAATATAAAAAACCTGAAACTGATTCAGCTTTTCCTATTTAATGCAGGCCTACGTATAGAGTTGTTTGGTGAAAGCTCGTGAGTAAGTAGAGAGATGTGTTTTTTGGGCAACTTTTAACACTGCGGACGAAAAAAAAAAAAAGTCAGCAAGAGTCATCCTCCAAGGACCATGAATGTTTAAACCAACTTCCAAATCAACAGTTGAGGTGATAGTTCATTCTGGACAAAAGTAGTGATGCGATTAACCAACTGATGAGTGAACCAATACACCAACAGAGCCAGCCAAAGCAAAAAAAAGGAGCTATGACTAAATATGTATTGTTGTTTTTACCCAGAAGGTTGGGTTTACCTTGCCTTGACTCTTAATTCAAGTTCCCCACACAGACTGAGATAACTGTGCTCTTCCTGTGTTTAATATTTTGGGTATGATTGTCAAGTATTTGAGATGGCAGAGGCTGCAATCCACGGAGAATCGCTGAGAAGCATTAGAGTTTTCAACGAGTTGGTTTCAGCTGCAAGGATTCTAGGTGTTCTGCAGTCTTTCCAAATATTATGTGAGTGAACTTTGAGGACAAGCCGGTCTCAGTCCCCCAATAAAAAGCAGGAGTCGACTCCATTCCTTCTTTTTTTCTAAAACAAATTGCTCCGAGCATCCCTGTGGCTCAGCCTCCAGAGCGCAGTGCCAGGGACACCGCATACATTGCCACTCTTAAGCATAGCAAAACTAAACAAACAAAGCAAAAAGAAAACGAACTGAACCCAAAACTCCCCAACAGAAGAAAGTTTTCCTCTTTTCGCTGGCCTGGAGGGAACAGCAGAAAAAGGTTAGAAAATATTACAGGATCCACTGCTCCAACAAGGCAGCTTGCAGTAAGCTCGACTATGCGTCTGGTCCAAAAAAAAAAAAATAAAAATAAGCCGTTTATTTCTCGGAATTAAAATGGAATTTTTCATATACAGTGTATATACAAGCAAATTAGATGTAGACTAATCTTTTCACGGTCATCCCGTGAAGAATCTGGACTGTAAAGAGAGGAGTAAGTAATCCTGTTTCTTGGAATAGCCTCATGAATAACGGGGAAAATCTGAAACTGGCAGGTGTCCTCGGTAACAAACCCAAAGCTTGTACCAGTATAGCTATGATTTATCATCACCCTTATCAGCTTCTGTTGTCGAGCAGTTGTCAGCTTGGCTGGCCAAATGGCTGATTAAAATGTATGTGTGGCCACCCTAGAGTGAAATGAAAGCTCAGACTGTGGCAGAAGATGGATTCATGTGGCAGAGCGTACGGCTTAATACAACGTAATATTATTGACATGCTCCTATGCTTTATTATTTCTCCTCCCGCTCCTCAGCACATTACAATTGTTCTGCCACACACAGCCGTTTGACAAATGTCCAGCACAGCTAAAATGCAGGGAAAGATGGCGTTTTTTTTTTCCCTCCCTTCGATCTTTAGCCAAGATGTCTGAGAGCGTGTTGGTTTTTTATTTATTATTTTTCAGAATAAAATTCTTGTTTTTGCTGCTAAAGAGCTTTCAAAACAGCCAAAAAGCTGCTTCTTAGATTCTCAATCTGCTGAATCAAATGCTTAGATATTTATAAAAATGTGTGGTTTAGGCTTGGAAGGAGGGGAAGGTACAGGCTTTTTTTGTCCTTCTGCAGTATGCTGGAGTCACGCTGGGACTGCATACTGTGCAGCACAAGGAACAGCTACCTCCAAAGTATTTCTGAGTGTCCTTCTGAATTGGACACAAAATGTGCTCTGCCATGAAATTTACTGAGGACTGTGAAGTGCAGTCTAACAGAATGAGTGTATAATTATGCCCCATTTTTACAGCGATACTTGTGGCAGCGTACGTAAGAAAGATGAGGGCTCCCATCCAATAAATAGAAAAGAAATGTTTGCTGATGGTAAATCACCACCACAGATCCTAAGCAGTAAATTATACATATATCACTTGGAGTGGGCACAATTTATTTGCTTACAACTGATACTGGCTGTGTAACCAGTTCATTCTTTTTGCTCAGGTATAAGATCAGTTTGATGATTGTATCATCTGTCTTATAAGTATAATAAGAGAGGCTGTGTAAACGTAAAAGTGTAAACTAACGCATCAGATGACACGGACGCCAAACTGCGGAAGAAGTAGAAAGCTAACAGCCGACATCTTTAACTCATCCCTACTAACAGGCCTAGCATATAAACATTTACAGTGAAAATAACGGTAATGTTACACCCATAAACTGTACTGATCCTCATAACGGTGTGTTATAACATCAGCTACCCATTTAGTAAATGTTGGTATTTCATTTCTTTCATTTCTTTTCTCAAATCACTTGTAATGTTAGCCGACACTAGTAGTTTAAGGCTCATTCTTGCCCCCTTTGTGTACCAAAATAGATACATCCATTTCAGACGATGTAAAAACTACCCATATGGGTCCAGGCGACATTTATGTTGCATGGATGGTAAGCAATACATCCAGTAAAGGACAGCTCAGAGTCAGCAGTTTCTGACAATGGCATTGAAGCAGTATAGAAGGTTGTGATAATGAACCTGTTATTAAAGAGTCAAAAGTGGAGGGAGCACCGAAGATGGAAGTGTTCTGTGAGGCCAACAACTGCATTTACAGTACTTTTGAATGTCTGCCATTGTTAAAACTTCTTTGTCATCGCCTACGGTTCTCTTGCACAAACCACTCTCTACACTGCAACCACAATTTCCTGTGGTGATGCTACGTTTTGTTTGCACCTGTAATCTTTCAGCAAACTTGACAAAATGAAAGCAGAGCATGCGGAGTGATGTGATTTTCTGGGTCCATGCAGGTCATTAAGGGTAAAAGGATGGCATTAGAGTTCCCTTTCTATTCAGTCTGGACAATATTGTTGCATTTTTGTCTCTGTTTCATCCTTGCAAATACGTCTACCATGTGTGCTTGGGGATATAAGTAACTACTTAAAAAACAAAGCACGGGTAAGAGATGGTATATCAAATCTTAATTTCTGAATGGACTGATGGGGGGAAGTTTAGTATCAAGGGTTAACAAAAGTGTTTAAATGGGGCCATGCTGCTTCGAAGACCCAACCGCACCAGCGTGGTTTGAGCCAACCAACCGACTTATCGGCATCCTGAGAGCTGTGATTTTGCCAGCAGAGATACAAGTGTGCATTGTTAGGTGAAGAACATTAAACGCTGAAATATAATGTACTGACTTGCATATTAAGGCAAACAATGCTGTCATTTTGCCTCAGAGGAGCCGAATGACTCGTGTATGTCTGTTTGGCTGTGATCTGAAATGTAAGGATGCCAACGCGGGACCATGCGCCTCTCTTAACATCAGAATGATGCATGTAATGGCTGAAGCCGGTTCCTTTTCAACACATTCTCGCAACCCACAATCGCTTGATGGAGCTCCATGTAGCTGGAAACTAGCATCACATGTTCTCTGCTGGAGACGAGGGAGTGCGTACGTGTGTTTCTGTACATTGCCAGACAAAAAGAAAAAAAAGAAAAGAAAATGCTATATCACTCCAGAGTGTTACAGCTGCTCGGAATGAGAGAAGAGAGTCCGGCGCCAAGACTGTGAGTCTGAAATCCCATTTTGGATCCAAACGCTGCATTAGTAGAACCTTGATGTCATCCCTCTACCCTGAGGCCTGACGGGCTAGTTTTTAAATGAATCCTTTTAACAAGCCTAATCAGGGGCTGGAAGAGCCAGCTGAACAGCATGCGGTGCAACAGGAAAGGAGAGTGGAGCCGACAAGATTACAGCTTCAGGTAAAAGAGCAGTCTGATGATGTGGGGCTTCAACGGAATCTCCAACTCGCCCTGCATTTGAGAGCAAGGTCCAGAAACAATGACGCCAGCCACTTGCTTAAGCTTCAATTTATTCAGAGTCTGGACCTTGGTGATCAATGACAGCAGTTTGAAGAGTGTGTATGTCCTTGTTTTTTTACAGCTGTGAAGAATGGCGTTCCCCTGGCAGGAGGAAGAGAATTTATTTGAATACATTCAGTTTGGTTTGTTGTACAGATGAATGATTATACAGCATGGCGGTTGCCCCACTTGTTTCTTTCAACACCCATTTCTAGTTGTGACATGGTAGTTTGACAATTTGAAACCATAGAAAGGGGCTGAATATACCCAGCAGTGATAGACCCCTTAGCCCCGCCCACTAGTTCATTGACTTGATAGGTCTATTTTTAAATCACTGGGTTTGACAGCATTTTTACTAATTAAAATGATGGTCCATGGGGAAAATGCTTGTTGTGCTGCAATACCTCAAGTGGCCACTAGGCAACATTAGAATTGAGGCTGAAAGATGCTAGTGTACGCAGGTCTATTCACACAGTCATGCTCTGGTATAGTCAATTCAATTTGAAACTGGTTGTCTTAGCTAGCTTTGCGCCTAGCTGTTTCCCTGTTACCAGTCTTCAACTAAGCTAAGCCAAGCAGCTGCTAGCTTCAGCTTCATATTGAACTAGCAGGGAGTGATATTGATTCTCACATTTAGTTCATGTAGTTTTTGAGAAGGAATTACATCAGAATTGTAATATTAGCAAAAGTAAGGTGATGATACAAACTCAACTCAGAAACATGATTTTTTTTCCATAACTAAATAAACGAGCTGTTCTCAGAGGAAAAAAAAACATCCCTAGAACACCATCTGAAAGTAGAGAGGTGGCAGGGTCCGCCACATAAACAAAGTAAAACAGTCTGATTCTCTCCTGATAAAAAAAAAAAAAAAATAAAATAAATAAATAAAAATCCCAAAAACGACATAGTACACCTTTAATTCTTACTTCTTGTATGAGGGCTGTAAATATCTGAAAATGTAATCATTGACTAGCTTAATAAGATGTTTAATGTTTTTTTTTTTTTTTTATGACAGTGACAAAAAATGATAATGAAAGAGTTACAGATAACATTCCACGATCTTGAATCATTGCATCATGCAGTCGATTGCTGCTGAAAAAAACTGCACTCCCTTCAAACCACCTCAACTTCCAGTAGACCTCCATTTCCCCCCTCCCCAATAGAGTGATAGAGTGACCAAAGGACTCATCATAAAGCTAGCCTTGAAAATTATTAATACCCTGCCTATGCTGCCATGAGTCAGAAAAAAGTTCTGGAGACAATCCTCATTGGGAGCACTCTCTCATCATGACGAGGGAGCGAGCAGAGGAAGAGAAAGAGAGAACTGTGGTCTTGGCCGATCTATTTTGGGTGAAGCAAGCTCGTCTGAGCGCTTCGCTTGCTTTGTGGAGTTGCTCAGAAAAGTGATTTGATTTTCCTTTCCTGCCCTTTCGTTTCTTGCTAAAATGCTTGGGCAAGCAGCAGTCACACAGAAGCACCGACACACACACACACACACACACACACACACACACACACACACACATACACTGAAACATAAACACGTGCACTTAGAATACAACCACAAATGCAGCATACAAACGCTAAATATAACCTCAAGATAGACCTGAGTCTCTATATCTCTTTCTCACACACACACACACACACACACACACACACACACACACACACACACACACACACATATTAGTCAAGTGAATGTTGCCATGCAATCACAGCTAAAACTTAACTGGTTCTGCTTCCTACATGTTTCATGAAAACAATTCCCAGCTACTAATATGCTCTCAAAAATCCATTTCAAAGAGCAAGATGAGCACACAGGCTAAAACAGAGCTAACTGTCATTTGTCCAAACTGATGATGTTCCCATCTGCCTTAGCTAAACGGATGGATAAGTTTCCAGTTTTGCGGGAGCCTGTCGGATGTAGCCTACTAGCTTAAGCTGGTTTGATGTTGTGCGATCCGACTAAACCCGTATTTCTCAGGTGTAGGTGGAGAGAGCTACTAGCATACGGCTAGTTAGCAGGTGCCCATGACAGCCGATTAGCTCAACAGGGTACTTAAGTTGAGTCACAGTTGTCCTGATGGATTGCTGCTATGTTCCACTCAGTAGCGGCAGAGTCATGTGTGACACCTAGTGGTAAAAATGCGGTATTGCCGCTCAGGTATTTGGCTTACTATCAAACCCAGTTTAAAAGTGTTTACATCAGCTCAACCCTACTTAGCTACACCTGTTCACTGCTAATTGGCTGAGGTTAGCATGCTTACACATATAAATGAAGATGGCAAATATAAAGGTCAGATAAATACCTGCTAAACAACAGCGTACTGGCCTTGTCATGGGGAGAATGTTAGCATGCTGATATTAGCAATTAGCTCAAAACAGCAGTGCTGTATATTTAAAACCTACTTTCTGTCATTTCCTATTTTCATTAGATATGTGTGAATGAGTGTAGAAGACACAGTGAGTACGACAGCTAAGAGATGTGTACTTTATCATATAATCTTTTCAAATATTATTCCTATTATTATTCCTATCCGTCCTAGCTGAGGGGTTGGCAAGCATTCCTGTTTTGATGGTCGGGTCTGGTGTACGAGCTTAAACCCTTCTTAGCTATAACCGGTAAATGCTAATGGGCCTTGCTACCATTGTTGGCATGTTGTCACATAAAGCTTAGATGAATGGTGAATGAGGCAACAATAACACCTGCTACAACAACAGCATCACAGAGCCACGAGCTCGGCTGTAAGCTGAATAGTGACAGCGAGTCTAACAGATTAAGGATGTGTAGTTTTTTGTTTTTTTCTGTTGAATAAGCTTTTGAATTTTTAAATCTTCAAATCAATAAAGACAGATCAAAGGCACTCTTCTGGCAAAAAAGCTTGAAAAGCCTTTATTCAGAGGGCCATTTCCACACTGAAACTCTGGAAAAAAAAAAAACATCTTCAGTCTGAAGAGAATGTTTCTGCTGTTGTGCGTGGGTTGCTCAAATTGTTTTTAGCATGCATTGTCAATGTTTTTCAGAATTTCAGTATGAAATAACCATATAAATAAAGGCTTTTAAGCTTTTTGCCAGAGCGCTTCAGATCTTTTTTCTTTCTTTTTTTTTTTTTTTTTTAACTTCTGTGTTCTCGACCCAAAACCCCCCCTTATCACAATTTGTTTGAACTTCTGAGCACTGGAGATGTTTCTTTCCTTTAAATCTTCGGCTTTTGGACTGGTATTTGAAGGAAACGAGCACGTTGAGGACGCTACCTTTGACCTGCGATCAACTACTATTGAGATTTTGAGACGACCATCAAGCGAATGCATGTTTCTTTACGCGCTGACTTAAGATTCGACTAAATTCCGCATCCTGTACCTTAATGGGGTTTTCATAATGGAACTGGGGCCCGTTTTTCCTACTGTGACCTTGTGTAAAGCAGGAAAAGAATAGTGTTTTCCCATGAGACGCCCTCTTTTCCCCAGTGTTACTGTTTTAGAATAATGAACTCTGCTTAATAACAGGGTGTTGGCGTGAAACAATGAATGATCATCAATTAAAGCGGCGGGTGCAAAAGGAAAATAAATGACCCTGGTAACCCTTGGAAACACGGGGAAAAAAAAAGCTAACGTGCACACACACACACAGACACACGCGGGTAACCGTGCCACCTTACTCCTGCAATTAAGCACATTTTCCTCCCCCAGAGGATACATCACAACAGGGCAATGATGATAAGGTGAAATCCCTTAAATGTTGCTATGATTTCGCAGACTAAAGACCCCTGGGTGAAGGCGTGAAAGTCCAGTAATTTCTCTCTTTCTGCACCCTTGGGGGGTGGGGGGGCAGAAAAGCAAGATACGTCACAAGCTGAAGGCCGGCTAAGCTTGAATGTGTGAAAATCTATAATGAAGCATCGGCAAGTGTGCGTTTGGGGGGGGGGGGGGGGGGTTGTGCGAACCTGCATCGTTGGAGTCTTTGCAAGCATGTGTAGGAGACAGCTAATTTAAGTGTGGTAGCCATTTCACTTTTAGAACTGGCTTTTTATGTATTTGTGCCTTGTTTTTCCTCAAGTCGTTCCTTCCTCCTGCCTACTCCCAGCGTCCAACAAGCAGCACTCAGCAGGGGGGCGGGATGTTCACAATGTACAACCTCTCTCTGGTCCTTTGAAATATCAGTTGAACAAAGCATTTTTTTTTTCTTTTTATTTCAGAAGAAGGAAACTCTTTATCCTTACCTCAAAAAGGTATTACTCATTGGTCTGGGGATAGTTTTGATGCTGTAAAGCCGAGTGACATCTTTTACTTATGTCTCAACATCAGGATGTCGCGGAACCTCTGTAGCTCAGCTGGAGGGACTGCCACAGCTGAGGTGTAGCCCTTCAAATAAGCAACTGCAGCTCGGGGCTACTAGGTCTCCAGACATGGAGTAGCACGTGGACTGCGATTGGTTAGGCCAGAGCTGAGTGAAGATTAAATTGAATACGTTGAACTGAGGCTCAGGTATTCTCTCCTTATATATGGTGTCTCCTCCCTGGATCTGTCTCTCAGTTTCAAAATGGATGGAGCAGCGTGATCATATATAATTAATGCACAACAACACGGTTTGATACCTGAAATAGATGCCCAGTATTTCCTGGGAAGCTTCACTTTAATTTGTTAGTTTCCCAAAAAAATGCAGGATACCAGGATGTTTGGTACAGACAGACTTACAGCAACACACATTCATACACTGATGGTGTTGACTGCCATGCAAGATGCTGACCGGCACTTCAGGAGCAGTTTGGGGTTCAGTATCTTGCCCAAGGACACATTGACACGCAGGCCAGGGGAATCAAAGCAGCGACCTTCCGATAACAAGATGTTAAATTTCTCTAATATAACCACCGAAACCTTCCCACCGTAGCAGTTTCTGCTATTAATTTATTGCTACAACAACAGCTTACAGTTCACCTGTGTGGCAAGAAAACAAGAAAATGAACCCAGTTGAGTGCCAACGCTTTGAATATAAACCATGCAGATGGTTCAGCAAGCGAGCCGAATCACAACAGTAGGGCAGGTTTTAGAGCGGCATTAAACAGGAGAAGCATGGAATGTTGTCCCGATGCTACAGTTAAATGTCAATGAACAATGCTCCAGTTCCCTCATACTACCGGAAACAACACGTATGATGGAACATAAAGATGGTCAGGCTCGCCAACATCACCATCTGGACAAAAAACTGAAGCTATAGGACCTAAGGATTCTGTATGGCTGGCGTTTTCCCTACCTGAGTAAAGCGTTTTTTTTAAGACTTATTATCAGCAGTCATTAAATAAAAAAAGGAGGCAAGAAATCGTTGGCAATGACTGATACATATTCCTTGGAAGTAACGCTGCACAATTAAATGAAATATTGTACTAGTGACATATGGCAGTGTTTCCCACACATACACTTTACTTGGGCAGTCTGCCCAGGTATATTAACAGCCGTCTAGAACAGTTGGTGACCCATTTTAGTATTTCATCCGTGATTGATTTACTAGGTGAAGCCCTCGCCCTCCCGTACTGTCAATCACACATGCTCCGAGACCAAACAGCATAATAGTGAAGATGCACCGGCCTACGAATCATCAGATATAGGAAAAAAAAAAAAAAACAACATGTCATTTTGGCACAAATCCCAACAAATGTCACATCATCATGATTTAAAAAAAAACATTTACTTAAAATAAATACAGATTCCTCAGGGCTCCAGGGTCTGACTGTGAATTTTGGTTGATGCACATGCACCCAAATAAGTGCAACTTAACATTTTCATTGGTCGCACTGGTGCACCTGATATTTATATACAAATATTTTAGTGACGGAAATTTCTTTTTGTGTGTGCTGTGATTTGAATGAAGATAAACATTTTCTGTTATTCATGTTAACCATCACTTACATAATCAGTCAGGAAATTAAATACACATGTGTCATGGGTGCCCATAAATGAGAAATGGAGGAACAGATTTATATGGCAGTATCTGTCAAAATCATCTCCCCTACTAAAAAGTAGTAATTTCAACTGAAGGTAAACTCTGACTGTACATAACACACGACATCCATCTAGTGTTGCAGTGCTGCTATAGTGAATCAACAGGTGAAATTTGACACTGAATAATAAATAAATGTGCTCCCACACCTCTGTAACATCTTGACAAAGGGTCATAAATCCATCATGAGCTGCAGTTTGTTGTGAAGTGAAGCTGCAGTGATTGTGACATTAACCAGGTTGACATTTGTACCAAAGAGAAAAACACTACCGTAAAACAATCGCAATGACGAATATTATCCTCTTAATAAACTATGGTGCTGTCGTTATTCTGACATTTTTCAGTCGGGTCAAAAACCTGATCTCACGACAGCACAAGTGTGTATCTGTGCACTTGTGTATGGGAGTGGCGGGGTGCATGGCTCCTTTCACCGCAGCTTGATCAGCATGCAGGCTGAGGTGTGAGGGAGAGTGGTGATTGAATACAGAGGCTGCAGGCCCCGGCACTGCCTTTAATCTCCCCTCCCCATTTAACTTGGCCTCTGTGCTGCGGCTCTGCCGAGGCTCAGCTGGGGCATAGAGACACAAACACACACACACACACACACACACACACACACACACACACACACACACACACACATCGCTCCATCTGCCAGCATCTCCTGGTCTTATCTGTCGGTCTGATCTTTGCGTCTTTCTGTTGGTGTGTGTACCAGTCTCTCTGTCTGTCTCTGATTGGCTGTCGTTATTTTTTTCGTCTACTTTTGGTTTGTCTGTTTTTAAGGCTGCATATACAATCTGAATACAGTCAAGGAAAAAAAAAAGACATTAAGACTTAGTTACCATGAACACAAGCTGTCATGGAGTCCTCACTGCAATGACGTCGTTTTCCTTCAAGATATTATGTAGCTTAAATAGATGTCAATGCCAATTTTGGAGCATGTTCCATTTTATTTTACTAGCCAAAGGGGAACATTGCAGACTGCATATAATAAGATCAGTGGTGTGGTTTGGGTTGAGTTGTAGTTACAGTTATCTTTAGCAATAAAGCGCTCTTTTATAGGATTTAGTGATCGCCTTAGTGCCGTATCCGTGTTCCTGGAATCTCATCATTTTCCCCGCCTTTTAAAATGAACTCTGCATCCTAGTGCTGGAGTCGCCCCGCCGGCAGATTTAGACCTTTGGGGGTGGGATATGAAGAAAGAGGCAAAAGTGATTGTACCAATCAGTGTTCTTACTGTAAAAGTGTTGGTGTGTCTAACATAATTAGGATCCTAAATAGGAATTAAACACAAAAAAAAAAGCTGCTGTAAAAAGCCTGTTTTGTCTGTCCTCTCCTTGTAAATTGGAGTGTGTTAAGAAGATAAAACGGTGTCCTTTTTTTTGCATCTGCAGCTTCTCTCTGCTCTATTTAATTATCTTCTGACTTACAGGTAACTCTGCTGCTTTCTATGTACAAGCTGATAGGTTCCATTAACTGTTGAGCCTCAGTCATTGTGGTGGATTGGTGACAGCCACGGCACCAGGAGATGATGGAATGACGTGGATCTTTCATGTGCGTGGAAATACTCTCCAGTCAACATGGCAATCGGGTGTTGACGGAAACTGTGTTTTTTGCATTATCTAAATAACATCCTGGATAACTTGATTTTATTCAAAGCTTCCATGTCATTTTGCATTGCCAACAACAGGGTGCGAGCCAAGGTCATTTTGCAGAGAGAGCGTAAAGTCGTGAAATGAGAATTTTTTATCACAAGGACGAAAGAGTGAAATTCTGTTTTGTCAGAGTGACAATGTATACGGACACTACTCTAATAGAAATCTACCCCTTTCACACCGGACAAAAAAACCCACTAACACTTGCTAACATCTTGACTTTTACCTTTAATGTGAATGTGTACAAGTGGCATTCACTCCTGCATCGTTGGTGCGTATCTGCTCCAGCTCTACCATGCCACACCATGCCACGCTGTGACATGCGTTGCAGTTGAGGATGCCGTCTTATTCTTTTCCCGTCTGCCGGTTTGGAAGAGTGATCTTTAAAAAGTAACCATTGTTATATTGTCAGCTACTTCCATGTTACCACACAAGCCCTGTCAGCTTCCTGATCGATACTGCACATGTGCATCCATCACGAGAGATGAGAAAGGAGGGAAAATGTCTCACTCCTTAGCAGCTTCCATCATCAGCTTAATCTTGATTCAAAATATTATTGATTTTGACTTTTTAAACCGAGTTCTACCGTCTTCTCAATGTAGTCTGATGAGGTGTGTGATCTGCTGGGAATCAAAGAGGTAAATGTGAAAGGAGTCAATTGCCTGTTTTTTAGCAAACATTACCCACATTTAAAAAACTTGCAAATGAATGCTTATTTTGGGTTGGGGGTAGAATGTGTGAAATTGTGATGGTGTAGGATCACGTGTTTGATTCATAACCAGCCCGCGAGGAGAAGCGAAACATGACACAGGGAAAGATGACGTTGTCTTTCATTCTGAATCCAAACCCTTCATATTCCAGACTTGAATGAACAAAGAATGAACTGTTTTGTGTGGTCAGATTTGTCAGTCGGATCAATGCGTGGCAGACTTCTTTTCCCATTTCAGTGCCTTTTCAGTGTGAGTCAGTGTGTGAAAATCCAGTTTAGTGAAGACGGCGACCCGAGCAAGCAAGGAGAGAGGATAACGGTTCTTGAGTGTTTAATTATTTAAAGGCAGAGAGTCAATATATGAGGAGGTAGCCCCGCACTTCTTGCCCACAAAGAAGAAAACAGCTCCTGCGGCCAATGTGGAAGGAAGCGCCTCTTTAATTTACTACTCTCAGAGAGAGAGAGAGGGAGAAAAGGTCTGCTGTGTAGTGCAGTCACTCAGTGTACAGAAGAGTGGTATCCCATTTTCACAGAAAAACATGCACTGTCGGACAAAACACCTGAAAGTCCTACAAGTTCAGTGTAACACGCTGAATTAGTCTATTAGGTGACTGACCTCCAAAAGAAACAGAAGGAGCGGCCCCTTGTTTTGGCCAGCGCTGCCAGAGCCCCCGTCCAATGCAGTCCCTGTGACGGGCAGAATGCGCCGTTAGGTGCAGGCAGTTGGCAGCCACAGCAGGCTGAAAGTTAATATTTCTGTGTCCCAGCGGGAAAAAGAGGCTGTAAGCACAACTTGGGATACAGGGGATGAAAACAGAGAGACGCAACCCATCAGAACCTCCACTCTCGCTGATGGCTCTCGGCTTTTGGCTGCTTTTCAGGTGAGCCGTTCCAGCAGCGTCTGCATCGATAAGCGGTGAAACTCAGGGTGAAGCCGATAGCTGCATAACAGATTTCAGAGGGGCCTTGCTTTTTTTGGAAAAAAATGCTTTGAATATACCGTGTAGCCAGTCAGTTTGTGTGGAACACATGAAGTCAAAGCAATGGGGCTGTAGCGAGAGCGATTCTCTGCATTTAAAGAGCTGGGAGGGTGTAGCCTTTAGAAAACCCAAAACACATGAGCAAAAGTGTGATCGATGGATTAAACGGTGTGTTTATCAGATGTAACATAAGATGGTATCCAGCTAACTATCAGTGGTAAGCTAGCATTGTTTTCAAAGGATCGCATCATGAACTACCAACATCTGTTTGACTGGTTATAGGTTACGTTTCACAAAGACACAAATGTGTCTTTGTCTCAGTCCATTGTTCAGCCTTAGAAGCTCGAAATAACGTTGGCTGGTTAGCTAGTTATGGAAGATAAGCTAAGAAAACACGAAATACAGCAGCATGATTGACCTGGGTTCACCCTGAACATAATAAACTGGACGCGGAGATGTAATGTTAATGCACAACAATGTAACGCATTGAACACTGACAGACTTCCCTTCTTCTTTCCTACATGATCAAGGCGTTACCTTCAGGTTCTCTCTGAGGATCTGTGGTCGAAGCCTGAGAGCCATCGGTTGGACGATGGCATTTCCCATTGGCCCAGCCTAGTTTACGCTAACATTAGCATCATGTTTTTCTCTTTATTGGATTTAAGGATGTTTAAACTCCAGCAATCCTCGCTAAAGCTACGAGACACAGCTTTAGCTAGGCTACGTTTGGCTACACTCTAGTTAATTTGTAACCTAAGACTCTGGAGTTAAAACATAGTTTGAAAAAATAGATAAGTATGAAAGATTTTTCAGCCCTTCGGTGAGGTTAATATTAGCTTACTTAGCTAGCGATAGCAAAGTTAGCAACAGCAGTCAGCCATTTGATGACTAGAGCTAGCTAGAAATGACGCGCCGTTGCTGTTAACTGCACGTGCCTCACGAAAACAGCAGGATTCACATGTGTAGTAGCACTAACACAGGGGAGGAGAGGTTTAGTGAACATTCAACTACTACCAGACTCTTTCAGATGATGCACACTTGAAAACAGTCATAGTAACGCCTGATTAGCAGCTCGCCCCATTACCATCGGGCAAAGTCAGAGTGCCAATGAAAAGCCCCCCGGGGGGGACTGTCAGAAAGCCTGCAGCTGTCACTTCACTCAGACTTCAAAGTTTGCAATTTGCGTTTCTGCGTGTGGACTGTCACTGTCGGAGAGAGGGAGAAGGAGACGATGGACAGAGAGAGAGGGCGAGTTAGAGATGGAGGCGCAGACGAAGAAAATGAGGCGGAGAGGGACAAAGTGAGGGAGGGAGAGCGAAAAAGACACGAAAGAGACAGAAAAACCGGTGAAAAAAATAAAAGTGTGATGACCCGAGTTATTCCGTCGGATTCATCGGTCCTTGCTTCCCTCCCCCCCTCCGATCCAAATGAGCCGAGCAGAGATCATTCTCTCGTCTGAACAAAAGGGGTTTTTTTCCTAATCATCGCAATAATGCCGCTGACAGCTGACTGACTGACAACGAGACAGCCGCGCGGAGCATGAAGCGCACAGCTCATCTCATGTCGGACCATTGTTAGAGGTGGCTTTCATTCATGTGCGCGCGGCTTGCGCTCACACATGCTACGCTCCCTCGGAGCTGCGCGTCGGCGCCTGCGACGCATTCTCGACTTGTTGGAAACTGAATTACCCCGACACAGGAATGCCGTCTGATTGAAAGATGTGAGACAGAGGGGGAGGGACATTTGTTCGGCTGCTCTTTCTCGTTCCTTTTCAGATGTTCCACAGATGAATCATTTGGTGACCGTATGATGCGTGTTTTGCCATGTGAGGGGACGAAGGGAAAGAGCTGCCTGTCACTTTAGAATTGTCACACAACAGTCCCGTGTCTCACTTTGTTAAGGGGAGCTGCGCGTCTGCCGGTGCAGTAACAAAGTAAGATCATGTGGCAACGTGCTGGGAAAAGACTGTCAGGTGTCTTTTTTACACAGCGGTCACATTTCATCCTGGCAACAGCCACTGTGCACTTGCTGATCTCCTACCTGCTCAGTGATTGCTCTCTAGAGAGTCCCTCAAATTGAGCTACAGCTAAAACAAAAACAATGATAACCCATTTCTGTGAATCACGATGCTTTACCGCTGCACTCGTAATCACACAATGTTTTTCTGATGCACTAAATTGACAGCGAAGGCATCACAGATGTGACTTATTATTAGCAATAAGTTCAAGTCTTATGGTAGACCAAACGTATGTACTTATTTTGAAAACACAAAAAAGCATTACACTTCACTAACAATAAAACATTATCACGAAGCGTACAGTATTATAGATACATCAATATCTATTTTACCAAACACATAAAATGATGACTTATGATACTGCATGGACTGTTACAACATGTGGGTTCTTAGGACGTTCGATTGTTGAGGTGTGTCGCTCAACCTCTAGTTTACCATAGGTGAAGAGCTTCCTTAAGATAGGCTACTTAAAAGAGTTTTTGCTGTCAAATTTAAACTAGCTGCTGTTAGCTAGTTAGCTCAGTTAGCCGTGCAGCTAGCGGTTCTGACTGGGTGCTCGGGGACCAGTGGAGTGTTGGTGCTTACACCGCTAGAATGGGAGCTTTGAACCAGGGCTAGCCTGTCAACATGCTAACTTTAGCATAACACAATACAGAGGCTTACAATATATCGTAACATCAAAAAATTTATATTTGGATATAGTGCATCAGGTAGCATTAAGTGTGTTTATGAGTGCCATGATGCATAGATTTGGAAAATATTTTGCTTTGATTAATCGTCTGGGTCGGATGTGTTTGTTTTTTTTGTTTTTCCATTAAAAGGTCAAATTACTAAATAATTCAACATGGCTTCCAGCCTAGTTGTGATGTCACACAATCCTGCTTGTATGTGCACATCTAAAGGGAAACATTTTTCTCTTCAGAAGATGCATTTCAAAGAAGCTGTCTGCTGTCAAATGCTGCACATAGATCAATCTACAGAGTGAAACGCATACAGTCAATTGAAGTAACAACATCTTTGAGCGGAGGGGGGGACTTTAAGCTCTACGTATGCCTCCATCAACCCACTCAGTCTCTAACTTTCATGTCACCAAAGACCTTTTTCGGAGCAATTATGAAATTTGGATCATGTTCCATCTCAGTGATTGAGCTTTACTGAGTGACACCTTATCAAACAACACTGCAGCACAGTACCGTCTGTGGAATCAGTAGCCTGCAATGTACAAAAAAATAAAAAAAATAAAAACAGCAACGAGGTTCTGTAATGAGCATGAAGCTGCTAACTGTGATAGTTTCTCAGGCAGAGCTCTGTGTGGACCAGCAGCCGCTTGTGTAAATCCTTAATGAGTCACTTGTAGTAGTTGCTAAGGTTTTCTTAAAATGCATTACCGTAACGTTATTATACTGAATGAATTACAAACATGGTAAATGACTGTGTAGTATATATTAAACTTGATGTTCGGGGGTGCACGTACAATTAAACTGCAAGAAATAGAAAACTCATGGTGTAATAAAACATCAGTAGGGAAGCTGTCGTTAATAAAGGAATTCCCCCGAGGCTTTTTTTTTTTTTTCCACAGCACATAAAATAGGGTTACCCCGAGCTTATAAGCACAGTCATTCTGTTCTGCTAAGCTTGAATCATCAGGTTTGCTAAAAGGGCTAGGATAACCAGGATGTAAATGTCCTCTGCTGCAACTGAGACCAAGAACTGGAGTACAACTTCAGATGCTGAAGAAAAGGAGGTGATCACTGCAGTCGTTGATGTCCCCGAGACTACAGCACTCTCAGTCCAATCAGAAGTAGGACTGGGTGATATGGCACTCAAAGGATAAGGATCCTTTGTTGATGGAAAGTTGGTTAAAGTTTTTCAGTTTGCATAATATTTCTGGGGCTTCACAGCAAAACAAACACCATTACAGCATCGTCTTAAATGACTGAAGTAGATGGGGACTTAAAAACTAAGTTGAACTTTAAAACATAAAAAAAATAACAAAAAACATTGAAAGACTAAGACAACCAATTAAGATGTTGTAGGAGCTATTACTGTAAGCTTAGCAGCTAAAGTGAAGATTTCAGCCACTTAAACTTGAGATCTTGAGGTTTTGTGAAGTGCATAACACTGGATGAACTGTTTGGAGTCATTTTCTGTTTATTTTTGCAGTTTTTTTAATTTTTTTTTACATTGGGTTAAATAAATCCCAGTCTTCAGTTTGTTTGGCGGACTACGAAAAATACTCCACCTGAATTGCCATCCGCATGGGGCTGAGTAGATCGTGACATTCTTTGGCGAAGTTATCCTTTTTAATTATTATATAGAGATGTTGGGCTATACACATCTACTGTATATCTCGACATTCAAACATCTCCCCAAAGGAATTTTATAAATGCCATGCCCTGGGTGACAAAATCAAATTTGCCTGGTATTGTTGACCAAATCCCTTGATATCCATGTTCCGACAATATCGTAGGCACGACAACTGGTCACGCACACTTTTCACAAAATGTAAGCATGACGAGATTTTTGATAAACAGTCATCAGTGATGCGGATATAATGACAAAGTGGGTGAAGACAAGCATTAGAACAAGGTGAGTTCAGAAAATGACATCACTTGACTGTAATGAAGCCTTTCAAAACCAGGAAAAAGACAACAGACGTGTCAGACCACCATAAAACATATGAGCCGCCCCAATCTAAAACAGAATGGATCCGACTCGGCTTCCTTGGCAGCACTGGGTTGCTCGAGTGCTGACAAACTTCACACCTCGTACCGATCATTACGCCTCATGTTGAAGTCACGGAGACAAAACAGTTAAACAGCACCGTATGGCTGTCGGTGAGGTCGACGTGTCATCGCGGATACCATACTTAAACGTCGGAGGTATATTTTTTGCAAGTGCGCCGTGGCAAAACACTTGTAACTAATGAAAAGAATGACGGGACTCTGACAGCCTCTTCTTGTGCGCGACAGTCCTGGTGTTCCTCACCTCCCATTCTCTACGCCCGCCATCAATCTGCTATCAAGTCACTCATCCAAAGGGTAAGTGAAGCGAACGAATGAAAGAGAAAAACAGGCTTTTTTTTCCGAACTGTATTTATTTATTTATCTATTTATTTATTTTCAATCTGAAGACATCTCTGAGCGTGGCTTTCTCCTTCTGTCTGATTCTTACTGTCATGAGAATCAGAGAGAGAAGTCACAGCCGGGGGTTTAATATTCACTTTACCTTTGATTGCATTACTTTTGATTGTGCAAAACTAGATGTGATTAAGTATTAAAGGTGCACTGCGTAGTTTTGGGGAAGAAAACTGTTGTTTTTACACCTAAAAGAACTAAATAAACAAACTGACCTTAAAGGACAACACCATTTGTGACTGTTTTGCAACGTTTAGATGTGGCGGACCCTGCCACCTTTCTAGCTTCAAACAGTGCTCTGGGGACCTTAAATTGTGAGTTTTTATTATAACCTCATTCATATCTTAACTATTAAAATCACAAGTTTGAATATTTCTCACCACAACCACATAGTGCTTAGATCTCCAATGTAGAAAGAAAATGGCTTTCAGATAGATATCAAGCACAGCACTCAATTTCAGCTGATAAAACACATTTGGTTCACTGTTTTGTTTTGCTTGTTTAAAAAAAAAAAAGAAAAAAAAAGAAAAAAAAGCACCCTTGATGCATCTCTAATTTGCACGATAATATGTCATTTATGGATGTAACTGTGATGAATGTGCACCATCGCTGCAAAATAAACCTCTCAAATGCTGTTAGTCCGCTCATTTTTCACCTTCAACTACCAGCCCTTGGACGATTTTGGGAGAAAAAAAAAAAGAGAGAGAGAGAGAGAGAAAGAAAACGGAGAGCACCCCGGAGAAGTCGTCTGCATAGTTGCGGGGAAACTTCTGCGCCCATAATTCTCCTTGAGACATGCAAATACATCATCTCCTCCAAAGCTCCCCACCCATCGCCACAAACAGCAGCGAAAACAAGCACATAAAAAGGCAAACTGTGTCTTATATTTCACTATTCAGGCGGGGGAAGCTGTTTGGCCAGACAGTTGCTCATGAATATTTAGGTGGCTGTGTTATGAATATGCATTAGGACGCCGGAGCTAGCGCTATCAGCGCACAGATTTATGAGCTAGTGTGGGAGATAATGATAAAGGAGGAGATAACCTGGCCACTGGTGAGATGAACAGAATGCACGCGGCAAAACAGAAGCAAACATATGCGTGTGCAAGGGCGTGTGCCCAACTAACCATGATCGTAGTTGACGTGAACTCCACCATCTGGTCTAAAACTAAAAGGAAAGAGATTTCAAAATCGGAGTAAATTTGAGCAAAAACAAAAGCAAACAGAGTTAAACCGCCAGTGGGAAATAACACGGAATGACATTTCTGCCATTTTCGGGGCGTGACTGCTTGGTTTGTCTCTCCCCCTGCCCCTGAGGTACACCGAGGAGGAGGAGGGTGTCACCATCTTTTTTTTTTTTTTTATCTGTGTGTTGCAGTACCTGTCTGTATGTGTGTGTCATTCGTGCACGTGTGGCGCCTCTTAAAGTGTGTCAACAGCGATAACACACCTTACTGCCCACCCCGTGGTTGCAAGAGATATCGCAATCTTGTGCCTCAGGTGCAGGGAAGCCGGGAAGGAAGACGAGACGCGTATGGGATAAAAATAAAAATAAAAATAGCGAAATAGTTGGAATATTCCCTGCAGGAGAGAGGCGCAGATTGGCACGGACACCATGCCGGAACCTCCGGGGTACAATTTCATTTTTAAAGGGAAGGTTTTGTTGTGTACAGTTATAATTTTCCGGTCCTGCTGCAGTTGCTGGCAGTGTACTCAATGCATTCCGACGGCGAGGTCACTTAAAATAAAAAAAATGCTCTTTTCAGAAGCGCGAGGAACCATTTGGCAGCGTGGCAAGCACCTGCGACAGATACGCTGCTACCTTAATATTCACTTCCACCATGCTAAATATCAAGTGCATGCATTTGGATGTACTCTGCAAATCATCGCAAAGTATGTGACAGAGCTAATTAAACTCCTACCATCGCGGCTGTGGAGGGGGAAAAAAAAAAAAAAAGAGGAACCGCTCGACTTCATCTCTTATGCGCGTGAGTCACTGTGAAATTATTTTACTTAGCTTATGTAACCTTGTTAGAGGCAGCCGATTTGACCCCCTTCTCCAAAAATGTCACAGGAATTAAAGTTTGACTTTCAGAGCCAGCCCCCATGTTTTGCAAGAGTGCTGATCAAACATGGCAGCCATGCAAAATAACTTCTGATTCTGGAAGTGCAGCCAGGGAGAGGTGAAGAAGCATTCACGTCCCCTCTCGGTTTTACCAGACATATTTTCATTATCACAGACAGTTGGCTCTCTGCGAGGGCCCGTTTTCGTACCACCCGCTGTTTCCTCTCAGAGTCGCATTCAATCATGCCAGCAGAGCATTAAGCTTAAAGGGTAACTTCGCTTATTTTACACATTTAAGTGTGTTTACAGGTCTTGGAGAGTATGTTTTAGAAAGAAAAAAAAAAGTAGTATAAAGCCATTTTGTGGCTGCAGAGGAGGACACATGTAATCTGATAAATTGCCTCAAGTGATGTCACTCAAGAAACTAAAAGCAGTCCGGAGGTCTGACATTGCACTCCTGTATCACTGTTGGACTCATTATGGACCTTCTAAAAACAAATGATCAAAATCATCGGAGCAAGAACCAGAGGCATCACCTTTTTGATTCTGTGCATTTGTCTTCCTTTCAAAAATCTTCCGCCTTCATTACCCACAATGCATTTAGCCACTGAGTGACACAGAGGCAATCAGCGTATGATTTCTCGCTGCATCCTCTAAAAAAATGCAAAAGGCTTTATACTACTTTTTCCATGCATGCAGTAGAATTCTATCAGTATGCACACCTTAATGTGTAAACTGGTGGGAGTTACCCTTTAACAAGCAACAACAACTGCTGCGAGTGTTTCTGGACTTATACTGCCCTCAGTGTCAGCTCTCAGTCTAGACACAGGCTGCTCTGTCTAACTTGTACCTGCAGACGCTACTCCGGGTTCGCAGGACTGCAGTAAAGATGCAAACACAACATTATCAGACAGCGTCAAAAACTAGAAATGATTCTAAGTAAAACGCGGACATGAAGCGACCGTTCAAACCTGCTGACATCATTTCAATCAACAAAACGCCATGCGTGAAATGCGCTTTCAAGTACAAGGGACGAGGACAATGGCGTGCCCTGTCCGCACAGCGTCCCACAATTACTGGAAGAGCAGGAGTTGACAGTTGCCGCTTTTCAGCACCCAATGAAGTCTTTGTGTCGGTCACAACAGTAGAGCCTGCAATGTAACAAAAACAACAACAACAAAAAAACAAATGGAGGCTGGAGAGAGGAGGGCACTGTGTATCCAAGCAAGCAGTGACACAATGTTAATGCTTTGGGAGTTAAAGACCACACTGCATTCCGCGGAGTACCTGAGCACATCCACTTCTACTCCCCCCCAACATGAATTCTTCTCCCAACGCACTCCGCTCCAACAGAGGAAACAGCACCGCTCGCCGCGACGACAAGCGGCAAAAGAGGAGGACGCGGAGAAACGGGGGAAGAAGGAGGAAAGAGGCGAGCGTGTCCAGTGCGTAGAGGACGGTCTCCTTTATGAGCGTGTTCATATAAACGTGCATATGCGTGTGCACTGGCGATAAAGCCGGGGGCTGCAGCTGGGGCACAGACAGTCAGCGCGCTTTAAAGGAAACTGTGTGCTCACTGCGGCGCGGCATATATGATCAATTATTCATTAGCTTCAACACCAGCGCTATCATCAGGCCTCCGCTATTATTACCAGCCGATGGTCAGCCGTTGCCTTTAGAGGAACAGGAAAGGGGGGGGGGAGGGGCACCTTAGTGAAGTTGTGGACCGAGCGAGTGCTGACAGAGTGGCTCCCAAAACTCTCAGATACTCCATCTTACCCCCCCACCCCACCCACAGGCGCCTACTCTGCACTGATTGCTCTCCCGCTCGTCGCCATTTTTCTCTGTTTTCCTTGGTGTGTACCTCTCTTTTCTCTTTTAATCAAATGATGCAGCAAAAAACAAAAAAAAGAAAACAAGGGCAGAGACGTGACGTGAACAATGCTATGTGTGGGGAAAAAAAAGAAAGGCAGTGTGTAAACAGTGGAGGTGGAATTTGTCGTCATTTGCGCGCCCCCCCCCCCAGAGGTCACTCCGTCTTACTCCCACAACCCCTATTCTGTCTCTATCTCCAGCGGAGGAGGTGCCAGGGCAGTGTGTAATTGGTATTCAGGCTCTGTCAGAGCCAATGCAGAGCCCTGTTAGCGGAATAAGAGAGGAAACATCCTTATCTGGATTTCCACGGTAACCAGAGGGTGGGTGGGGGGGGAGGGGTTGGCGGTGGTGGTGGTGGTGTTGGGGGGGGGGGGGGTGGATGGGTTACACAGCTACACTTGCCGCTCTTATTATTTTTTCTTTTTTCCCCGTCTTGTTTTCCCTCTTGTTTTCTCTCATCGTCTTCCCCCTGCTGTCTGTGCTAATTATTGACGGGCTGTGTTGCAGAGGATCTGAAGCTCGCTCTCTCTCTCTCCCACACACACACACACACACACACACACACACACACACACACACACACACACACACACACTATAAGATTGCACACATCGACCGGGCTTCGTCATGACACACAACTACAGGCCCACATATACAGGGAAGGCATGGAAGAACACCTGCCCGCACGCACACACACTTCTACAGACATTACACAACTGTGCACAGTCCCCCTGCGGAGGCGTTCTCTGGCGCAGCTTCCCAACATCTGCATCCACAGACACACATGTAACACACACACACTTCCCCACCGTCTCACTGTGTCCTCTCCTCTATCTCCTCTCAGTTCCAGAGTGCTACACTTAAAGACACGTGTACTCGCGCAGCACCATCATGGAGCTATTTTGAGGACGCTGAGTAAACGCGACCGGCCGGTGCTCAAACCGCCGGGTCCTCACGCACTGTGAAATGTGGCGGTGGCGTGGCTGGGAGGTAATTAGGACGACCATTTGAGGGATAAGCTTTAAAAAAAAAAAAGAAAAACGGAACAAGTGATAGCAGGATGAGGAGGCCTAATTAGTGACCAGAATTCAAAAAACACAACATAAAGCAACTTAAAAAAAACAAACAAAAAAAATGATCCGGCAAACAATGAGGTGGAAACTCAGGTCCAGAGGAACAGTCCAGATAACAATGGACACTGGAACAATGGACATTATGTTTGCCTGGGATTTATTGTTCAGAAAACATCAATACATGACGGCATCCAAGATACACGATAATCAAGCACGCGAGTTGAAGCTACATATTAATAAAAACCTAAATTCTCTCAGCACACGGGATTTTTGTTTTATTCTCATCTTTGGAATGCAACTAAGTAAACTGAATTTGTGTCTGAGAGCAAACACAAACATCAGGTGCTTATTCTCAGGCCTGGGCAATGCAACTGCAATTGCCTTGGCTCATGAACAGTGAACTCATGAGATATCAAATTGTTTGATAACTTGCTACAAGTGACACACAATTAGCCAATCATTCGGTTGCATTATCACCAAATGACAGTGGAGTGATGCAGGTTATTGAAAAAGAACAGGTCAGCACATTGCTGTGTGGAGACAGGACTGGAAATGGTAGACCGGCTCAACTGCACAGCCCATCGTGAATAAAAAGTGAAAGCTAGTTAACTTAAAGGGCAGCTCCATCAATTTCACACGCTAAAGTGTGCTTACAGGTCTCTACAGGCAACTTAGCAAGGTTACTTTGTGTGTAACATTATAGACAGTTAGGATATTCTTCTTCCGCAATCATTTTGCAAGTCACATCCTTCAACTTCAGTGGTAAAATGTATTTTTAATCATTAGACTAAAACGTGAAATTCAAGTAAGATTGTTTAATTCAAAACAAAGTGGTTACATTCAACCTGCATACACCCAGTCGTTAAAATAAAAAGGTCAATAACTAACAACAATTACGCTTGAAATCATACATTTTCTTGCAATCCATGTGTCAGTTATATTACCAACCCTACTGGTACTTCTACTCCAGTACAATTCAGAGGGATGTATTGCACTGTGTATTCCATACACAAAACATATGGTGATCTTAAAAAAATATGACACAATGTTTAAGGCTACTATCACTACCCAAGAGTATGAAACAATTGTAATTTGCTCATTTTGTGATAACATTAAAATACTACGCGAACATTAAAGAATTCACAATAATGATCCAATAATATAACTTACTATAGCATAACAATCAGTTTGACTTTAAGTATATATTGCTAGTAGTATGCACTTTCATTATGTGGAAATATTCAGGGCAAAACTTCTACTTTTGCTTAAATAAAGCCCCTGAATACTTCCACAGTTCAAGAGTAAAGTACAGTGGGTATGATCTATTTTTAGCTCACGGCTCCTCCTTAAGTTTGCCCCAGTCAAACCGCTTTTACAGACATCTGGGACCCACGCAGCTCGACACCAGGTCGGCAGGAAATTCGACTGTGAGCACATTAACGTCAAAAAAACTTGACAAAAACCGGATGACTTCTGCTCTGCCACTATCAAAATAATGACAGCGATAATCATCTTAAGTGTCGATTAACTCCAAACAAGTATATTAGCTTCTTGCGCAGGGAAGAAATTACAAAAATCGGACCGATGATAAAATCTCCTATCCCCCTGATGAAATACAGTCCCGGGCAAACCTAAACTGTGTGGCTGAAATCTCACATGGACGGAACGTAGACAGAATTTGGACAATTCCTCCCTCCCTCCCTCACTCTCTCTCTGTTAGTGCTGGTGCGGGTTACTAGCACAACCAATCCCCGTCTGCCGTTACCTGGGTTGCCATGGCAACCCTCCCCCAAAAAAGAATTTATTTCAGGAAGCAACCCATCGGCAACAACCTGTGACTCTCTCTCTGTCTGTCTCATCCTCTCATCCCTCTTCCTCCGTCATCATTTCTACTATTTAACTCCTCCTTTCATGCACTTTTTTGCTCCAGTCACCACACATTATTTCTATATCTATATCTATATATATATATATATATATATATATATATCTATATCTATATCTATATATATATCTATATATATATATATAGATATATATATATAGATATATATAGATATATATAGATATATATATCTATATATATCTATATATATATATATATATATATATATATATATATATATATAGAGAGAGAGAGAGAGAGAGAGAGAGAGAGAGAGAGAGAGATAGTTAGTATCCTTTTCTCCTCTCCCTCGTCATCCTCTGTCGCTACATTTTATCCGTCTGTGCCTCTTCTGCCTCATTTGCTGTCACAGTCCGTCCATATTCAGCCACTGGGTTACTTCATTTGTAGCTACAACCAGAGGAAATCGTGCATCAGGTTCATTCACTGGGCTTTTATCTGTACTCATGGTTGAGGAGGTGCGTGCGTGTGTGTGTGTGTGTATGAGGGCACATAGAAGAGTCCGCATCCGTGTCAGCATCCGTGCACATGTGTGTATTAACGTGCATTAGCAAGTGCAACTGCGTGTGAGCGCGCGGGAGCCCGCATGTGTAACCGTTTGTGCCAATTATTTCATTACCGGCTGACAGATTTCTCTTTCCACTATTACTGCTCCCTTAGCCACAGGCAGTGGCAGAAAACCCCTTGCAGTCACACACACACACACACACACACACACACACAGACACACAGACACACACACACACACACACCAGACACATACACACAAACCGCGAGCTTGCACACAGCAACCAGTTCAAGTCCATCAATTAAGGAGGCAATTTGCTCAAGTGGTTCCACCTGGGCCAAAAGGCAGGTGGGTGGCTATGCTCTGTTTACCTATCAGACACCATTAGGGGTGAGATGTCACTGGTTTTACTTCTGCCCCTGCCTCCATGATGTCAGCTCTGCCTTTTTGTCTGCCTGCATGTCAGTGGGCTGCGTATTATGTGTGTGTGTGTGTGTGTGTGTGAGCCAGAGATTACATCAAGTCTGGAGGTAATAACTGGAATGTACTGTATCTGTCAATGTGTGGCAACCACATGACAGATGATGCTAATATTGTGTGTGTGTGTGTGTGTGTGTGTGTGTAGGTGTGTGTGTGTGTGTGTGTGTGTGTGTAGGTGTGTGTGTGTGTGTGTAGGTGTGTGTGTGTGTGTGTGTGTGTGTGTAAGCATGTGTCATGTGTCGGGTTATCAAGCTGCTGACAGCTTGATCACCCGACACATAAGATGCTTAACATGTAGACGACGATGTGACAGGTGCTTTTTTTTTGCACGCACACTGTCCATCTTTGACAGGATTGCTTCACTGATCCCTAAATGTGTGTGTGTGTGTGTGTGTGTGTGTGTGTGTGTGTGTGTGTGTGTGTGTGTGTTAAAGGCCTTAAAAGTTAATTTTCCATTCTATTGGTGTTTATTCAAAGTGACCAGAAACAGAGGTCCACACTTTCCACATGTGGTTAGTGCACAACGATTGTCCACTGCTGGCAATGTAGGTGTGCATCTGTGTGTGCCTATGTTGATTTTCTAGTGTGCTTAGATGTGGACTGTGTGCATGTGTGGCCTCTGCAGCAATATTTCATCCTCTCCAGACTCCAATAAGAACCTGCCGCACTCTGTGTGTGTGTGTGTGTGTGTGTGTGTGTGTGTGTGTGTGTGTGTGTGTGTGTGTTTGGTGTTTGTGTGTGTGTGTGTGTGCGTGTGTGCAAGTGACCCTTAGTGGCTGTGTATGCATATGTATACACGGCTGCCTCTGTGCCTGTGTGTGCACATCTACACTTGCTTGCAGCATTTATTCACTATCTTGAAGAAGAGCGTGTGTGTTCGGAATGCATGATGAAACGCACACACACACACAGACACACACATACACATACGCACAAGCGCGCACACACACCATGCCACACACTCACACAGTCTGTTTGATGAATTAGACTTGGAGCTACAGGAATTTGCTTTGCAATGTACATACGAACGCAAACACAAGATTGCGCATACAATCTGTCACTCCGGCGTACACGTGCGTGTGTGTGTGTTTGTGTGTGTTTGTGTGTGTTTGTGTGTGTGTGTGTGTCTGCATTTGTCACTACACCTCTTCCCGTTAACTTGACACGCGCAGATGTTTGTGGCTGCGACGTTTATCTGCAGAAGGCGCGGGGCCATGTGTTTACAAGCCGACCTCGTCGTGCATATATGCTCTGAGGCCCGGCGGGGAAAAAAATGCACGCAGGAGGTAAATCGCACCAACAGGACCTGGGTGTCAATGTTTCTTCTCCCGGCCGTTTGATTTAGGCAAGGGCACTCTTGTTTCCTGCAACCCACAAGCCCCATTTCCTTTCAGCTCATTGGATGTGGTATTATCCTTGGGCTTAGGTGGCGATGCACAAGGTATAATTTATTGTCTGTTCAGCAAGGCAAATGTGCAAGCCTGGCATATTTCATTTGCTGAATACATATCATTATTAAAATATGATTTTCTTTTTTTCCCTACTTTTCTGTGCTCCACACTGTGTGGTGAAATGCTGTCTAGGGTACGTCTGATTCATGCCCTCACAGTGAGTTTCTTGGTGATAATAACCTCTGAAATACGGAATCCAGAGTACGCCCCGTGTGAGGAGGAGAGGCTAAGTCAGTGTTATTAAATGGAAAAGATGTGTGCCACAGTCAGGTCACGTCAATGCACATCAATGCATACCAAATGGGAAAATGTGCATCACTGCTCAGATGATGAAACACTATAGGTAAGAAAAAAGCGGTGGCACACCTGCCCCTTATGTGTTCCTTCTATTTGAGCTCGAACAGACAGCTAGCAGACCCCGTCTGAATCCAGCCCGTGAATCATTATGTACACATACTGAATTATTATGTGTCTATACTATAGGAATTACTTTTGAATCAAGAATGTCGCTTTAAGAATTCCCCAGCAGCGGCACTGTAAAGAAACAACACCGCGCAGGAGAAAGCTTTCTGTATTCATGAGTTTGCTTTTAACAGTCCCTGCAGGTACAATAATGAAGTTCCTCTCCCCCATGTGGAATGGACCGTAATGATTATGATGAAGCAGAATCGCCGGCTGCTTTTTTTTCATTTTTTTCTCCCCTCCCTGCTGTTGTATCGACAGAGCTGTAAACATAAGCATAAAAGTATATGTCGCAGCAATGTAGCCGTACAAAAGGGCTATTAACAGTTGCAGACACAGGGCGAGTCTGCTTCTGCAAGACAGCAGGTTCTGCCAAAAAGTCAAAACTGTTATTGAGCTGCAACAGTTGCATGGACGATACATTTTGAGGCATTCCAGCCCGGTTTCACTCCCAGTGCATCAAATGCAGCAGCCTGGTCAGCTGACCCGTGCCTCTAAGTTTGATGCTGTAGTTAAGAGTCTAGAGTCCATTTCTGGAAGCTACCCTCTGGATTATTGGGATAAAGACGTCCATGTGTAGTGGGGTGGTTGGGTAGGTCATACACAGAACCTTTGCCTTGGAGACTGGGGTTCACACCCTCTATATGACGTCGATGTTTATTTGTTTTTGGGTTATGCATGCTAAGTAGGTTAGGAGTTATTTCAACACAAAGCAAAATCTTTTCCTAAACCTAAACTCGACCATATCCCAACTTTGGTAACAGTCACAAAGTCTTAACATGGCATAACATTTGAAATGTTTGTCAGCGAGCATTGTCAGCATTTATTGCTCATGCATCTGTAATGGTTAGAGCAGCGCTGAGTCCAGGGGCTGTGGCTGCAGTGGACAGCTTTGGTTTAGAGGCGCAGGAGGTTTGAGGAGCATCGTCAGTGTCTTCGTCCTCCCTAGGAAGCTTTTTTTCTGCCAGGCCATCATCTTCCACTCTTTCTCGGCCTTGACACCTTTGCCTTAATAATCCTTCATTGCTGACCATTTTGGGGCCACGCACCAAGGCATGCATGTACTCATTTGAACTTTGAACTTTCATTACAAATTACATGACATATCTGTTGTAGTCCAATACTTTCAATAGTGTAAGGAATAATGAGATTTTTTTCTTTTCTTTTTTTTTTTTATTTGCTGCTATCACATTTCTTACAATTTTCTCTGGTGTGGCAACTTTAGATTTAGATGACATGGGCACATTTGGGCACACCTGTGGCTACATGGCGGGTTGCAAGTAGATTTGTAGCTGACTTGACCTGGGATCCCTTCATGTGCAAAGCTAACACTAAAGGGAACACATGGTGAGTCACGGTTTAAAGCTTGAGGCCACTGACCAAGCTGCTGTTTTTGAGTTGGGAGCGAGAACACGTTGTATAATCACAGAACGAAATGAAGACTCGAAGCAGAGCACATTCAGTTTTTCACACCAGAGCATAACTCAAAAAAAAAACCAAAAAAAAAAAAAAACATTTGCCTGTTTTTCCTCCCTTAAAACTTTGCTAATGCTCTGAGTTAGTCGTAGTCTGTGTACTACAAGGCACATCAATCAATTTGAGAGCAGGTTCCACTTCATCGGGCGCAGATTCTGCATACAAATGCTTCACAAGTTCAGAAGACAAGGGGGTTCCAATGAGTAAACAAGATAAAACATGCAATCATTTCAGTAATGCTATTCAAGCGACCTGCTGGATCAGAATTTGACTCTGCAAAGCTTGCCGGCTGCATCAATTATGTCATCGGTGATCACCGCAAGTGCAGCCAACGCGTTGAGTTATCTCGCTTTGTTGCATGACTAACATCCATGTCGGCACCTTTCCCCTCCCGCACGCTGTAATGCCATTAGCAGATAAATGAGTGGCACCGCGTGTTATGACCCATAATGTTATGGCTTGTCCTTTACAGTGTGCTAAACCCATTTTCTCTTGCTGCATGAGATCGAGAATAGGAATTGGAACCCCACAAGCAATCTATTCAAGGGTGCAACAAGCTAAGGGGATGTGACGTGCCAATGTTTTTTAGTGATTTTCATTATGTGTCATTCTATTCTAATTCATTTTCAATTGGACCATAAGAGCTGCCGCCGTGGGCAGTACAAAAGGCAGGAACGACCGAAGGAAGATCTTGTTTAGCTGGAAGACATCCCAAGAAAGAAAATAATGATCTTTATGAAATTGCTTTAGACACAATCTGACAGCCGAGACAAAGCAAGTGGCTGGCCTTGTTCGAATCGATAAAGCCTCCATTAGTTTTCTAAAGAGTAACATGCAATTTGTTTCAGTGGAGAAGCATAGCATCGGTAATATTCTGCCCCTCTGACACAAAAAACTAATGCACTATAGCCAACCTAATGCAAGATTAAACCTGCGTTTCTGTCAGATGGAAACAGAAAAAAAAAAAAATGCTTCGAAAGTGCTGGATCCATAAAGCATGACCAAGCCTGTTATCACAGACACCACATTTGTGTCACAATGGCCTCTAGGGCCAAGCTTTTGTGAAGGCGGTAAAAACCTTGAATCTAAATCCATTCAAACGACTGTGATCCCACGCACAAAGATCAAACTTCTTAAGTAGCTATTGATCATCTTGATGAACAGAGACATGGCGATTGATCGAACGGAGGTATGACCTCATCTCTGCCTTTGACATAGTGGGAAAGCGCAAATTGTAAGCGCAGAAGGGGTAAGCACACTTCTCACCCATCATTTCCTCAAGAATGTGTGGATGTATCACACTCAAGCACCCTGTTGGCCACGCAATCGATAGTCTGAAGAGTTAGCTTATGAGGGCCTGGCTCAGTTCCCCTAAATCAGCACTCTTGGAGATTGTATATCTTGACGAATACTCTCTAAGCTTGGGTTAGATCATCTAAGGGGAGGGACGGTCTTCTCTTTGACAGATGGTCATGATGGACATGTTGCCAGTGTTGCAAGAATGGCCCCCGAGGAATCCGCCCTTCCTTGGAGTAAAACGCTGATCCGAGAGGATCTTTCTCCCACCAGCTGACAAGTCGATAGACAAATGGCCTCGCTAGTTTCTAACCTCTCAAACTACCGGCCCTCCTTCTACTGCTCAGTGTGTGGTGTGTGTGTGTGTGTGTGTGTGTGCGCGCACGCGTTGTCTGCCAAACCTCCTCCTTCACTCGTGTAAGTGTGTGTGTGTGTGTGTACACACACACTCACATGACTAATTTACTGAGCCGAGTTCTATCGCACTGAAGACATTCCCTGGCTACTGCATGAGGTTTTAATTAAAGATACAGCTTCAGTTATTAAAACCACTCAGTCCTTTATGCATTTCCTCACATCTTACATCCAGGAAGAGCTCAATCTAGCAATCTGTGCTTGCTTGCTGATCTGTGCCAAAATTTACTGCTTGTGTTACCCGTTTTATCACCAGCATCTGTATTATGATAATGCGCTCGTGGATGTAAGACGTAGCATCACGCGTCCTTGCTGATTCGAGGCTTTACACAGTGGCTCAATTCTGTGTCTTTAAGCCCGGATTGGTAGGGCCTCGGGGAGTTTCAGACGGCACTTCATGGGTGGAAGGGCAGGAATGAGGTGTGTTAGGTCGATGTCTCTCTGACATCACTATTTTCCAAAGGCCAATGAGTCCCTTCAGTAAAAACTGGAACCCAGGGAGGACCCTCGCAGCCAGCTTTTCATTAGAGTCTTTCTCCAACCGCTGCCTTCTTTTATTGTCCCAAAGCACTGCCAAAAGGCAATCAATAGGACTTTAGGAAAACTGGGTGCAATAGTGCACACTTTTTACTGTCCCACAATCAATAGGAACGGTGAAAAACAGTTCCATGAGTAAATACACACACACACACACACACACACACACACAGATGAGAAGTGCCCGAGGACACAGGACACAAGGGGGTTGTTCAGAGTAGGCTTAGATTACCTTGATAAACCACCGCAGGTCTGTGCTGCGTCTGTGATTGATTCATCGAGGTGCATTAATTAACAAACCTTTAAGTAATGAATCAATTAGGCAATTGATTATTGTGCATTACCCATATGGATTGCAGCTGATACTGACCATTAAAGATAGATTGTGCTCAATTTAAATCGGTTTACGGCTGATTATATGCGCAGGGATGCTCCGCTTACCTGCGTGTACCTCTGCAAATCACAGAGGATTTGCCTCATAAAACATGGCGATTGTGACATTGCTTCTGTATGCTAAACGAGTATTACTGCGGCATTAAATTCATTCATATTATCTTTATGTCATTTGAGCCTGGAGCTGTGCTTCGGGGCTAAATTCCCTAAAATCCCTCCTTTTCTGCAGATTAATAATAGATGCTTAAAAAGGAAGAAATACTTAATAACTAAACCTCTGCTGCAGTAATTCTGAGTCATATTCAAGTCAGATCTCACTCTGCAGCTCGCTCTGGCCTGGCCTGTAATTACACTATCTACATCTTTTAAATGCAGGTAATGCTCGGCAAACGGCTAAAAGTGTATTCAGCATTCTGCTGCTTTCGCACGGACACATTTAATATCCTGATGGAGAATGAAACAGCATTCACAGATGGAGCGCTGAGATCCAATAGTTGGATGGAAATCGCTGCAATAAGACAAAGGAGAAAACAACATAGCGTCACACAAAACAAACAACAGTTGTGCAGCAGCCCTTCGGCGCCTTACATAACCACGCGCTGCGGCGGAAAGCCAAGCATTCCACGAGTTGTAAAGCTAGTCCCATTCTTGGAAAAAAAAAAAGGCTCAACGAACTGCCAGACAATGGGGTCGCATGTCGGAGGGTGCAATTAACGGCATGTCACATTTGAGTTGGGGTTAGGTTTGCTTATCCTGAGGTGACATGAGCTTTGATTTAAGGGCTTCGTGCAGGTGACCTGCTAAGACGATGCACTACAGGAGCCTCTTTGAAAAAAAAACCCACCTGATGACCGTTTGCAACTGGCCAGTCAGGACATCTCCAGCCACAAGCTGCATCACCGATCACAGACAACGCTGGGTCAAAGCACAGAACATGTACATTATACAAGTTTCTTTCCAGGGAATTTTGCCCGTCCGTTTTTAGGAAAATACAAGCTAAACAGTCAAAGACCAAAGTTACTTGAGAGCGCAGACATGAAGTGTCTTCCTTTCAAAACTCGTGTCTTAAGACATGACAGGGCTTCCCTTTCTCCAAGGGCCACGTACGTGCATGACACCAAGAGTTTGCCACTGCTTGACCCAAATCTGCCTGAAGCTGCTCCGGAGCAGAGCTGCCACACCACAGACTACCTCTGGAATCCATATCTTTTTAAACGAGGATCCCCTGGACAGGGCCTCTGTCTGTCTGTGGTAAATGAAAACTGATTTGGGTTGCCAGATGTCAGGCGCAGTGTATGAATACACATATCTCTGTCACTTTGGCCCATTACGAGTCACCCTGTGGTTTTACCCGAGGATCAATAACTGCACTCGTCGGGCAGAGCGGCGGCCTGTATTTTTTTTTTTTTTTTTGGGGGGGGGGGGGCAGAGGACGTCGGGAGGCCACTTGAGCGCGCAGACACAAGGCTTTATGAATGAATAACAAGAAAATATGCGGTGGTACTCCAGTTCAACTTGTCATTGCCACGGAGACAGCTTAAGCAGTATGCTTCTCTTTGAAGTATGAAACAGCTGCTAGCGAAATGGGTGCAGCTAAAAAGGAGTTTAGTGGAGGGGCTTACCTGAGACTCTTTTCGTAACACCTCATGTCTGAGAGGGCCGGCTTCTATGGAGTCTCCCTCAAATCAAATTGCGGATTCCATCTGTGCAAAGCAATGTTTTTCTCACGTGGCGCCTCAACAGCACCGCACGAATTGTTCACTGGTAACAGCTGAGATCGTTCTATCTTAAATGAAGATCGCTTTGTCAGCCGGGGCACAGTGGTTGTGGCGCCATGTGCGATACATGGAGAAGCAGATACAGATCAATCACTCAAAATTATTCCATTTATCTCCTCTAATGTCTGCGGGCGCGAGAATATCCTCGTGATTTACAGCACTTAAGAAGATAATTATCTACAAATATGGTTCCTAATTGAAAGGAAAATATTTCTACTACTTTGACACAGTTTCACCTGCCATTGAGGGTAAAAGCATAACTGTAATCATATATAACAGTGAGTGACATAACTCGGTGTTGGAATATAACTTGTCCTTACTTTGCCACATCCTGCGCCCTGAATCCCCTCACCAAGGAACTCCTGTCAAGACTCTCTATTGCCATGTGACAAATCTCCCGGCCAATGAAGAGCAAAATGGGATTTGCTCCATTGCCTGAATTATTGAAGTGGACAGTGTGAGAAATTTATGGCGCAAAAATTCATCCACGCACTCCCTGTGCATGGTGTTTTAATGTGTTTCCATCCCCGATCCGCCCTCTCCCCGCATCCCCATCGCTCATGGCACGAAATCCCATGTCGCATTATGCCAGGAGGGTGACACAATGAGGTGCGCAAACTCCCTAAAAAAAAATACACTCACCGGTGTGTTGGGGCTAGCTAACGGGCAGGCGGAGGGGTGACATTTCGGTTCCTTTTTTTTCCCCGAGCATCGCCAAAATCGCCACCCTAGAACTCGAAGCTAGCTAGAGCTCCCACCTTTTGCTGGAACGTGTCGATAGCCCAACTTCAGACAGCAGTGACACACACACACACACACACACACACACACACACACACACACACACACACACACACACAAGCATTACACATAGATACAGATGATTAATCTGAGAGAGGGCTAAAAATACATTTCCTTGTTTTCCCTTCTACCTTTTGCACTGCGTGTGATTCACATTGGAGGAGGCTGTGTTGCACAACCTTGATGTTCTTCTGAAGGAACATGTGAGACAAGATTAAAAGGGGTTTGTTCTTTATAAGGCCCCTTGTGCACGCCTTTCATTATCCCCCATCCCCAAAAGACTGTCACTAATGCAGTCCTTTGAATTCAGTTTATCAGTTCGTATTATTAGCCCTTACAGCTGGCTTTGACCTTGGCCATTCTTGTCGTCTAAAGCGAGCATATTCTCGACCCTCCTTTGTGCGCCTCTCCCCAGTACATTTCAGTGGGGACCCCATAAACTCTAATGAACTTATATTGGATGTTCTCGCCACCGAGCGGCCGACTGACCGACCGGCGGCTCGTCCTCCCCTCCTCCCCCCAACCCGCCCGCCTCTCCGCAAAGTTAAAAGCTATTCGGTGTCAAGTTTGAAAGCAAAGAAAATGCAGGCTTAGGGGAAAAACACCTCCGTGGAAAAAAAAAAGCACAACATGATACAGACAAACAAGTCGGTCGGTGAAGGTCAAAAATATTGCCTTGCCGGTCAACAAGCCTGACAGTGCTGATGGCCCGAATCTAATGAGAGCCCCTCGCGTTGACACCGCCACGAGCAGCACTTTTTTTTTTTTTTTTTTCCCCCCTCCCCGTTTGTTAGGTGGCCACACAATCCTCTTTCTGACCTCTGTGGAGCAGGCTAGCACGCCACAGCAAATTAAAACTCCAAAGGAAAGCTTCGGGACATGTGCCAGTACAAAACCCCTCAACTCCCCTTGTTTCCCATTTTGGCTGACGGACAAGTCCACCTCCCCCCCCTCCCCCCTTCTCTCTCTTTCTCTCTTCAGTATGGCTGGACATTCTCCGACCCCGGCTGTGGTCATGGACTCACCGCGGCGAGGAGAGTGTTTGCCACTGCTTGACCTGAATATTTGCCCAGGGCCGGAGGCAGGGAGGGGATGGCAGGCCATTCCACGCCGACACAAAGGAAGCCCGTGACAGTTCCTAAGTGCCAAACAGGCTCCGCTCGCCCGGGGGGCATACATGTAGAAAGGGAGCAGTTAAGTGCTGTTTTTTTTTTTTGGTGTGTGTCAGCTTCATAGAGAACACTAATTCCCCCGGTTTATACCATTTGACTTTCATGAGGAGTTTGAGCTGTAAGTGTACTCAACCTCTGCGTGAAGATCTCCCCGCAGACAGGTGCGATTTTCTATTTATTATGCCACACCGTAGGCGGAATTAATGATTTGTTGCACACTGAATCATCGGTCGACTCCCGACTCCCCTCGATTCATGTCAGCAAATTGAACTCGGTAACCGGTTCCCAAACAATGCAGCCATGCCTGCAGGCTGTGCCGTCCACACAGCACGGCGGCGGCGGACACGCTGAGGACGGTGTGTGTCGGGCTGCGTGGACGACATGATTGAAATTCACTCCCCTCTGGAGCACATTTGGGCCAGAAACGACAACAGAAGGTGAATGGAACGACATTAGAGCCGCTTGACCTCAATGTTACCCTAAAGCAAGACTCTAGTGCCATCTATTGAGAACGTTTACAACAGATCAGTATTCTGCACAAGCACTGCTGCTTTTAATACCGCTTTCCTTCCTCCCTCCCTCCCTCCTGCACAGCTTCAACTTATTCCTTCCATTGGGTAAAATATTGATCAATCGACCATCCTCTCAATGACTTGTTGATAAGGAAAACTGCGGATGAGGCTGCTCAGGATCACCACCTGTGCTTCGCACACACACACACACACACACACACACACACACACGTCTGTTTCTGATTGGATCTCAAGGCGAATAAAAGAAAGAAAGGATAAAAAAAAAAAAAGAACAAAGTCGATATTTTAATTGCGACATGCACGCTCCGCATTGGATTAACCGCCGCGGAAAACTTCATGGGAACTACAGCCTGCCGCGGCGCATTGGAACAGTGCAAAAAAAAAAAAAAGAAAAAAAGAAAAAGTGGCGTGTAACCAGGCGGAGTTGAGAGTGATTACCTTCTTTGAGCAGGCGGGAGTGGATAAGGAGGATGAGAAAGCAGCAGATCGCCGCTCCGGTCAGTGCCCACGCAACTCTGGGCAGCTGCATCCTGGCGCAGGGAGGCTTGTGGCGGACCGAGACAGCCGTGCGGCGGGAGAGACACACTCCACCTCAGCTCACAGACACGCACTGGCTCATACTCTGCCGGCCAAATTCAGCATGCATTCCCTTCGTGCTTAAAAAAAATAAAAATGAAACAAGATAAAAAAAAAAAAAAAAAAGAAAAGAAAAAAAAGAAAGATCCTCCCTTGATAGTCCAGGTTCAGATGTGACAGAGCGGGAAAGGATTCCGTTTAACAGCGACGGATCTGCGCTCAGAGTGCGTCAGAGTGGCTCCAAACAGCAGGGCTGTTAACCCCCGATCACCGTCTGAAGGCTTGACGTCTCTCCCCACATCTTCTCCCCGCTCCCTCTTCTTCTTCTCCTTCTCCTTCTTCCTCTTCTTCTCCCCCTCAGCAGCGTGTCGGCTGCTCGCTCGCGTCGGGCTCAGAGCGGGCTGCGCCCCTCGGCGTGTCTCCGTCTTCGAGTGCGCACGGCGGCTCCACGGCGATGCGGCGCGCAGATGATGATCAGCGCTCTCCGCTGCATGTTACGCACATCTCTCCCACTGCTGGAGAGGCAGAGGCGAAATACTGCCAGCCAAGTCGCCTTGCAGCCTCTCTCTCTCTCTCTCTCTCTCTCTCCCTCCTTGTCTCTCTCTATGTGTCGCTCTCTCTCTCTGTCTCTCTCTGTCTCTCCCCCTCCTCCCACCCTCTCTTGATTCAGTCCAATGCAACTCTTGCCATTTACGCACGAGAACAACCAGTTTCATAAAGTATGCATCTCCAGCTTAATCCCTGCGAACGTCACAGCTCCTGAAAAGCCTTTCCTTTTTTTGGGGGGGGTGTTCCAAACCAGAGGCATGTGTGGATGAATTCCCCCCCGACTTTATCTCAAATCAGACTGAGCAAAGACCTGGCTGCGCAGAAGGATCACAACAGTTGGAGGCGTAATGAATGTCTGCACGTCTCTCTCTCTCTCTCTCTCTCTCTCTCTCTCTCTCTCTCTCTCTCTCCCCTCCATCCATCCTCTGTGTGTGTTCCTCAGACGGGTTTGACTGCTTTTTTTTTTTTTCCTCTCTGCTTAGCTCCAGGTTACGTCACAACTCCCCCAAATAATCTCCTCCAGCCACAAAGCATGAGATGGTGCCGCTATTAAAGGATCTTTCCACTGATAAATAAGTGAGCAAATGGTGGGTGATCGTGCAGAACTAGAATAAGTTAGAAAGAGCGTTGGGTTGTCAGTTCTAACCCCTGCTCTATTAAAGGGGACCTGTCTTGGTTTATTATTTATAGATTGCTGATGAAATGAATCCATTTTAAACACGCACTACTTTCGGCAACATGTAATCTGCGAAGTAACTAGTAACTAAAATGATCAAATAAATGCCGTAGTACTGTAAAGTACCACATTTGCCTCAAAACTGTTGCAGAGTGAAAACGGAAATACCCAAATATAGTGCAAGTACTTCAAAATTGTACATACGCACATTACTTGAGTAACTTGGTACTTAGTTATATTCCATCACTGCATTTCTGCCTACCTACCTCTGAAGCTAACAGGAGGCTGAAAACGCGACTGCGCTGGCTGAGACAGGGTGAGTGATGCTGGCTCAGGCGTGTGAGAGCTGAGCCAATCAGAGCAGAGTGGGTATTAAGGAGGCGGGCGTTAAAGAGACAGGTGCCAAAACAGAGCGTTTCAGACAGAGGGGGAAGACAGAGCCGCAGCAGTGGACAGTTTGAGATAACCGATGTGTTCTTTTGAGCACCACACTGTAAAAAGTTGCTGTAAAAGTACGGGACATTTTTCACAGTCATGTACTGGTTTTTGTAAATACAGTATAATACTGTAAATGTTGATCTTTAAGAGGAAAATATGCTTCTGTTTTTTTTAAAACATGCGCTTCTAGCAGCATTATACTGTAAAGAGCACATTATGCAGTACAACATTTTACAGTAATCACATAATAAAGTACTTAAATATATTTTACATGAACAAACTTTACAACAGGAACACTTAAGTGACATGCTTGTTGCTTTAGCTGCCAGTATTCTACTGTAAAGCGTCTATGCAGCACAAGAACTTTAATATTTTTTTACAGTGATAATAAGCTGTAGTTTACAGAAGCTAAACTGTACAATGCGAGTTTCATGCTGGCAACAATAGCTGTCAGTATTTTACTGTATTCAAACAGGTACATGTCTCACTGTGAAACCCTTTCTAGCAGTAACCAAAAAATGAAATAATTAGCCTGAAAATGAGCATTTTATTTCTCCTTCAAAATGACGTCATAAAGATATAAAAACAACAAGGTGGCAAACTTCCATTTCAGATACTTTTTTTTAGAAAACGATGCAAATAGTAGATTCCCTGCACCTCATCCCTGGATGCTGCAGAAAGAAAATGTAAAATGTGTTGTAAGGAAATTGTGCACCTCCATGTTAGCCAAGCCTCCCAGTTGTTGGAACAAGCACTATAGCTCTGGGTAGCCCGGCCTGAGGCTCCTTTTCTAAGAATATTCAACACCCCCAGAAACCCATTACACATGTAGCCTAAAATTTCATCATTTTACAAACATAAAGAATTTATGCCATTGCAAATTCTTAAAGAGGGCCTCCTCTGCTCTGTTCTCAGCTTGATGTTTAAAAAAAGAGCATCTGGATCTTGCGAGTAGAAGCAATCGGGCTGGAGGAGGGCAACAATAGCTTGTGTAATCCCCCTTTCCACTCCCGCTGCGCAATAACGAAGCTATTATTCCTGCTTTATGTATATCTCAATGCTGATGTGGGACACGGTGAGAGATGCAAATTTGAAGCGTCATTCATCGAACGGCGGTCGGTCAGCCATTTGGACGAGACTGGTCAGTTTGCACACAATATACACATATGTCCGCTCAAGTGATCGCAGCGTTTCCAAAGCAGCAGTTCCACCTCGGGGCCACTCGTGAGTTTGATCCCAGCGTCTGTGTGTTTATAATTGGATCAGAACGACACGGTCCAGCGACTGACGCTGCCACTCAAACCGGAGAGCTGTCATTGCACTGTCAATAAGGTTGGCCCCCGCGGCTACTAGCACTAATTAGCTGATAACAGTCTCTGTTGGCTGGCACGCGTGCCAGACTGTGCATGTGTTTTACTGTGCATGCTGTGAATGTCTACGCCTTTTTGTTTTGCGTGTGTTTTTATAGCAAGTTTGCATGGATGTGAATGTGTTTGAGTGTGTGTGTGTGTGTGTGTGTGTGTGTGTGTGTTGGACAGGGCCTGACACCTCCCAGCCTCCTCCTGTAAAAGCTGTGATCCGTCCATCTTCTGCATGGAAAGCAATTATCAGAGATCTGACCTCTACATGGATTTTGGGGTATTAAGACTGTATGTGTGCTTGTGACTGTATGGGTGCGTGTGCATGTCTAAATGTATCATCTGCTCAGCCTATATACCACTCTTTACTCACCGGAAGAGCGGCGAGCTGCGCATAACTCTTTGCATGTGCACAAAGCCTAATTAAGAGACCGTCAGGAACACTGAGACGAGGACGGCACAGTTTGCCAGAGGAACCAATTACATCTATTCACAAGGTTGCCATGTTGAATCTGTAAAGTGCTCCCAAGGCACCCGAACCATATGTACACTGTTTGGAAACGTCATTTTTTTAACACCAATTTAAGGTGTCAACGGCTGTTTGTGTAACTGTGAGGAAATATTTAGAACTCGAAAAGTATGCAGCACCTCCCAGTAATTAGGCTTTTCTGTTCAGTTATTTATGAAGCAGAAATCGACATTCGCCACCCACTTAAAAGGATATATTTACCCGGAAGGTGAAAATTAAGTCGCTATCATCTCGGCAAAGCGGTGTGGCAGCGTGTCTTGAACAACTGAAGTAGATGGGGTAATAAATAAAATAAAAAACAACGCATTAAATGGCTCCTTACTGCTCATCCAAGTCTCTTGAATCTGCTCGGTCCCAAATGTATTTGAAAACACATAAATTAAACCCTTGACATGTGGTAGAACTTGTGCACTTTCGTTAGACGGAGTGAGCGCTAACGCTTTTAGCTCAGCGGCTACAGTGAAGATTTTGGCTCTAACAGGTTATCAGTAACGTCTTTAAAAATAAATAAATAAATAAATAAAAAAGCCATTTAATTTTGCTCATTTTCAATTTTTTTTTTTTTCCATTTTAAAACAAGTTCCCATCTACATCAAGTCTTTAGGAGAACGCTGCGACACTGTTTTTGCTCTAAAGCTCCAGAAATGTTGTTTGCAGACTATAAAACCTCACCCAACCTTCCTCTGGCATCAGGAGGAAGAGATGATGACGGAGTTTTCATTTCTGGGTGAACTTATCCTTTAAGTCAGCTGTAGCTTCACTTGGATTGCAACAAACCCCACAAGGAACTCGAGCGCAGAGAGGAAACAGGGTGAACGTTGCTGGCACTCTGCTTTTCCTTATAGGTCAAGTGTCACCAGGAATTTGCAGTGATAATAGAGCAGCAAACCAGGCGAGCATGGATTCTTCCGTTACGGACTTACGTTAATGTAGTGCTTTTTACTCAAAGCGCCTTCAGACGAATGCCAAATACACCCGTTTGTATGCACATTCATACACCGATGGCACAGGATGCCGTGCAAAGTGCCGACCTGCTCATTAGGAGCGATACAGCGCTTCCTCACCAAACAGCCCACAATCTTTCTATTCTCAGCCATTCACACAACAGTGGACCAGCCAGCAGGAGGATTTTCGCGGTTCAGTATCTTGCTCAAGGACACTTGAACGTGCAGCCAGAGCTGGTGATCGAAACACTGATCCACAGAATCAAGTCAAGTCAAATGTATTATTTTTAATTATTAGAGCACGACCTGCTCTCTCTGCTTAGCCACATCCAACTAACCTGGTTACAACTGTCCACGTATTCAATGTAGTCATTGTAAGAGGCTATAAGCCTTTCTGCATTGGATTTACTGCCCCATTGTTGCTACAGTGTTGCATGTACAAGCTCCAAAAATAATTCCAGTTCAGTGGCAGCTTTGAGTAACCCTGACATCATCAGGGTTATTCTTTTCAAACTCTGGAAAACTCATAGCCACACAATACATTATATCGATATATTGACTGTTTTCACAAGTTGAATATTACTTACATGTATCAGGTAAAATAACTAATAACTTAAGTTTAATTAGCTGAAAATGTACCAAGTGTCTTCTTTTTTCTCTCTTCTAACCTTATTTGAACTTAGTATGTAGAAAATATCCAACTGCCATCTGCTCTCTTTGCTACAAACTGAGCAGTTGATGAAGTTGTGAAAACTTGGAATGGACTGTAAAGCACATGTTACGGAATCAGATGCAGGAGTAATTGATAATTTATTATATGTTCATGCACGGTTCATATGCATGAACATGTATGTCCACACAGTCATTCACAGACCATAAGTTAGAAACCTTGAGCAGGGGCGCCAAAACTTTTTTCCCTTGGGGGTGCAAAATTGAAACTAAACGGGTGGCCACAGGACAAAAGAACTGCTGTTTTTCAGAGCAGTAAATAAGGAAAAGGAAAAATTAGAGAGGCATACACATTAATATTATTCTCTATCGCACTCTAGATAGATAGATAGATAGATAGATAGATAGATAGATAGATAGATAGATAGATAGATAGATAGATAGATAGATAGATAGATAGATAGACAGATAGGCAACCCAACTATGATCTCTATAATTCTAATTCTTAAAATTATGAAAAGTTCTGAGGTATCAAGCTGATAAAACAACAATAAGTATATTTTCTGTTTGGTTAAAAAGGCCCCAGGTCTCCGGGACCCCAAACAATTATGTTTTATTTTACCGTTACAATTATGTGACCAGTGGAAATCTATAAATATCCATTTATTGGTATATTATATCCAGCGATTCGTCTCACAACTTTTATCACAAGGCACACAGGGGCTCGTTTTGTGCAACTCCCCTCTTTTTATTACAACAAGATATCAAATATGTTTTGGGATAAGTTTTGGCAGACTGTAAAATTATTGTCTTTCTGTTTTTTTTTTTGTTTTTTTTTGTAAATTATTAAACTATTTCCTGTATCCTCACACCACCCACCTACACTGCTGCCACGTCTCCTCTCTCACTTTCTCCTACCGCCACCCCCTCACCACTGATTTTCCTTGCCAGAAGCCAGGAGAGGCGTTGCTTGCTTTGTCCTCTGTGCAGGTCACTGGCTGTGTGCCAGACAGAGCCCATGCCAATAAAATCCATGAGTAATGGCCTAAAACTTCTACATTCGCTGTGTTTCCCATTATTTCCCATGGCCAATAAATTTGAAGGAGGGCTTAATCAGAGGGAAAAGCAGGAACATACGGCTCATGTCCAGTAGGGTGTCCAACACAAAGATTCTTACGGTTTAATCAGAGATAAAAGTTGATGCGGCAGCCACCAATATGGATTCTCTCGTGAGCCACTTTGTCTTCTGTCAGGTGGAGCCATTATTGTTTGGGCTTATAAACATACCGCTGCTGTCTGTCATGAAATGATGGCTGCCCCTGAGGTGAGGTCAACTCTAAATAAAGTCCTTTAAGGACCTAATAGACAGATAATTGAATAAACATGTCATAGTCCATGAATTACCCAGTGGAGAATCCAAGTTTTGCAGCAGGATTGAATAGTCCAACATATCTGTCAGTCATGTCTGAGTTTTAAACAACATTGATACCAGAAGTGAGAATGTTTTGTGTTTTGGATGCCATAGGTTGGCATCTTATGACCAGCCCGTGTCTCTCTCTATATATATATATATATATATATATATATATATATATATATATATATATATATATATATATACATACACATATATATATATATATATATATGGTCATATACATACACACACACACACATATATACACATCTTCTATCCCAGCCTGCACAGTAGAGAATGCTTTGTAGTTACAGTAGAACACATTTGCAGCAACTTTATATAAACACATCAGAAAGTTGTGGAGAGTCTGCTCACTTGTTTTGGAAACTTTTCATACCATCTCTTGCCAAAAATAAGACCTTGAAAAAACGGGAGTAAGGAAAATACTGCTGAACTATCAACATGCGCGGTTTGAAGAAACTTTAAACGAGTTCAGGACTATATATACATACGGTCAATACGAAGCACAGCTTATTCCTGTGGCTGATAATGGACTGTGATATAAAGAGGTCATATAATGTTTTGGGTGTTTTTGCCTGTCCTTTACTGTATTACGAAGCATTTTTGTCCTTGAGAAAAGTCTGCAAAGTGAAAAATCCCAAAGTCCATGCCAAAGGAAGTTACTCTCTCCCAAAGAAAACACTGCTCCTGCACTGCCTGATATAATAAAACCTGGTTTGGAGTCAAACCTTTACTATCATGTGTGTCACTGTCAGCTGTCAGCAGGCATACAGTTGCTATTGCTGTTATTTTAGATCACACTACCTTGCTTGACATGACAAGCTCTGCTCTGCCTCTGATTGGCTACATCCTGCCCATTTAGTAATGTGCATGTGCAACTCTGATTCACCTGAGGCCCTCAAATAAAAGTTTGAACCTGAAAATGAGCTTAATAAGACCTCTTTGAGTTTTGTCCCCAGCTCCATCTGCACTCAGCTAACACTGTTAGAGAAACCACGGATCAATCTTCCTTCAGGAGAGCATAAAAGCAACAGTTTGGCTTTGTAGAAACTCACTGTTTAATCAGTAAGTCCTCGTGTTTAATATGTCATGCATTGTGTTTCCTTTTGCTCGCTTGTCAATCACCTGACACCCACAAGACAGAAACAAAGCGTCTGACAGGAAATAATCCGTCAAAAACACGTCACCTCAAACATCTGTCACACTCATGTCTTTGTATTCAAGAAATATTCGATAGCCAGGGTGTCAGGTAATTGTCCACATCCTTAAGTTTGGTGGTTTTAAGTAAAAGTGTCTATTTTCACAAAGTATATAATGCTAAATATAAAGATAGACATACTTGAGATATAAAGTAAATAACAGTGTCATTTATAGCTCATTTCTTTCTATGAAGGGCTTATTATTAGCCTAAAACAAATGACAGTCTACTCTAATTGACCTTCATTCTGTTCCATTCTATTCTGGGGGAACATGACGTCCTTATTGTACCTTATCTAAAAAGGTTTCAGCAGTTGATGGCACATTTACATTATGGAGGTGTCCATCAAGGTTTTTCAGCCTTCACATATTTGGTCTCAAAGAATTTCATTTCCTCGCCAGATTTGGCGAAATGGAAATAATTTGGAGGACAATGTCAAACAGTAGCACGTGCTTTAATTCTTTATGTGAAAACACATTCATACATTTCAATCCAAACATCTTGAATGCTTAAACGCCCTGCTCTTTTTTAATTGCAATCAGTGTCACTCACACAGACTGAGGCAGCAAAGCCATCATATTATTCATTATTAACTGTACACACAGAAATGCACAGTTAATTAAGTGTCATTATGGGAAACGCAATATATTGAGCTGGAGAACACTGGCGATAGACTCGTCCTCTTGAGTCTTCCACTAAGCTTCTTACATTTCCTGTAGTCGGAGAAGAAAAAAAACAAAAAAAACAAGCACCCACGTTCACCCATCCAGTGAGCTTCCTCTCCATTTAGTCTCCATTTGCCCGATCTTCACTCATCCATCATCCCTCGGCGCTGAAGGCTCACCTGGCCTGATTCCATTAGTTACCTGTTAAGTGCTACAGCAGCACCATGAATCACTGGCATTATAGGCCACGTTTAAGTTTGCTTGATTAATAATTCATTTGCCTTTTCATCAGTTTTCACCAGGCAAGTATCGCATACAGTATGGAAACAACAGTTCCATCAGTGACGCTGTCTGACACCATCTGTCTTGAGTGATCCGATCACGGCCACTCAGCTCAAAGTACATTTGCGAACACCCCCATGTCCACACTTGGAGTCTGGCAGTGTGTATGCACATGTGTCCCGGGCCACAATGAAGGACCGCCTACTCAACTGATGTCCACTGTGAAACAACAAGAAGAAGCCACAAGTACAAGTACAGGCATGATGGATTACGGCAATATCGCCAGACTTCCTTACAAATATTGTGATTCTGAGAGCTGTTGAGTGAGGAGAAGTTTAATAAACTTTGTGAAAACCGACAAAAATTCAAACTAATTCATGACTTCTTGTAAATCTGGCATGAAATGCATTACACTAAGTTGTTTCTTTCCTTGTAAAAAGTCACATTTTTTACAGATACAGTAAACAGTAACAGCCCCATGATGCCCGTGAGAAAGTCTCCCCAGACTCCTTTAAAAAAAATGCCAATTTTTGTGAGCTGCGGAGTTAGCAGAACTTTTATAAAACTGTGAGACTCTGTCGACCACAATTTCTTAACCACTTGTGCCTCCTTGTAAATTCGGCCAATGCTATACATGCAGATATCTCTTCATTTGTGCACAAACATGGTATGGGTTGTTTCCAGCGGCGTAGGTATTCATTTGCATATAGAGTGGGGAAGTGGGATCCGATCACAAGTGGTCACTCGAGACGCAGCTGAAGTTGCATGTTCCTACCAAACGTGAAAAGCCTCATTGATGTGAATCCATGTCGCTGCTGCCAATTAAGCTAAGTAAAGGAAAAAATAAAACCAATGCTGACTAAAAACGAATGACTAAAAAAGAATGACTAAAAATGTAAAGATCTTAAGGCAAGTTCTGCAGTTATAAGCTGGGTCTTTTTCTAATGTGATTTCTAAGCAGATTTTGGGCCATTTCTTCGTGATTGACACTGATGATAATGATGTGCAATATGACTTAGAGAAGGATTACAATTTTTGGCGATCATTGCAGCAATAAGGCTTGAAAGCATCTTAATCGCCTCCAGGAGCTGTGTGTCACAGCAACTGCCGCTGCCTGTTATGAATCTTTTTCATACACGTGTTAGAGTCATACGCTTTCCTCTCTGGTGGAAACTGAAAAAAGGCATCCACCACAACTTCAAACAAATTCTAGGTCAAACGCGGCATCGGTCCTCATCCAGATGTGAGCTGGACAAAACAAACACTGTAAATTACAGATCCTAGAACTAATGTAAGAACCGACTTGAAACTGTTTACTGACAGTCAAATAAATATAATCTATAAGACGCTAGTATAATGTACAGAACTTGGGAGCGTACTGAAATAAAATAAAATGTAAAGTTGTATTTTCTGAGTTTGAGAAACTGAACCGAAAAACTTCAGTAATTTGGTTAGCCTAACTGAGAATACTTTCAAAGTTTGTTTTGAAAATGTTAAACTCCTACAGTGTGTCCTTAGACAATGCACTCCTACATTTTGCATACCATTTAGTTGATAAACAAACTTTGTATGGATGACAATTAAATGCTTATCAGATAAAAAACAAAGCCCCAAATGGATGACTAATGAAGAAGTCGTGTCTTGCTGTGCAGCGGACTCCTGCTGCCCGTTCAGCTGCCATCTCAATGGACAGAACACAAATAAAGGCAACAGGATTGACAATTAAATATTCAACAACAAAGTGGAGCGACACCAAACAAAGCACAGTGTTTTCCATCGGGAGCTGTGGATAATGACATTGGGGGGGGGCAAAGTATGTGGCTGAAATTTGAAAAAGCGTTGCACGATCAAAAAGAACAAAATAAACAAAAGTGGAACTTTACCGGAGGAGCCTCTTTGCTCCCGGCTCTAATCCTTGTTTGCTTTTATAGTTTTTGTACGGATTTTTTTATTTATTTCTTTTTTTGGAGGGGGAGTTAAAAATTGTAAACACAGTCTATGAGATTGCAATCTTTGCAAAACGAGTTTGTTTAATTGGACGGAGTGTGAAAAGCTGCTTGTGCTGCACCCCAGGAATTTATTTCATGCATTACAGCCTGAATTGGTCTATAAGCTGCACTCAGTATATTAACCAGACATTTGAATGTTATTTCCCTTAGCGACTACATGCTTAACAAATAAAAATCTTTTTCAGGATGAAAAACTATATTAAAGTGTAGCTATGTAATATATTAATCATGCCTTATAAATTATTAAAATGACAGTGGTTTTCCAATCAGTGTCAAGCCCAAATTGCAGCACAAACACTATTATTAACTATTCTGCCTTTGTTTTGCTTTTATAGCCAAACGCTTGTCATCACTGACAGATTGCCTTGATTATGGAGTCCACAAAAGCATCTCGGCCTCAGTGTCACCACAGAAGTTGCACTCGGGCTGACATCAGCTCGCTTTCAATGCAGGCGATTCGGGAAGAGCGCTGACTCCATCATTTGAATATTGATCAACTTTTGTAATGAGGATGTCATATTCAATCTGTTACAAAGTAATCAAAAATCAATACCCTATCAACTTTAAATGAACCGCAGTTTCTGTTTGATTCTGAGTTGCGTGAAAGCGAGTTAATTGACCCGAGTCTCAATTTTCATACCAATCTTCCATGTATGGATCCTCACTGGTGTTAAATGTGGTTAAAATCTCCTGCTGGCACATTTAGGAACAGATCACTGAGGCTCATAGAGCACTGGGAGGGAGGGGGCACAAAGACAAGAAGCCTTGGAAAAGAATGTCTGGCCCTCTGTTTGAGTTCTCGGCATACTGAAGAGCTCCCCTCAGAGCAAGTAGGTGAACACAACAAGGGGTTTGTGCGTGCAGGCAGGCGGGAAAATGTATGCATGGAAAGGAGAAATGAAAGGCGGCAGAGGGAAAAGAGGGAAGGAGGTGAGACATTGATTCAGGTGATAGCATGTCTCTTTGCCCCAGTGAAAGCAATAAAAAAAAATGGGTCAGGTCGAGACAGTCATGAAACATTCAAGTCAACGTTTGCTTCGAACAAACACAACAGAGTCCCGTTGCGGTCGTGGCAAAGGATCCTTGACGGAAATATAACCTTGTGCATAACAATACACTGCAGAATTCTTTAACATATACTTTCATGCATTTTTGTATAAACAAGAGAAGAACAAATAAGCAAAACAAAGCATAAGTAAATACACTTAATTGCTTTCTTGGTGCAAGTTAAATGAGAGGATTAGTAACTCCCTAACAACGGCAGTTTAATATGAAGGTACAGCCAGCAGCCAGTTAGCTTAGCTTAGTAAAACCAAAGGAAACATTGTTTACTACTACAGCTACCTTCTGCCTAGAACTTCTACCTCTTGGCAAGAAAGGAAATACATGCAATTCACAAAATGTCACACTATCACAATCTTCCTTTAAAGGTCCAGATTTCAACCAACTGAATACCCCTCGTTGCACTCTCCACTAAATGCACACACAACTTAATCAAAAATGCAAAAAAGAAAAATGATAAAATGTAAAAATGACTGAAGGCCCTGGTGTTTGGTTTGTCTGTTGTGGGCTGCTTTGGAGCCATGCTGGGATAACCCCGCTCCTTCTGGAAATATAAAAAAAAAATAGTTTCAGGCTAATGAAAATGACACTATGATTTTGATTTTTAGGTTGATTAAATGCTTATGAAAACATAATTGTGAAGATTATATTTCATTACCACCCCTAAATGCCCCTAAATCCTACACACTGGGCCTTTAAATAGCAAATTCATAACGTCTGTATCCACTTTGCATGCACCGATTTGCTTGCATAGTGATTTGTTCATTAAAATGCCACTTTGTCAGTTACGATAAATAACAACTCCACATGTGCTTTGCAGGACATGCATATTTATCACATAGAAAATGCTGCACTGACACCTTATTTTGAATCGCGACAGGCGGAATCTGAACATTAAAGCAGATATGTCAAACATGTCCTGTATTTTTTATGCCTGGTGGGTCATTTACCGCACGCTTTGTGTATATTTCAGTGAGGCTTTGAAGCCCATTCTAAATAAATGATGCACAGCGGGCTCTGTGTTCACCTGCTACGAGATGGAAAGCAATACAACGGAAATTGAAAAGCAGCGATAGCATTAAAGCAGGAGAGGCTGTGGCCTCTCTGACCAAAACAAAATCCAATTGTGAAAATAGCACAGATGATGAGAATATTTGGTGGCAGCATTGTCTGGCAACACGGTGAGAAAAAAAAAAAAAGGAGCAGTCTCCTCTCCAGATTGCTATGTCTTTGAGTCACCCCGGCTCGTCTGCATTAATATGGGTGGAAAAAAATGGAGAGGCAAATGAAAAGAAATGTGATTATTACATGAAGGCCTGTGGAGAGAGGAAAAAAAAAAAAAGAAGAAGAACGGAGCAAGAGGAAAAAAGAAGGGGCGCTCAGACACAGAAAAACTCATTTTTGTCATTCAGGGCACGAGGAAGACAGGGAGTAAAGTGTATGGAGTGACATGCAGGCTGAGATGATTCACAATTTTGTTGCAATGCTCGAGCAGAGAGTCAGACACTAACACAGTCTGTCTGTCACCACAGGCTGCTGATGGACACACATTATTGGATCCATACACCGCCTCTCTGCTCACTCACAGTTCCTCACTGTAGACACATGGCCTTCAGTTAAGCAGCCAGAGGGTTTGTTCGGGGATAAGAGTACACACTGTAAGCTCAATAAAAAAAAAAAAAATGGTGACAAGAGAGCTAATACACGTAAAGATATTTTTTTTTCCTTTGTCTGTTTTTTCTATGCTGATTGCCTAATACTCCAATTGTCCTTGGATAGAAAAAAGATGTATCCAAACAATAAAAATAAAAAGTCAGAGAAAAGGTTAAGCACAGCCTCTGCAGTGCAACCTTTACAACCTGCAGTATGTTTAAGTCACTTCACCATAAAAAATATACTTTAGCAACTTATTTGAAACATCCAATAGATACTCTACAACATTAACATTTATTTGTAATGTTGTATGCCACCTGCAGAATATACAGCATGTCCAGTGTTAAGTTTGCTTTTAGCTCTGTTTTGGTCTCCACCAACTCCAAAGTGAAAAGTATTACTACTGCTAAACGCCCCATTTCATTCACCAGCCATGTAATTACTTTTGTCCATCTCCCATCTGGTGTTTTGCAAGTTGTGTACAATGGGTCAAATACAATAACCCTAATACAAGTATTGAGCATGTAACCCTAATCCATTTTAGCGAGTTTTAGCTTGCTGATTTTAGCATTCCTGGTATCCATCTGTTTCCAATAGAAATCTAGCTCTTTCAATTCAATTGTATACAACTTTATTAATTCTTTCAAGTGTGATTGTTTGTAGCAACTTGCCAGACAGGTCAGCCAACACCCAGAACATATAAATGACATGTGTTATAAGTCTTTTACAATTTCTTTAGCAGTTGTAAAGGTTTAAAAACAACAGCAATCATTTGCAGCTGTATAATGGGCAGCCAAATGATGTTTAAAGTTGAACTACACTTTATTTATAACCTTCATCTGCAAGGTGTCATAAACATGAGTCGCAACTTAAAAGTTACAACCTTATTAAACCGTTGCATGATAACTGGTTTATAAAGTATTTCATTGTTTGTTGACAGTAAAATAACCATTTCATCAATTGAATTTAACTACAGATTTGCCATTTAGTAATGATGGTTATTGTAAAGTTTTACCTTTGTGTTCAATGACATTAAAGAAAAAGAAGGAAACTATTCATTCTGGTCAATCTTAAATATGCACCCAACATTTTAAACTCCACAGCATGCATGAGAAAATGATCAGTTATATACATATCAGTTATGACTATACAGGCACACTGATTTGCTCCATTAAACAGAGGCCCTGTTTGACTGGCCCTTAAGGAGATTAATATTTTGGCTATTTATTGACAGGTCAACCCTTAAAAGATTGTCTAACAGGGAGAAAAAAAAAATGTGACTGCATATCGTGAAAGGATAAGAAATAGACCACAAGGGTGAAGAACCAACAAGAAAGAGGGTAGAGGGAGAAACAGATAGACGTGGACGAAAAAACAAAAAAAAACAAAAAAAAAACAGGGAATGGGAGCAACAACAGAGGAAGAGAGAATTTATGAGAATGAAGATAAACACTGTAAAGATGGAGCACCATCCTCTGGCCTCTCTGGGGCTCAAACTCCCTCTGACAGCACTAGAAAAGGGGATCAACCCTGATTCCAACCTGGCTTTGTCTCTTTACATCATGAAAATATGGCCTGGAATCCCATTATCCCCGGCTATAGAGATGCGAGGGCTCCATCTTCATCTCTTATTGCGCAGCGTGTGGCATCACCTGCACAGTGTATATAGATGCTCCGGCCTTAAAAGAAAAAAAAAAGGAAAAAAAAAAATCTCTCACCCATTCTCATAGGCTCGAGAGGCTCTTTAGTTGAAGGGCAAATAGAACTAGAGCGGAGAATGGATGACACTCATTCCGAGCAGCAGCCTAATTCACAATCTTCTGTAACTTTGGCATAGCAATGAAAACATTTATCTGGGTTCTCTCAGGAGTCGCAGTGTGTGAGTGCTGCCCACACACGCGTGTTGATTCCCGCATGGAATTAATGTCACTTTCGCACATACATACACGCACAAACACACACACATCACTTGGAGAATTGAGTCGGGTGACAAGAGCTAGATTTGATTTTATCCCCTCGCTGCCTCCTCGGCTCTCCTTAGGGCCGTCACACAAACAATCTCCCGGCAGCAAAAGTAGATATGAGATTAGTTTTGCAGGGTGTTGGCAAGTGCCACATGTTTACTCACCGGCCTGCCTCCCCTGCAGCCTGTATATATCCATATGTGAGTGTGTGAGGACAGAATTATCACACACGGGAGAATTTATAGATCAGCGCTCTCGCCCAGATGAACAGGTACCAGCGGCACACAAGGTTGCATCCTGCATGAGTCAAATGTGTCCTCTAACATATTCATCATCACATCTCTCCTACACACACACGCGCGCGTGCGTATGTATAGGGTATTTATGGACACACACAAACACGTCGCCTAAATCGCTGGTAATCATCTCTCTTTGCAGACGCCAAGGGCACAAATGTCTGGTCTTGCTTGCGTGGCAGAGGCTGATCCGTGCAGGAGTCAAGGTGGAGTCAGATGTTTTACTTTGATATGGCACACACACACATAAACACCCCACACACACCCCCACATAGTGTAGCATGGGCTCCCATTTTACACCAATGAAATGTGGACCTCAGTTTTTCATTTTGAAAAAAACAAATACAGAATAGAACATTTCCTTTAAAGGCATTTTATATGACTGCAAATTTGTTTTTTGTTTTTTCAAATTTATTTAAACAAATTGCCAAGAGGGGGCTTGCATCCTTGAGCGATGTCTCAAAGGGGGATCCAACGAGAGTTTGTTTATCAAGAAGACTTTCTTTGTTTGCTTCAAAAGTTGATCATTTAACTTTGATGTTTGGTTTGGTTAGGCCTTTCGAATCATAGGCTGTAAATTAAACTGGTGTAATCGCACACATGGATACGTCAATATTGCCGACAGGGCACTAAATTTCTCCACTGTCTAAGACACACACACACACACACACACACACACACACACACACACACACACACACACACACACACACACACACACACACACACCTCTCGGTGCAGGAAAGTGCAGGTTTTGCATGAACCACAGGAGTGATGACAACAACATACTGTTTGTGTGACCAGAATCTGCGGGGCCCGGAAAAAAAAAAAAAAAAAGAAAAAAGAAAGAGGTTTGTTAATTAAATGTATGAAAGAGGTAGAGAGGAACTGATTGAGAGTGAGCGAGGAAGACTGAGAGAGAGGAGAGGGAGAAGCTGATTAATTGAAAGTGAGAGGGGCAAACTGACTAAGAAGAAAGAGAGGGAGAAGAAAGAGAGTTGATGTCATGAAAGCTTCCTCGAGAGGAGTGCTATCAAGCAAGCCTCTGACTCTGATCACTCATGTGTTTGCATCTAAAGTAGGCCCCAAATGCTTGGAGGGCAATGGCGATGTTTCACAGCAGCACCGAGCATTTACATATTTATCCACCGACAATTTTCTGCCCACAAATGCACGTTTTCTTTTTTTTTTCTTTTTTTCTTTCCTCTCTCTTCTCCCCACGTTTGCTTTACGTATTGATTGATTTGAGCGCAGTAAGCGTAAAAAAAAAACAAACAAACAAAAAAAAACAAAAAACAAAATGCATAAAAATGAGCTGAGGCCTGAGTTTTCTCTCTCAGAAGGGCATCTGCATTCCAAACACCCCTCCTTCATCCTGTACTGTACAAATAACCCTTCCCCATGTCTCAGCAAATCCTGCACACACACTCAAAGACACTGAGCTAAAAATCCAATATTCGGACGAAAAAGAAAAAAAAAAAAAACCTCATATAGTAAAGACACATTACCATAAAATTCCCCACACATGCATCTTACACACACACACACAGTCTGTGGACTACTTGGCCCGTGCTGGGCAGTGTTGGGCTCCATCTGTGCAGGGAAGTTGGGTGCCTGGCAGCCTCCTCGGGCTGCTCGGCCATTCATCCGCCCCTTCCATCCCTCCCTGCTTCAACCCGACCAACTCCCCCCCCCCCTCTGCTCCCCCATTTTTATGCCCCCCCCCAACCCCGAACCACAGTCATTTCCATCCTGCCCCCTTCATGTGAGGAGCGGAAGTGTTGCTGGCATCCACTGCTGTTGTTTGATACAGTGGCAGCGTGATGCCCGACTGCCTGCTTGGCTGCCACACACCCGTGCACATAGACAACACTGGCGCACACGCACACGCATGGGCACTTTGTACTGGCTTCATGTGCTACCACCTATTGAGCAGAAAGCTCTTCTGTGAGGAGGAAAACGCTGGCTGCTTTAAGGGTCTCATGTCAAACACAGAAAGACTGCCTGGGAAAAAAACGATGTGGAAAACACCGGATCAAGTGATACATCCACACTGAATATAAACACATGCTATCCACCAACTCAGCCTGCTAAAAAAATGACATCAACTAGTGCAAAATGTGCTGTTCGGGACAGCTTATCTCTCAACGTCAGGGGTTCACAGATTCAGTCTGAAGCCTCCTGAACCGCTAACAAGGTCATCAGGGCCACCCCAACAATTTCATGCACGCTGCATACTTGAGCAGCGTCTTCAACTTGTTAGTTGCAAACATCTTCCTGTGTACTGTATTCCACCGTGTTGCTTTTGCCAAATTGTTTTTGAAACTTTTATGCCAATATGGCTTTTGAATTGAATCGCTTGCAGATAGATGGACAAGAAATCTGTATTAGCATGCACATTTCTTAGCAAACACAATGCTGCTAGGCTAGCATTTTTAACCTGCATACTTAGAAAAGGTTGAAATCAGCTGTTAAATGGTTGAAGTTTAAAATGATCTGCAGTCTTTCACCAATTCGGTGGTTTTCCCTTCAGTATCCACTACCAGCGTACAAACCATGATTTACATACTGTGTTTCAACAAAAGCTTTTGTTTAAGCTTTTGTGAAGGGTCTTCGTTAAAAATGTTGAAAATTCAAGTTGACTGGAAAGTTGACAGGGGAAAAACAATATTTCCTTAATCCTGACCACATGTTTTAGCAGCATCAAACTGTCAAAATCGTATGTCCCCCAACTATATGCCTCAAATATAGACCTAAATTGGTCAGTATTAGATAGATATGTGATCGTAAAATGAATGACATGAACTACAGAAGCAAAAAAGCATGAAAGTTATCAAACAATCCCAAAATATATTTTGAAACTCAGTTCAGTTTTACTAGACGTCATTTCATCCTGCATCTTCTAACAATATCATAACTGTATTTATTCATTATAGTAATTCAATTTACTTCAATTTGAGCTGTTTATTTTCAAAAGGTCCTTTTGTTGGCACAACACTGTTGTTTTCAGTTGTTTCTGTCTAATTAGCAAACAGCTAATCGCAGCTAAACTGCTTTTTCTTGTTTATATGAATCATTATTTTTAACGACATGATGAAAACTAACATTAGATATTAAAAAGCTGAGATTTTTTGTGTGTTTATTTCTTCATGAGCATGCATCATAACTCATCTAACATCCATCCACGCCCCCCCCCCCCCCCCGTGACTTCCCTGCAGCATAGAAACGTCACATTTACAGGATTATAAAACCCACTGACAGTGATGCAGACAACACCTCCAGAACATATAGAAGGTGGCTGAAAAGATAAATGGTAGATAAATGTCTTCTGTGGGAGACGGGGTAGTTAAACACATATTTGACATTTATTGGAGCAAGTGAAGGAAGTATATTCTTATCATACTAATTAATATCAGTAAATCTGTCACATTTATACCTTTAACTTGAATTTCTTGAGGCAAGGACTTTCCGACTTGGATGACTGCGTAGAGCAGCAGCCTGCCGACCGTGTTATTTATAATTCATGCCACAGGCTTGCCTTAAAGCCTGTCAAGTTATTCCTCCTGGGGACCGACAAGGGTCCATAATCAAAGTAACTAACCTGTGATTTACTGAGCCCTGGGGTAAACATCTGCCGCCTGTCATCTGGACTGCTTACAAGACACGACTATTTACATGCATTTAACAGTGGAGCGCCTTTGGAAAAAAAATAAAAACAGGTGCGAGGATTTGTGAGTCCTCAGCACTTCTTGCTTCTTTTGCTGCCAACCTCATCACCACACCCTTCTGTGCCTGAAGAGAGAGAGAGAGAGAGGGGAGAGATGTGGGTTTCACTGCCTAGCGCCTGATTCATCTTTGGGTTTATTACCCCCCCCACACCCTCCCTTCCTGTTCCCTCCTTCACATCATGCCTCTCAATCACCTGACAAGACAGGAGAAGATAGAGGATGGAGACAGGGGAGAGGAGAGGAAGCAGGGGAAGAGGAAAGTGAAGTCGAAAAAAGGGAAAAGCGAGGTTGAGGAGACAGAAAATAAAGAAATAAGGAAGCAAAAAAAAAAGAAATGAAACTGCTCATAAACTATGTAGGGAATAATGGCACCACTGAAACATAAACGTCACCAGGAGAACATATCACTACTGTACCTTGTATGAGGGGCTGTAATTATTATGGTCAGGAGGGTTAAGGGTCAGATAGGAGGACGATATTGTCATTTTTATTTTTGGTGAAGTGAGGTTATCCTCATTTTTCGGCAGGCGAAGAATGGATTTTTTTTTTTTTTTTTTTTAATGTTCATACTTATATTCTATTTACTTTCCTTATGCAATGTATTACATAAAGAACATCCAACAGATAGCTGACCGTGAGTCATCACGGTGAACGAGTGGCCATTCTTTTTGGTTTAAATAAATGTTGATCCATTCGTCAGAATGAATGTTGCCACTGTATATTTCTGCAAACCATGGGTTTATTGAATCTTTATCTTTATCTCATCTTTGTTGCAACTTCACATCTATTTACGCTCAATTTTCAATTTCATGCTGTGGCAACACTTTGCCCATGCTCTGGCTCAGTTTAGGCATGAAAACCACTCGGTGAGGGTAAGGAAAATAGCATGAATTGGCCTTAAAATATCTGTTTTTGTTGCTGCAAACACAGCTGGACATTGTCTCGAGATCTTCTTGAGCAATTTCTAACTTAATTTCTGACTCGCTGGTTAGCATACTTGGTTCAGCAGATATCTTTGCCACACAACAAAACATTTTTGACTAAATGCCTTGAACATATTGTAAAACAGCTCCTTCATATTGTGTGAATAACTTCAATATGTTTCTGAAAGTTTTAATTGTTTAATTCTTCACTTGTTGGACAGTAAAGGGAAATGACTCATGTTGCTGTTCCAAACATGACTAATAGAACTGCTTACTTTGGAGCTTTTAGTCCAGACATAGAGTGCAGCATGAATATTTGGGAAGCGGGATGATTCATTTTATTATGTTTGCTTTGTTGGGGCCAAATTGTTGATTTCATGTGCATCTCGGGGGTGCACATTCTGAAAGTTAATGTTCTTGTAGGCTATTAAACCGTTAAACTCTTGTGTTTCTTAATGCTTCTGGGATATGGGGTGAAGGTGGCACAGCTTTGTTTTTTCTTTGATTTATTTTTCGTTCCAGTCACACAATAATATTGTTTTTGTCATATACTTAATTGGACACAGCACAAAGACAAAACATCAAATCTTTTGCCTCATCAACTTCTCTGGGTTTTGTAAATATAAGCTCATTTTGAATTGGATGCTAGCAACATATTGGGACAGGTGCAACAAAATAACTGCACCAGAAATTGTGGAATGATCCAAAAACAACTGTTTGGAACTTTCCACGTAAATGCGCTCAATGGTGACAGGTGATCGTATCATCATTGGGTATGAAAGGAGCTTCCTTGGAAGGCTCAGTCATTCATGGGCTAGGTTCAACACATGATTGTATAAAGGGTTTTACCACATAAGTACATGAATACTTTCTTAAATTTCAGGTTGTAGAAAGTAAACCATGAAGTTCTCTACCTCCTCAATTAATGTTGGGACAATCCCTAATAAAGCACAGTATCTTCAAACCATTTTAATTCTACTTTTACACCCGATTTCGTCCTCTCTTCTCTGAAGATACCTCACAGATCACAATCAAAACCTCACATTCCTTTCATACTCCCAGCGTCCCCTCACTCACAGAGCTAATAGTGACAGATAGAAAGAAGGAGGGCTGCCATGAGCTAATCGATAATAGGCAACTCAATTACCATCGCTACCGCCGAGCCCCTGGCTGATGGAGCGCCCCACAGTCAACAGGAGGAAAGGTGGTGGCTCAGGAGGGGGCTCTGAGGAGGGCAATTTTGATGAAGTCCCTTTCAAAGCTCGGCGCTGAGTTGAAAGCTTTTGATAGCCTCTCTCTCCTCATTGATTATCCCGTGATTTCTGGCCTTTCTCTCTCTTCTCTCCCTCCCTTTATCTTTCTGTTTAACTCTTGTGCACTCCTCAATTGTATTTCCCACCCAGCTCTGTCTTTATTTATGTCTCTGTCGTCGCCTCTCTCTTAATCTTTTCAACCATTCGCGCCGTAATCAATCTCACTGTCTGCTGCTGAAGTGTATAACAAACACCTATCAGTTTGTGGGCAGATGAGTAATTCAACACATCTAGAAGAAGTGTGTAGCGTAATAACCCAACCGAGAGCCCCCAGCAGCTTGACATAATCCACACCGCCACTAGCAAAGTGACTCCCACAATTAGATAGATTAAAGCTAATCAATTAGTACACACAATCTTCAAAATATAAATGGAATTAATCCCAATAAAATGAGCTGAAATCATTAGCTTTCTCCCCGAGGCAAAATCCAATAATTATGATTGTCAATTTGCAAATCCAGAGGCCAAGAAGTGTTTAAATCATGTGGGAAAAACACTTGACAGCGAGGGCCAATTAATTAAACTATTCCAACAACTTGTTTGGCACATTGAAGTTGAAAGGATGCGTTTGTGTGCAATGCTCGAGCTCAGAACAGCACGCGCAGATTCATGTGGGTGAGCCTCCATAACCCTTTCTCCTAAAATAACGATCACTGACTGCAAAACATTTTTTCTCTTTTCTTTTTTTCGAGGCGTGAATCTAATTGCTTGATGCATTATTGAACTCACTAGGGGTCACAGGAAGGTCAGGGTGGTTGTTGCTCATTTGTGCAAGGTGCTGACTTTGACATCTGAGACTGGGGTTCAGATTGTGTGATCCAGTGGGCACCATGTAGTTTTGGAGAATACATTCAAATTCAGTCAAGTTGAGTATTTACAACATTATTAAGGTAATAAAACATTTTTTTTCCACAACTGAACAAACAAGCTGTTCTCAGAGGAAAATAAGGTCCCAGAACACTGTTTAAAACTAGAAAGGAACAAAGTAAAACAGTATGAAATTGTGTTGTCCTTCAAGCTCAGTTTGTTTACTCAGTTTATTCAGTCATAAAAAAAAAAACACTCAATGAAGATCTTTCTCCTCCAATTAAAATCTCATTCTTTGACAAAATGCTCCTCTCTCCCACAGAAAACACTGCTCCTGAAATGCCTCATCAGTAGCCCCGCCTCTAATTCTGTAACTTCTTGACTTCACACTACGTCACCATGTCACACATTTGCATATATCTTGCCTGTACTGGTGCTAACTGGAAGCTAAAAACTAGACAGAACTGACTGAAGAAATGGCTAGCAGTGCTGGCTCAGGCATGTGTGAGCTGACCAATGAGAGCAGACTGCCTAAAATGCGATTTTTGAGTATTAAAGCGCATAAACCTACTCTAGTAGTGACCCAACATGGAACCTGAAACAGCAAAAACAGATTGTTTGACCATTTGGGGCAGCAGAAAACATTTTAAAACAACACTAACATATTGTCAACTTTACAGCTGGTGAGAATCTAGCAGACACGGAGCAACATTACCTTTCATTTGGGAGTAATGTTTGTGGCCATCTAACAAATTTAAGTCCACTAATCACTCTCACTCTTTGTAGCTGTGTTACTGTTTCCATTGGCTATTTAGCTGCTAAATGCTCCACTTTGTCAACACAGTCACAAAGTGGTTATCTTCTTTTGCCAGCCGTTTGGCTGCTAGTATACAGTTTGTTTTTAGACATTTTTTGCTACCTGATGTGCTTGGTTGATGAGAGCGAAGAGACTAAACTAAAACAGGGATGCTGTGGGCTGGAAAACTCCCAAAATGAGCTGAAAGGCAATAAACCATTCTGCAGAGGGTAATAATTCTCTGTGAGCTTACCACCATTAGTGACCCCTTCCACATAACACATAGTCACATGATCCATTATCACTAGAAGAGCGTTTACCAGACACTTTGTGCGCCTAAAAAGAGCCATAACAACTTCAATTATTCTTCAGTTGTTAGAAAAACGATTGAATGTCACTGGATGTCACTATTAATGTTGATATAAAAATGTAATGCAGGCTAAATGACATTGAATTTAAAATCATTTGTTGTTGCACATTAAAGGAGACATATCATATAGGTTCAAAATTCTATCTTAGGTTACTTCTGCAGTCTCCTCTGATTGGTCAGCTCACACATGCCTGACCCAGCACCTGGTAACTACAGCAGAGCAGCTCTGCTAAATCAATCGTTGCATGGCAAAGTAGCCGCAAGGGATACATTATGCAAATGTAGACATGGTGATGTTGTGTGATGGCACAGGGTCACTGAATTAAGTGCTGGCCTACTAATGTGGCATTTCACAAGCAATGTCTTCTGTGGGAAAAAGGAGCTTCTGTTGGTGTGGACTTTGACCTTTTTAACCTTCAGAATCATATACATGCAGAACATATATAACACACTGAAGGAAAGGGAAGAAGTCATCACATATGCAGAGTAGGTCCCATTTAAAGGTGCAACATCTATGAATTTTAGTTGAAAGCATAAAAAAAGGGAAATTAACTAACAAATGAAAAATATGATGTCATGCCAACCAGTTGGCCACAGCCAATCCCAGTCCAAAGCTCCAATTATAGCCGTGTAAACACCAAGTTCACAATCTGAACTGCTAGCTGAACTGCTAACTGAGCGAACTAGCTCCCTAGCTGTTCTGAGTATGGATATTACAGGTGGCCGATACCTACATACTGCACCTTTAATGGTTTCTAACTGTAATACAGTTGGCATTGGCCACATAGCGTATGGTTATTAAGCAAAGTCAAAATATCTCTGCTGTCTCTTCATCAATTACATGTTGGATTGAAAGAAATAAAATTCAAGAGCTGTTTCTTGTGTGATGTGATGTGATGGAGGCTAAAAGCTCAGAGACTGGTAAGTCAAAACCAAATCTCTCTGTCTAGACACTGCTTGAGGTTAGAAAATTTGTACGAGTCCTTTAGTAAAAATGAAAACGAAAGTAATAAATCACTCAGTTGAGAAAATGGATAAGATGAATCTGTTTTTTAATCTATTGTTCCTCTTCTCCCCCTCTGTCAGTCAACTCATCCCCCTTTTCTAAGCCCGACTCTGAATGCATGCTGGGAGCTGTGACCTGCTCCTTTATCAGCACAGAGCCAGGTGCACTATGGGAGCTTCCTGCTTGCCCTTTATCAGCGTTGGCTACAGAGATGTAAGTCTGCTTTCTGTGTTGCAGCTTGTGTGCATTTGCCGGACACGGGGACCGGTCATATTTTTTTGGGTGCCTGATTGAGCGGGAGCAGATTATGTGTTTGTGGGTGCGCCTAGCGTGAATGTGAATACGCGAATATGTGTGTGAGTGTTTGTTTCCTGGCATGTGTGTATGTGTGAGCAGAGGGATCAGATCCCAAGCCTCTCCCTGGGGACTCGGGGGGGCCTGTCACTTCAAAGGGGCCGCGGGGCCCGCTATGCCAGCCTGCCCGCCAAGGGGGAAATCCTGTTTATGTGGCGGGCCCTCGCTTGGCAGGAGCAGGCGGCTAACACCAGAGCCTGGCACTTGCACAGACTGCCACCACCCGGGCAGGTTTAAATCCTGAACCACATTGTGATGCCACAATCCAGCCTCTTCCCTCTTCACAGGAAAATATGTGTGAATTAGAGAGGATAATATTTCGGGAGGGAATCAGTGCTTTGATTTAAGATCTGAACCTTGTAAACAGAAAAGAACAACTGCCAGTTAAGGTTTCTTTTTGAATGTTTAACAAAAATTGATATTTGTGTCTGATACAATGACTGTTAACTGTGCTATTTTGCATGGTGGCCCTGCGCTGCTTCACAGTGTGCTCGTGGAATGAGAAGCCCACTTTTACACCCTCTGTGTAGTCAACAAAAGAGAAGAAAAGAGGGAAAAAGGAGCCCTAAGCCTTCAAAGTGGCTGACTGGGGAGACAGAGAGGGAAACAGCTTTGGCTTTAAAACGTTTTGAAACACTTTTATCTCATCAGGCTCGGCTGATCACAAAGAAAATTGATCTGTACGAGGGAAGAGGTTCTTCAATGCACTTTGTACTCCTCAGTGGTTTGCTTGACAGGTTCCTGCTCAGGGATTTAGTTTGAAGGGGATTTTGATGAGGCAGAGGAATGATGTTGATGTGACGTAAATGTGTCAGACCGTTTAGATTTTTTTTAAAGAAATAACAATTGAATGACTTTTTCGGCGAGATATTTAGCTTCGGGATCCCGCTCCGGTAGTGCTGAATAAATATTATGTCTGCAGCTACGTTCAATTGTAGCACAAAAATAGTGTGTGTTAAGAAAACACTGAGTGCGATCTAAGCAGTGAAACACAAACTTGCTCCATTTGGCATAACCCGCCATAATGTGGTCACTGACAAACACTGCTTTTGGCACCTTCACTAAAAATAGCTTTCTTTGGAATTCAGTAGTATTTTAAAAGAAGTAGACAATGAGGCAACGAAGCCCCTTGTGGTGTATATTAATAGTGTGACCCAGTAATGTCACAAAAGGGCTTAGAGTTGTTTCTGCTGCCTTTCTTCTTCTTCTTTTTTTTTTTTTTTTGGTACAGTGCAGACACTCTCCTCGCTTGCTCTCTGCCTAATGCAACTTTTTCCTACTTGTCTCGGAGTACAACACATTTAAGGAGGTTTCCGACAACAACTGAATCATTTAGAAGATAATCTGACAATTTCGGGCTGAGATGATCTACTTTGAAGTGCCTTCTGCTACCACATTAAACACAGCCCAAACAGTAACCGAGTCAACCTCTTCAGTCTCCTAGAAATTCCATTTGTGTTTAATTTCGTCATTATTAATTCAAACAACGTATTTGATGAATTGTGTTGAGAGACAATGTTTCTTTGAGTGGATAAAATGTACAGTACTGGAGTTGTGGCTAGGTTGGCTGGTGTGCATACACCCACATCTATAGTAAAGGTTAGGGAAAGGCTGTGATTTCTGTTGAACTGTAATGGGCTATATTTACTTTCACATCAAGTGTTTGTGGACTGACTAAAGGCTGCCATGCCAGTGACCTCAACATTTGTAAGCCTGTCACCACTGTTTTTTTTTGTTTGTTTTTTTAAAGAGACCAGGAGACAGTTTCCAGCCATGTCTGTTGGGACAAGAAACTATTTTTTCAAAAAGAATTTGGGATACGTCCAGCTGTGCCGGTGTCTGCAACACTAATGCAGTTAACGTGACCAAGGGACATCTTCTGCTGTGTTTATGGCGACCAAAACTGGTACTGTATTCAACTCAACAAGATTAAGCTGGATCGCTATCTCTAAATGACACCATGCCTTTCCCAAGACTCACTGGAACTAATCCAGTAAAGTCATGTGGTGTGATTGACGGGATAATCTGGGCGCTAAACCGAAAGAAAAATTGCAAGACTTCACTCTCACGAGGCAAATTGAATAGATTCAGCTCAGAACCATAGTCAACCCAGACATTACATTCAGAAAAACTGGTTCGAACCTTCAATACATATCCATGAGACAGAAGTGGAGATGGCATTATTCAACCTGCACATAACTTTTTAAGAGATGCTGTGATCTGAAACATGAGTGGTAAAACAAACTTATTCTACTCATGGGAGGCAATGATGTTTGCAGAGAGCAATCAGATGGTCTAAATAAGGATTCAACTGAATCGTTTCACTGTCGACAAACTCTCTAGAAAGTCCAGCTTTTTACTAGTGGTTAACACTGGGATCAAGAGGTTCAGGAGACTCTTAGGACTGAACACGTCGCTCAGCAAAACCCGGAGTCTGAAAGGGATCAACCACATTGATAACATCAATCTGTTCTGGGGATCTGGGCATCTTTCTGGGGCTGATGGCCTCCACCCAAGCAGATCTGGAGTTAAGGTACCGATGGACCAATTCTGGTTCAGTCTGCAACACCCATCAGCCAGGCCTCCGATAGCGCAACCTGACACACATCAGCCTCGGCCCCATAAAGACCGAGCATCACAGCCTCGGTGTCAGCGTGTTGACAACCAGCTCGTGGATCAGTGTCCTAATTCCTCCTCCCTTCACTTTCCCCTTGCCACTGCCTCACCCCTTTTGGGATTCACTGACAAAATGGAAGTCCTGGTTAATGGTGGCATTAAATTCAGCTCACGGTCACTGCCACATCCACAAAAAAGCCTTCACGCCAAGCAAGCACATTCTGTAACACCAACTCTTTTGAGGTTACCGTTTTGACAAGTCAGGAATGACTAAAATGCACTTAAGTAATTCTGCAAATGTATCATATACTTGCATTCATATCTTATATCACTCATAGGCAGCCCTTCTCTGACATCATTGCCAAGAACTATAAAAATGCATCTGCTTTATTTGCTATTGTTGACAGGCTGACAAACCCTCCTGTGTCAGTCACCACTGAAGTGATACAATACATTTACCTAATTCTTTAGTGACATTCTCAAGAAAATTAGACAAGATGACAACTCTCCATGATAGGTTAAAGGTTTAAAGCAGTTGTGTTTTTAAATCATTCCCAACTCATCTTATACTGACACTGTGGGATGGCAGCTGACCCAACCCACTATCCTAAAAGCATCAGAGTTTGACGAGTTGGGAATGAGACACAAAAATCAACTTTCTTACCAATTGGACCTTTAAACCAATTTAGTTAGTATGGCACAATCGGATCAGATATAAAACCTTGGAAGAAGTTGTGCAACAATTGAAATCCCTGCCCTGCTGCTTTGAGGCCTGTGTGTTTAACTGCATTGCATCAGATAGTCTGCAAATAGTCAACAGTTTCTCTCAAGAAATGTCCTACAGGTAATACAAATCACAGAATTAAATCTAATAAAAGAATAATCTGTATAACTCATTAATGAACAATTACCCATAGCAAGCCCTCAATTTAAAGGTCAAATCTGTGAAAAAGCTTAAAAGCTTAACATCCTCTTGGCCCAAAGCAGTTGTTTTGATGTTTTCTAGTCAGTTGCTTCGACCACAAAACAGCACTAAGACTGCTGTTGTTATGGACTTGAACGACCTCCACTTAAAGGTCCAGTCTGTAAGAAAATTGACTTTTGAGTCTCATTCCCAACTTGTCAAAAACTGACCATTTTGGACGGCAGCTTGCCTGACAAGCAATCCCGAAGCGTCAATATCTGACAACTTTCTTAAAAACAGACAGTGAAAAACTTTCTGTCAGTAATGAAAGTACAAAAATGACACCAGGCGTTCCTCAAGGCTCCGTTCTCGAGCCTCTTCTGTTCAACATTTAAATGTTCCATCAAGCTTAGATAACGGAAAGAACAACATAGAGAATCTTAATTGTATTTTGTAGAGGACATATAGATTTATATCATGATGATGACTACAATCCAAAACAATTACCGAGTAAGTGCATCAAATAGATCACAAGACCATGAAAGACTATAAACCTAGCCAGAAATTAGCCAACAATCAGCTTTTTAAGAAAGTAGATTTTCTTTCTTCTAGACTTTCCAATCCCAAAAGGATAATATTTGACAAGTTGGGAACGGGACTCAAAAATCAACCTTCTCACAGGCTCAACTATTGTAACTTTGTCTTTGCGGGTCACCCAGGTGGTATTAGATACGTCTGCTCACTGTTATCAGGGTCAAAACTCAACACAGAGGAGAATTCAGTTTTTATGTTTATCTAACTCCCAGCAAACCTGAGGTCTGTTCCAACTCTCAAGTTATCTAAGCCTGTTTTTAATTTTCTATCTTTTTTTTTCCATTAACCTTTTCAAAATCTGTTTTTGGATCATGTTGGTTTCTTTTAAATATAATTTCCTAAAGCCTTTCTGTCTCTTGTAAACCACTTTCACTTACCTTGATTAAGTAAAGCAGTAGCGTATGGTTGGGAAGCCAAGAACCATTGCCATGCTCAAATGAAATAGAAATAAACTAAAATATGTTAAATAAGATGAAATGAGTGTTTCCACTTGAGCTGAAGGTTATGCAACAGCACAGTCAAACACAGTCAGTCATTCAGTTGGAGAGATAGTCAGCCGCTGAGAGGAGGGACAGTGAACCCACTCAGTTAATATACCTTTGAATATCAAATGGCTTCTGGATTATTACAATTTTACTGCCAAGGGGGTCAACAGGGAATTATTCTAAATCCTGACTCTGATTTTCTACCTGTCCCCTCACCATCATGAATATGCAAAGCAAGGACACTCTCAAGGCAAAAACCATAAAATTAAGCCTTTTCTCTTTCCTTGTCCTCTCCTGCACCTTCCTCCTTTGTCCTGTCCTGTACCTCATCTCCTCTATTATCTCAGGGACACTGACATCAGCCATTACAGTCTTTGTTTTTGGCAGGCTTTGTTTAACTGGGCCACATGGAGGCCACCAGGACTTTAGGCCTTGCTTCGATTTGTTACACCCAAGATCTCTGTGTCACTGCCAGGACACCTCAAAATGTTTTGGGAGGACAGGACTCTGTTTGACCAGTAAGACAATGAATTTGACTTCCCCTCTCTACTGTAATATTGTTCTTGTATGACAGGCAGGTGAAGGACAGTTTGTGTAAGCAATGTTCCAACATCAATGTGTTTTAATGTTACCTGTACTTATGACACACATCACACCTTTCTAACTCAGTCTTTAAATGGGCGCCAGGATCCCTGACTTCCAATCACAATGTCCATAAATCCAATTAGAAATTCATATTCAAACTATTTCTTCTTAATAAAGGAGTCTGAACAGCGCGACAAAGAGCGCTTGCAGCCAAAGAAGCAGCAGTTTTCTTGATTCAGATGCCAAAATGTAAACTAGTAAGTGTGGGTCGTGTTGCATGATATGCAAACCTTCAGGGACACGTTCATGCGTAATAGCTTTTTTATCTGTTTTCACAGATTTGTTTAGGATGAAGCTTAAACTTGTGGTGCTCAGGCGTTATTTTTACCTCATGGTTGAACACTGAAGCAGTCAACAGTTGACAGGAAACTATGTGTACAGTATTCCTCTACAGGAGCCCTATTATGATTTTTGATTTGTTTTCTTTCGTCCACAGTTCTGTATCATTTCCTGTGCATGTAAAAGATCTTGAAAGTTAAAAAGGCCAAAGTCTGCACAGAATCTCCTCTCTCCCACAGAAGACACTGCTCATGAAACACCTCGTCAGCAGTCCGCGACATAGGAAGTGATTTAGTGCAGCTGCTCTGTTGTAGCAGGGATGGCTCAGGCATGTGTGAGCTGACCAATCAGAGGAAACTGGGTATTTGGAAGAGGGGACTTGAAGAGACTGGAACTATTATGAAAAATTGCAAATATGTCCTTTAAAAACAGCTATTCCGACCTGTATTTGCCTGATCATTCATCATATAGACTTTAGACCTGTAACAACAATTACGCACTGATAATTTTGAGTATAAACCACATCCACCTCTTTAATCCACACAGACATTGGATTTGCTTCACACCTCTAAACAGAACTAGAGAGTGTAAAAAATGGTGAATTTATGAAAACAGTACAAAAAGAACAACCATGTATGTTGTCTTGCAGGCATGGGTGTACTCAGTGCAAAGCACGCTCCCACAGGAATGAATGGGCTCGTCCTGATCCTGGGCTGAACAAGTGGAACGGCCAATTGGCAACCTTGTTTTTTTAAACCAAAGAAGTCACCTTTTGCTGTATCGACCTGTGTCCTCCCTTTCTCATCCAATTCTGTCTTCTTCATATTATTTGTCTCTAATCCAATTTTCCCCCCAATCCTCTACTCCTCTCTTATCTTCCTCACAATCACTTTCTTGCTATCACCTCTCCGCTCCTCTTTCCTCCAATGATTTGAATGAAGGGATGAATACAGAAAGGGAAAACAAGGGGAGAAGGCCTTAGGTCCTTCTGTGTAAAAAAATAAACACAGCGGTAATTGGCCTTTGTACACATTTCCTCACCATTTAAATCACATCAAAATTGCTGCCTGTGAAAGGAACTGATGTTTTTGGACAGCAATTGTGACACAGATTTTAACCGCATGACTAGGCAAAACTGTCCGAGAGCTGTTCAGGGCCAGAAGGCTTATCGTAAAATAAAGTACTTCATGGCTGTGCTGCTGCTGATGGTGTCGTGTTAAGCAGAAGGACAGAAGTGGACACAGAGAGAAGGAAATGAGGAGATGAAGCAGGAAGTCGAACTTGTTGAGGAATATTAAAGGCGCATTTATCTAGTTTCGGGTAAGATATTTGACGACTGTTTTTTTTTTTTTTTATGGCTACTAAAAATGAGGAATTAGCGACTGGCGCCCCCTGGACAGTGCAGTACCGCCGTAAACACAAATCCCAGTTCTGTGACAATTCATCAGACAGAATGTATGTTGAAGTAAACTTGTGTGTAACGCTGTGATCCGACCCACTCGTTGAAGTTACACAGTGCAGAAACGTGATAGAGTGGGGCAGAGTGGCTGAGACATAGACATCATTCACCCTGTTACAACACACTGTACCAACAGCGTGATTTCAAAGCTGTTGTGTTAATATAAAAAGTTACATAATGTTGCTTCAAAGAATCATGGACAGAGACAGGGAAATCACAAGAGATGTGAAGGGTCGCATGGTGGGGGCCCGATGACGGGAGACAAAATCAAAGGTATCTCCACAAGCCAAGCCAGTCTCCCTGTTATTCACAGTAACCAAGCCCTCGGACCAGCACCTATAACACCACAGCTTTCATTTCACGGAGTCTGGCTATTTAGTCCCTTGCCAACAAACTATCTTGGGTGCTATTAGAGAATTTGCTTTTCATCATAACCCTTTTTTTCCTCAAACCCCACTCCCACCGAGTTCAAGCAAAGCCTATTAGAAGCCTGTTGTCTAAGAGTGCGCCGACTTAGAGCGCCTTGGGCTTTGGAAAAAATGCCCCTACATTTCCCACCTCCACTCTCCCGAGGGAACCACTTATGTGTTTTTATGTGATATGATGAAGCTGGTTGGATGTGACTGTTTATGTGCGCTGCGTGAAGGGAGCAAAGGGTGCATGTATAGGAGCGTCTGTTTTTTCCTGCTTTCATCCCCCCTCTGCAGCACACGAGTGGGCCTATCCGTAGCTGACTGTATGGCTGCCTTCCCAGTCGTTGTCAGTCAAGGTAACCCGATACGTGTGTGTGTGTGTGTGTGTGTGTGTGTGGGTGCAGTTAAACACTAAGCACCCACAAGGGGCTGCCTGGGCACGAGGACAGCCTGCAAACACAAGGTCTCCCGCTGGCTCAAAGGGCTCCTCGCGGCTCGGCGTGTCTACTTCAGATTGGCCTCTCTTCTTTTTGCTGTTCCCCTTTTTATGACGCAACCGTTAAAAGCTTCTGGCTCACATTTTTAGGGAATATCACATCATCCACAGCTTCCTGAAGCACTTTGCAGTTCCGTTTAGGTGTTCTCTCCTTAACCTCAGCGTTAAACCAACACTAATTGCTTCCGAGTGAGGGCTGACATCAACTTTGCTCGGTAAAAGTGATAAAGAGAATGGTAACACTTTACTTTGTGTTCCCCCGTTTGGCCCTTTTAAGTCGTGTAATGGACTATAAAAAAAACTGTGATTTGGTTGAAAGCGGATTTAATTCATTCTTTTATTTATTTGAAAACACACTTGACTCCTTCTGTGGGCCCTCATGAGTGGAGGCTACTGTGTAAACAGATGAGTGTAGTTAAACAAAGTTGTAATAATGTAAAATATGTCACCAGAGGATAATATCATTTGTTTCAACCCAGACTACAGAACAAAATGTTAGCAGTTAATGTTTACGCAACTCTTGGCACGTTGACATTTGTATGATATGTTTATGAACGTGTTTGTGGCGACCAAACCATGTAATTCAAGCCAAAACATGATGCTTTCCTAAACCTTATCAAGAGGGTCTTCTACCTAAACCTAAGTAAGAATACATCCCTTAACTTTTTTACTTTTTCTGATAATCAATTTATCAATCAGTCCATCAGAAGACAATCAACCACAGACTATTTCAACACATCCTCATACATCAACAACTGAATTGTTAAAAAAAGAAATGGGAACATAAGTAACCAAAATAACACAACTTCACAGGTTAGGTTTGGGCAAAACAACTTAAAGGTCCAAAAATAACGATTAAACTTGACGAATGGTGACTGATAAACAAACGATCCACCAGGTCTTGAATCTGCTGTATTATCACGTCAATTATTAACACGATATCAATATTGAATTATTATATAATTATCAGTACTGTATCAGTATTGTGATGCCCAATAGTTGCAAACGAAAAACTCCCATGTTGCCATTAACTTTGTGCTCAGACACATTACGTATGCTCTACAAATCACATAAGGCCTGCACTCAATATAATATACTCACTTCATCATTTACAGTACAGTTCGCGTGCACTTTCAGACGCTGATACTGGTTCAGCCCCGGAGCCACCGCTGCATTTTTGGCAGCGCTGGCGGTCCCTTCCCACTTTTCGACCTCTTTACAACATCTCCGGCTATTCAATAAAGAAGCTTGCGGGAGCGCAGAGGAGCAGGACGGGGGAAAGGAATAGAGTAAGCATTCAGTTCTGCCTGAATTATCCCAGGGTTTGCATCCTCGTCCTGATAAAAGAGACGGGGGGGGAGAAATCTATGGCTTATTTAAAGGCCGCTGCATCATGCTTCGAATCTGTCTTTCCCCAAACAGGACGTGAATTTTGCATGTCCGCGAGGGAAACGGCTTCGGCGCTTTACTGAGCGGCACGGCAGATTGTTAAGTGTGATGCCGGTGGTCGGGATGTTTTGTCGGATTGTGCGGATTGTGAGGTAGACGTGCTTGTGCCAGAGGAGGGTGGGTGGGTGGGGAGTGTCTGGTCGTCGGAAAAGCACGGGAAGAGGTCGGCGGAGTGCGTGTCCTCGCGGGAAAGGTCACAGCTTCCAGCGGGAGCTGTAATTACTGCCATTTTTTGTCAATAACATGTCAGCTTGAGCTCTTAAAAAATATCAAACTAAAGATTTCTTGAGCCTTAATGGACTTGAAGTGACGTTCTCTTGTGGCGAGGAGGAGATTACAGATGCTGCTGGGATGAGACTCAGAGGAGGCCATTTGGCCCCTTCTTTTTTTTTTTTTGTGGAAATCCGGCAGGCAGGAGGAAATTTGGAGGCATAATTTGGGCGCAGCGGCTTCTTGAGATGACACAGCAGAGAATAAGAATAAAGAGTTGGAGGAGGAGGAGGAGGGATAAAACACTGCAGATCAGCTTTTTACTATTAAAAGAGCTTCCTTTCTCGCAGTTTACATTAAGTGGCCGGCGCGCGGGAAAAACCAGTGATGTATAACAGTGGACCTCGCATTTAATTAAGCAGGTCCCCTCAGCCGCTTTCTTTCTTTTTTTTTTCCCCTCTTCTTTTTATCTGCTAGCCCGCATAATCATTTCATATGCGCCGTGATATCATCTGCTTAATGCGCTATTTTGCCATACAGTTAAACCTGGGCGATAAATCTGGCCGCGGTCTCCATTAATAGATGCCGGGCCTCGCTGAATAATGTGTGCATTAGATTAGCGGCGCTACAGAAGTGAACCACCGCGAAGGAGAGAAATACCTCACGTTAATCTCTCTCGGAGGCTCCCGGAGGAGGAGAACTTAGCGGCCCCCCCTTCCTTGTGGCCGGAGTCGGAGGGCGGAGGAGGCGTGCGTCTGTGCGCGACAAGAGGGAGCGGTTAAAAGACGGAGGAGGGAGCTCGAGTGCCCGTGTGTGTGTTCAAAAGGGCGTTCTCGATAATTCATTTCAGTCGTCGGACACATCCGTACGCTCCGAGCGCGAGCCTTAACAAAACTCCACATTAAAAACGAGGAGCACAATTCGTGCTCATATCCAGACGGCGGCTTTTCAAAGGCGTCAACACGCTCGCCCCGCTGAATCCGCGCGCTTAAGATTGGCCCCTCGAGAAACCCCCGCGTTTCTGACATCACTTTTCGCCCTCTTTCACTCCGCTTTTCTCTCTTAACATACTCCCGTTCCCTGATTTCCAGCGGGTGAGGAGCGATTTGAGGTGACCTCATTACGGAGGATGACAATACAACAAAAGAACGGGGTTATGAAATCGAGAAAATTCTATTTCCACCCTCCTGGCCATTCATCTCCCTGCAATAGTGGAGTCGCAACAGAGGATTCATTATTTGGTACCCTCTCCTCACTATCTTAGAAATTTGCATACTCTGCGTATATGGATGAGTGTGTGTATGCGTGCGTGTGTGTGTGTGTGTGAATCTTTGTGGTGGCTGTACTTGGAAAAGGACAAAGACTGCCGCTAGTTTTAAACGTGCGGTTAGGTTCAGGTTGAGGTAAACCTCCAGAATATTAACATCATTTCAAACAGTGTCGTCAGAAGAACAGGCAGGCTAACGTACGGTGTGAAGCGTACAATGTTCCGTGTGGAGGACCAACAACAATAAAGAGAGCAAACGGGTGTGTTTTCACCATTTTCTCAATCCTAAACCATCACGCACAACCACTTGGCCAGTGGCTTTAAGCTATTAAAACTATTAGGCTCTCCTTACCAGTTATCAGTTTTGCACATGAAGGACTCTGGAGTCAAGTTAAGCGACTTTATGTCTTATGCAACATCTGGTTAGACAAAAACAGCTTCAAAGCTACAAACAGTTCCTATGATAAGACATATCGTGACTTTTGTTATTTTCATTGTTATATTAAGGCACAGAAACGACTTTGTTAAGTTTAGGCACAAACTACTTTGCTAGGTTTAGTCTGTAACATTGACTCTGTGTATAATAAGTGACGTGAGTATGTCACTCATGGAATATAAGTTACGTACTTTCGGTTACATATTTTAACATCATTTAAAAAAACAAATCACTCTTGATTCTTGCTTACCAATAGGACATAAGCCCAGGTCTTCAGTAGGGAAGTTCAGTATATGACCCCCATCCAACCACCCCGGGCACTTGAGTAAGGGGTAACTACACCGTCAAACTTGTGTCTCTGCTGTACATGCGGATAAAGCTGGAGGCTACAATGCTGGGACAGAGGAAAGACAGAACTTAATGTATATCATTGGTCAAATGTACTAGAAATCCCAAAGAATTAAGAATTTGTCAGTCAGGGTTTGACAACGTTTAAGTGACTAATTGAACAAGTTACAAAATGTGTTTTGCTTTGACCTGTAGTACGCTAGTGTTCAGGTTTGCTCAGTGCTGCATCCTGTTGTTCAGTATTAGATTTAAGTTTTCCCAGCCATGAATGAATGAATACACAAACATTAATGTCACACACCATTTACTGTGACGCCATAACTTTAGCTGTACTCCAACTGTGAATGACTTCTAGCGTCCCTAATAATTACATGCATAAATGTATACGTGTGTGTATTCCATGTGAATGCTTAAGAGAAAAGAAAATGTACTGCCCCTTGAACTGCCACCCTGTGCACTAACCCAACCACTAATGCGCTAGGTTCCCGTGAGCCCCCACCACGACAAGGGCATCCCCGGGTTCCTGGCGAGGGTGACTGAGGGTTCAGCCCTGCGATCAGTTGCTCACAGCTGAGGCAACTGAAGTGCAGCCTTAAAAGCGGGCGTTAACCTCGAGGCCCAGAGGGCACTGCGAGTCGATAGCAGCGAAAGAGAGGGATAGAAAAACATTTTAAGAGACGTTTGAGCAGTTGTATCATTGGAAAAAAGTTGTTTTAAGTTAACTATTCATGAACATACAATTTGGTAGAGCACTTTAAAGACCGAGCATAATGCAGCGCACATGAATGTTCAATGATAATAAGTGCTGCATGTGCAGTATGACACACATAGAGGAGGGTGAGTTTAGCTTCATGATTCACTACTACTTCCTCATCACAAAACTCATTATCAATTTACAAAGACACAATAAAACATTTATGAACCATTACAAACAAATAACGACAAAATAATGACATAAATGACTCATTTGGTGCTGCATCTCGTCAGTGTTGCAAGGGACACATTCTAGTCAAAATCAATGTAGCAGAGGGAAAATTATGCACATTTTTAGCCCCAAGTATGGGTCAAGCTTTAAAAAATTAATCCACTCTAATCCACAGAGCATTACAGCCCAGTTGCCACAATACAGTGTTGGAATTTTACATTTCTGAAAACACAATACACGATAACATTTTAACAATATGTGTCATAACACATCACAGCTGGGTGAGACACCTGCTAAATGAGAGGCCACTGACCGAGGAGACAAGTCAACATTTGTAAGCATGAAACCACTGGATTTCAAGAAGACGGACGGCGGGACATTTACTAGCCACGTTACTGGCAACAAGGGCGGATATGTCATAAATGCAAGACACCGTTTGAGGCAGCATTTCAACATTTGTAAGCGTGAAACCACTGGAGACTTTTTAAAACGATGTCAGAATATTTCCCAGCCATGTAAATGGCAACAGTGCTGGGTAATTAATAAATGTTTGGGGCAGGAACAACTGCATATTTCATGGAGACGTCTGGACAACTTCCAACCCTGGAACTGGCATTTAAGAGAATTAATAAAGAGAGACCGCTGTTCAAGGTGGCATTTCAAAATTAGTAAGCATGAAACCACTGGCTATTCTTAAGCAGACATAGGGACATCTAGCCACTCAAGTGGAAACGAAGCAATATAATCAATAAATGAGAGGCCGCTTTTTGCAAGTTTTCAACATTTGTAAGCGTGAAACCGCTGGATAACTTTAAGGGGTAATCAGGACATTTTCAAGCTTCATTTATTCTGGTTTGTATGCCTAAACCGAACCTGACTATGCACACACAGCGTTGTCACAACGTAGAGAAAACTGAACCTAAAGAAATGTGAATCTGCAACATAAAGAAAAGATAAAGTTTCAACATAGCTGTGGTTTGCAGAAACACACATTCACCCTCGAGCTGCTCCCCGCCGCTTGACGAGTAAGCTGAGCCACTGGAGTTAGATATAAATAATAAACAGAGTTAAACTGCTCAATCTGCAATTATGTTCCAATTAAAACGTAGTATTTACGACTGCTGAGAGACTGGATTCATAATTATTACATACTTCTCTGATGCAAAAAAAAAAAAACCTTGAAATATTCAGTAGTTACTTTTATCTGAATTATCAAAGCAATAATATGACGCCTCCTCGCACATAAAATAGCAAACAGTGGATGGCTGCTGACGGCTGCTGATGACACTGCGTGTCAACAGGAAATGGAGAAGCGAGTCAGCCCACCTCACTTTGGTCTCACACGCGCTCAGAAAGGATGCAGCACTCCAAAAGCAGGGCATTAGGAGGGAGAGCGTGAACGTTGCTCCGTGCACACACACACACACACAGTCTAGTGATACGTGCATGCTCGTGCATTGAGATGCTGACTGTGTATGATCCAACAAAACATCCTCCCTCCCCTCCCGCAGCCTCTGAACGCGAAGACGTACTTCGACATCGCCCAAGGATTTGTTAATTAGCCTGCCAACATCTGTCCTCCCGATGCAAGATGGGATTAGAATACAAAAAAAATAAAAAAAGAACGCCCATCGTCTGATCACCTTCTATCCGCAACAGCACCCACAACAGCAGCTGTCAGCCACCCTCCATCCTCACCTTCATAGCTCTGAGGTAAAAGAAAGAAAGAAAGAAAAAAAAAAAGACTAATATTTTATGTGATCATTCATTAATAGATGTTAGCATGTTGCTGAATAATGCATGCCCCTCTCCAGGAGAGGACTGTACAGCAATAATTTGTGTGAGTGTGTGTGTGAATGGGAGCACTATCCACTTTGAAACCCATATCCTGCTTGTAATGTCCTCCACGGGCCAAAGGGAATTGATGAAATGATAACTTCTGCTCTTACGGAATGATTATAGCTGTGATTAAGTTGCACGGGACAGACCCTACAGGAGATGAAGAGGAGGGCAAAATGGCGAGGAGTACTGTCTATTCGTTTTCTCCGGTGGAGGCTTTGGGCACACGGAGCTCGATGTGGTCTCCCCGGACGTTGACAAATTACGTAATTACATTTATGTGAGTGTGTAGGATTGATTCATCAGCCAAACGCTACCGAGAGCTTCTGATTTAATTGGGGAGCTGGTGACACATGCATCTTCCTGTGATATCAAAATGAAATCACCGGCCAATATAATCCACAGAAATCAATGCAGCCCTGAGCCGATGACATATGGTTTGGTTTATGCTAAAATCCATCCCCAACAATTATTCACCATTAGAGAGTTACAAGAAACATGCTGCAATTTGTTAATTATTGTGTCAGACATGAGACAAAATCTGTAGAAATACCCCATCATTGATGTTTCAGTTAATACACAATGTGGAGGCTGGCTAATTAAGCATTCATGAGATGTCCTGGAGTGCAAATGTTCAGCCTTCGAAAGGAGCAATTTGCCGAAATTAAATAAAAAACAATGTAATTACTCCCTTACCTAGAGTTTATCCCTGTCCCCTGTTAGAACACTAATTTGCGACATCAAATACACTTGAAAAATATCAAATTACGCCCAAATTCTGTCTTTCACCAACATAGCAGGGGGAACTTTTCGTAATGAACATGGAAAAAAATCACTGACGCTGAGATTTCTTCTATCTACAGTATTGTGGAAATTAAATCATGATGTGTGTTGTCACAGCAGTAAAGTCAGCTGCAAGCACAGTAGCAGGCCGGGGCTAGCTTGTTAGCATGCGACTCTTTGCAACGCAACGCATACACGTCACAACATCAAAACTCCTATCCTTCCACATTCTGTTGCTCTCTTTTCGTAGTCTAGAATGTTTTCCCCCAAAATTCTTCAAGGTTTAATATCACACGATTAAAAAAAGAGACACCATTTAAAGTAAGTCCTAGATTCCCAATAATGGGACTATCATTGTGAAAATCTACTAAAAGGTGAAATATGTAAGAACTGACCACTTTCCAAACAAACAGGGGACGGCGTATCTCCACAGCAATGAAAAGTAGGCGCTAAATGTTGCTGCCGTCAGCTAGTCAGCTCAGTTAACAGTGCAGCGAGCGGTCTTATCAGCCGTCTTTGCCCAGACTGAGAGCTTGGAGCGTTGGATATGTGTTGGCGTTGTCTACTTTCAGATAATCCATTGATTGTTTGGTTGGATTGTTAAAGGTCATAAAACAGTGAGAAACCACAATTACAAAGAACTGAACTGACATCTTGGAATGGAAGCAAAACTCTGTAAAGCTCAATACTACTAGAAATGTGTTTTTTTTTGTTTGTTTTGGTTTTTTTTATCATTTGGATGAACTCACCCTTTTAAACTTGTGTCTGCTTAGAACAAGTTATATTAAACAAGATACTGTCTGGATAGCTGAGCACCACTGAGTTACTTTATATTTTTTTTCACTGTCATATTCAGTCCATCGTGTCTGAGTTGGTCCTCAAAATGTGTAGATGGTGTCTATTACGGACAGTAATGACGGATAATGTTCTGGTTTTTTACGCCTGAGGTTGGATGGTGTTTTCTTCAAGTCCAATATCAGATCCAATTACCTGAGTGGAAATGTGTCATTTTCACAAATGGCACCAAGATCCTACATTCAGACACTCGCACCATTTGAATAAAGCCCAAGATGATTTCATGCGTGGAAAGATGCCAGAAGAGAAAATGTAGGAATGCAGCGCAATCAAAAGAAACCACGTTTGTCTTTTTATCTGAATATTCAGCCCGTAACATGGCTCTTGTGTAAAATGGAGGTTTCATCGTGAAATACGGGGTTCGCCTGCAATAATGTGAGTGTGTTGTCATACCATCCAGCAGTGTAATTCATAACAGGGTGCATTTGCATGAATTTTACTCATTGTGTCACATGCACATCACATATATTGTTGCCGATAGGGTCCCTGCTGAGAAGACGTAATGAGCTCTTCAACCCCGAAGAGGCAGGCATAACTCGCATGTTCTGCTGTCACTGTGACAATGGAGGGGTTTATCACTGCCAAAGGCTTGGGGGAGAGAGTGTGAGCAGGATGCACTGGGGAGATCAGGGGGGAAGTATTATATACTGTATACAAAGAGAGACTGAGATAGCGTGAGAGCACGAGAGAAATAAAAAAAAAAAAAAAAATAAAAAAAAAAGATCTCCTCCAGCCTGTCATGCATTCATAACCGAGCCATGTTTCAGCATGTAGAGGAGTATCAAGTGGAATTACGCTGCTGCAGCTCGCTGGGCACTTTCAGGCAACATTTCCCACTGTGTCCCTCGCAGCAGCGCTAACCTTCTGTCCCACCCTCTCTTCTGACAGTCTTCGTCTGGCTTTCTCTCTTGCATCTCTGCCTGTGTTCTTGCATGTGGTTTCCTTTTTTTCTCCCTCCCTCAGACTGTGTCAGGAGGGTAAAGAGAAATAGAGCGGACAGGGATCATCTTCACCGCCTTTTAGAAGACAAAGCCCCCCCAGGAGGCGAGCATTGACAAAAGGCATGACAAACACGCCTCAGAACAGCCAGGAAGTTTGACTGCAATGTTGCCTCTGTATATATAACAGACCTTTAAATAAACCAAGGTTTTCTGGGATTCTGGGTTGGGTTCAAGATGTGGATGGCATGCCAAAAGGATGACTTTAGAGAGAGTGGAAGCAATTTTAGCTTGACTGTCCATCATTTAGTTGTAGTCAACATAGTGAAATCATGACTTGTCGATGATCAATCTTGTTGAATCTTCTTGTAAATAATGTTTAAGAAAAACAGCTACGGAGGACTGAAACTGCCCAGATCAAAACTAAATAACAAAATAATAAACATATAAATACATACATTGATTTGACCTGCTGTTGGATTCACACTCCAAACACATAGGAGGCACCAGAGTTAACCCTAACTTCTTCAAACGTTAGCTGTGGTTAGCTAACGAGCACAGTTAACTGTGCAGCCAGACAGGGAGCTCAGACCTAACTGGTTTGCATGCTAACTGCAATAAATAGCTCAGCAACACATCGATTGTTATTTCTTCACATTCTGTTTTCTTTTAGTTAATTTTTTTTTTTTTTTTTACATATTTCCCCTTTAATGTAGCAGTTAATAAAGGTCAGAGTCTGAGGCACTGGCTATTTCCTGGACCAACCTGGTGCAAACCAATTTTATCTGTACATTTTATTTCAGCATCAAAACCAGTGGTGGCTGATGAAGCATGAACACACTCTATCTACCAGTTCAAGAGAGAATTTTGTCGTGAGTGTATGTTAAAGCTCTGACAGACACTGCAGGAGTTTTCTTATTTAAGCTACTTATTTCATCCGACTGCCTTGTCTCTTTCCAAGCAGCATCCTCCTCCACTGTATTCTGTCATACCAGTTTGCGTTCTGCTACTGTGGCGTGAAGATCAGGCTTATCCAGTTCAAGGACTTTTAATCTCAACTTTTCCTCCAAAATCGTCATTGCAAAGTGAACGTAACACAAGTGATTTCACCGAGTTTTTTGATGCCAGAATCAACTCGTTGCTAATTATAGCCGACCCGGCCTTATTGTAATGAGCTTTTCCACTTGTGCTGCATCGCCACCACAGAGGTCTGAATAGAAATGGGTATCAGGAGCTGAGACAATAAAACATATTTTAAAGGTTAAAAGAAAATTAATGATTAAGTATGGCTACTGACTGGTGGTTTTCTACATGGATGAATATGTCATACTACAGCTATATTGACATATTGATATTGACTATTACAGCTTAAATGATGGTGATTCCCAATGAAGTAGTTGTAACTTCCTGCATTTGCGAGTGAGCATATGGAAAGATAGAGGAGAAGCTCAACTAATTAAACTGTAACAAATCCACATATTTAGTTGGCTGTAACACCTGAACACTGCAGGACCACGTGACAGCTAGCTAGCAACTTAGCAGAGTTGTCTGGAAAGTTTGTAAAAGTGATGGATAAATAATTGAAAAGCTAAAATAGTTACAATATTATAAAGAGTTTAAAAAGTTTGCCAAAAGTAGCTTAATGGATAAATGGCTCAAACTATTAGCTAACTGTAATGTTTAACCAGTTTGAGTAGTCTGCTGTAAATAATGGGTAAATGGCTCAAACGGTTAGCTAAACCATTTACATAATTTGCTCAAAGTAGCCTGATATCTAACAGATAGCTAGCGGTAATAACCAAGTTAGTTGTAATTTTTTAGTAAATGGCTAACTGTAATGTATAAATAGTTTAAAAGGTTTGCTAAAAGTAGCCTAATGGATAACTGGCTCAAACAATTAGCTAACTAGCCTATGGTGAATTAAAAGTTTTTGTAGTTTGCTGAAAATAATGGATAAATGGCTCTCACGATGTGCTAGCTGTGATTAACAAGCAATTAAAATAGTCCAAAAGTAGGCGGACTATCTTAACATAGCTGAAGTAGTCAGCTGAGGAGTTATTGGTTGAGGTGAGTTGAGTAAATGGTTCAAATAGATGGCAACACTGATAAACGACTGAAACTTTGGCTCAACATAATGGATAAACGTTTCTAAAATGATTAGGTAAAAAGTTATGGATAAATCCAGGAGACATCCAGCGCAAGTCTATCAAACTTGACCAAACCGATCTGAACTTGTCCAATTTCACTTAATAGAAAATGTTGTAAAAAGATAAATAACTATAAAGATAAAGCGATTAAATGACACTCAGTGTTTTACCAGTTGAATGATGATGGGCAGGGAGCTCATCTCACAGGTGTATGACATAAAATATAAAACAAGAGGGAAAATGGAAAATGTTGCATTGGCAAAATATTAAAAAGGCTGAACCTCACCCTAACCCAGTGACCCGCAAAACAGGGGAATTGAGGCAATAAAATGTAAGGATTACATAGTTATGGGTAAATGTTGGGGAGGCTTTATATTCTTACATGCATACATTTAAATTATTTAACTGCACTTTATTATTTATTCATGTATTCAGTTATACATTTGACTTATCCGATTAGTGACGCTGCTTCTGGGAGTCCGTACGTGCCTCTAGAAATTACTGCAGTTACAGCTTTGTTCACGGTGCACGCTGGTTGTTTTTTTCCCCCATTAAATCAGGAAGCCGTCCTCATCCTGTGGGCTGTGCCGTGTCTCCAATCGAATCTTTACAGTATATATCCCTTTTGCTCTCCACAACAGCAGCCCACAAATCAGTTCATCGTTTCTGCATCCCAAAATGGTTGTTGGAGCAGCAACAAGCAACAGTGCAAGATAAATGAGGGCAGGCACATTGTAATTTCCATATCAATCACGGCTGGCGTCAGGGGCTTAACTTGGGGAGAAACAGAGGGAGAGGAAAGAAAGAGAGAAAATAGACGCTTTTGTAGTTATGAAAAATCTACGCCGGCTTTTATTTAATGAAGCGCGTTTCAAATGGCGGGATCAGGTAATGCACCGTGTGGCGCGGAGCCAACCTGATGACCAGGTGACTGACTGACTGCCTGCCTCGAACAATCCTTGAAATGGTTTCAGAATCTCCGCCGCCTTCGACGTCCACGGTCGCAAAGAGAGCGCGGCCGTCATTCAGACCATACATGTCCGGCAAAGTTATCTTCCAGGGACATTAACACTGGGTCGCGGCTGTCAGCGCGTGTTGTCACCGGGCCTCGATGTGGAGGTGCGGGCTGACAGGGGCTGGCAGGAAGTGCGAGAACGGCGGATGAAAAGCGGGGAGGAAAATGGACGGAGAGAGGGAGTGAGGGGGGAGGGGGGAGGGGGGAGGGGGAGGCCCTGAAGGCACCGTAACAAGTTCTCAGGAGTTAGGCTGGTAAAACTTTGCGCCGGCGTCATCTCGTTAAGTGCTGGAGTCGTTGAAGGACACCGGACAGCTGATTGAACGGTGTTGACTTCAGCACAATTTCCTCCTCGTGGCGACGTGTATCAACCAGGCCGTGGGGTCCAGATATTCCGCAGCTTAACTACCTCTCAGGTCTCCCACTGTGACAAATGGCTTCTGTCTCTTCTAATGTAATATTTGTTTCTACTTCTGAGAGCCTCTCGGCTACTCCGCGGCGAGTCTGTCTGCCGACTGCTTCATTGTGTTAGCTGACTTTATTCCCCGACCGCCTGTCAATTGGTGGACCGTCTGAGTGTTCTCGTCTGTCTGTCTTTTGTCTCATTGCCTGCTCTGTCCTTTTTTTTTTTTCTTTTTTTTCCCTCCGCGAGCTCTTTCCACTGCTCCCTCGTCAACCCCTTTCCAACATCTCCCTGCCTCCCCTGTGCTCTCCGTCTGTCTCCCTTCCCTCTCCTATTCTCTCATTCTCGTTGCCTCTCTGCCACCCCCCCCACACACACACACACACACACCACCTCCTCCTCCTCCCACTCTCTCTCTCTCTCTCCCTCTCTCTCTCTCTCTCTCTCTCTCTCTCCACTTTACCGCCATGTCTTTGCTCCAGATGCTAGCTGTCTCAGCTCTGTGGGCCGCGTCTCGGTGATGGGCCCCTCCAGGAATTCAAAGCACCATTCTGGCATTTTCTTCCAAGCAATTGCTTTTTGCAGTAATAAAGGGGGAGTAGCTTTAGCATCTCTCTCTGAATGGGCTTACTGGCCCTAGGCAAAACAAGCACAAGTGCACATCCCTGAATCCTCCCGAGGCGGGAGCACACCGCAAGACTGTCCGGATTCAGACCCAATTAAGCCGTCTCGCACACTCTACAGTGCTGCTTTCAAAGCCCCGACGTTAATCACTTTTTCTTTGTCAAAGGCTCCAAATGAGGCTCCTGAATCTCAAATTTTGTTTGTACTTTTCCTTTTAATCAGAAAACTCCCGAGCTGTATCGTCATTTGCATGCCATCATGGCCGATGCCCGTCCTCTGACTGGGACCTGTTGAGCCCCGCAGTCATACGCCACTCGGAATATGATATGTAAATATTATACATGCAGTTTCAATGGTAATTAAAGTCGCATTGACACCAAATTAATTCACGATGGGACACGCAGCATTTAAGGTGCAATTAGCCATGGAGGCGGGCGGCGGCGATACTTCGCCTAGCCGCAAACTCCCAGCGCTTCACAATTTGTTTTCACATTAAGTAAATGTCAGAGCGTATTAGCATGCTATTATGGCATCAGTGTTTTCGCTTTTCTTTTTTTGACACAGCGGGGTTCTGGCTGGGGAAAAAAAAAAAAAAAAAAGGTGGAGGTAGAGATGACTTTAAGCCCGGGAAGAGGAAAGGACGAGGCGACGGGAGAAACAGAGTCAGAGAGACAGGAGAGCAGCTTTGATGCAACTTTTACTGCGGCTCGGTGTAAACAAGCGCGCCAACTGTTGTAGCTGTAAACTGTTCCGAGGCCGTGGAGCAGCTGCGGAGGAACAGGCCGCGTGCTGTTTCACCACAGATGAAGCCGCGATAACAAAACTGCACAGCAAAGGCGGGAAGGATTTACTGTAAAGTACAGCAAAAAGCTACACAACAACTCAGCTATAGTTTCTAAAGCACTCTCCACTGTCTCCACGCCACGAGAGTATACTGTGTATGATATGGTCTGTGCTCGGGCTCTGGCATTACATCTCTCTTTCATTAAGCAGTCTTTCCTCATGTGTTTACCTAAAATCAATAGTTTAAACAGGAGGCACGCACAGATGTATTACTGAAACAGGAAGCACCGAGGCCGTAATTGATTGCATACCTGCATTTATAAGTGTTGTGTGTATTAGGCCTGTCAACTGAAAGGCCAGCGTTCATTGATTCGGTGAAAGGCGGCAGAGAACAATGCGCCGCGTTCGATGTAATTTCAAAATAGATCTGCTTGACTTCTGTGTTTCTGTGTGAATCAACAGGGTTCTCGCCGAAGCTGCTTATCTCAACTCTGGTCTATTATTGAACAAGACTAAGAGTGTGCAGCCACCCGAGGCTTTTTCAGCCCATTTACCTGTCAAGGTATTATTTTGAAGGTCTGTGTCTTTTGTTTACTTTTCATTTCCGCCCTTTGTCTGTTTCCCTGCCCCCCTTCACCCCTCACCTGTGCTCTGTTAGTTATCATCCCTTGTTAAGTCCCTGTCTTCCTGTCTCTCTCTCTTTGTTCCGACTTCATCTGTTCTCTGTTGCCCTTGTGTTCCTGTGGGTCCCTGTCCCAACTTCCTGTCATGTGTTCCCAGCATTTGGTTCCTCATTCCTCGCGTTATTTCCGGCTTGGTTTTCCTATTTTGCTATCAGCCTTTTGCCGCTACATTTTTGTATTCTGATTCTGTATTTTGGATTCGATGGTGATGGCATCACAGCACGCACATGTAAAATAACCCAAATCAAAAGAAACATAAAGTTTGCATAGAGATGTATTTATCTTGGCGACTGAGTTTGTCCTTTGAGCCAAATGCTAATTATGAACTAGCTAGCACACTGACATTTAGCAGGTGTATGGTTTATCATGTTTATCATATTAGTTTAGCCTGTTAGCATGCTAATACTTGCTAATACGTAGAGCTTGTCATTGCATGTGCAAATAAATCTTCAGCACCACATTTTTAAACTGAACATACTTGATTTAATCAAAAATAACATACATGTCTTGTTGACAGCCAGATGGGATATTAACCCAACAGTTCAGTACAAAACTAGCTTATATAAGCACTGTATTTTAAATAGGCTAGTAGCTATAGGCTAGCACTCAATGTAGCGATGGTATGAGCAGATGTTTCCACTCATTGAATGCAAAGGCTGAGAAAGGAAGTGAACAAACTATAGTAAGTGGCCACGAAATATCCCAAATCACAAAAAGGACATTATGAGTACAGCATTGTGTAGCAAAAAGTTGATAAATGTTACCAAAAAGCGCCAACTTGCAAAAACTCGGGACATGAGTCAGAAAAGTCAGTATACGTCCTTTGGGTGCAACTACTGTCAGTAGAAAATTTGATGAAAACCCATCCAAAGTTGATATATGACGGTATTTCGGTCAGCAAACCTCTGCAAACTCAACAGATGCTCCGTGTAAAAACTGGAGAATGTTGTTCAAAAGGAGGCAATTCACTTGTCAACCATGGCGCTTTGTCACTGTGCGTCCCTGGTTTGATGTAATTGCCTGTCCACAGTCCAAAGTGCAACATCAACACATTCTTGAAACTTCTGGGATGATGGATGCCCTTTGCCTCACGGCGAGCGCCAACAGCAGCAACCATATGCCTGAAGATCCCTATCAAGCATTCCCTTAATTCAAAAAATGTTCTATTCACTCACTGCCAGATGACAGGAAGCAGCGTGGCTTGACACATGAGTGCAGGGCTGTGCTGAAAAACACAGCGCCTGTGGCCACAATGCCATCTCCCATTTAATGTCAATGGGTCCCTGCACAGACTGAGAATGATCCCCTCGCTGCTTAATATTTCATGACGCCGGTCGCAAAAATTCTTATTATTCCTCCTTTGCCTTACAAAACTCGACGCCTTCCATCTGTGGCGCGTTCATTATGCAATAACAGCGATACCTCCACCCCGCCTTCTTCAAATGACACTCATCAGGGTCTTTAAATTTTGCAAAGCCGCCTTTCTTAAAAGCTGCTCAAATATGTATGCAGTCTCTGGCCCCATTTCCGGGGGTCCATAACGGTGCTCTTTGCTTCCTCGGTGGAAAAACTCAACAGGTTGACTCCTTTTATGAATTTACATCCCCGGGCCATCGGCGGCCCTCTCTGCTGCTTCCCAACTCGCCGTCTCTCCCTCCCTGCAGAGGAAAAGAGGCTCGAGGCTATGCTGAAAATAAGATAAGATATTCAAATATGTCCACAAGTTCTCGTGTTTTTTTTTTTTTGAGGGGGGGCAGCCAAGTCCCACTTTCTCAGCTTGTGATCAGAAAAAAATCTCCGACAGAGGTGTGTGTGCGTCTGGGTGGGTAAACCCGTGCGTGATTACGTGTTTTCGAGCTCTTAGAAGGGCACGTCGCACCGTCTCTTTCCCCGCGGATGCCCCCCCGAGCCGCGGTTCTCCGTGACAGTCAATAATCCATCGATCCAGTGAAACAAACAAAGCGGGCGGGGGGAAACACGGGAGACCACGCTGAGAGACAGGCCGTTCCGATGGGTCAAACGCTTTCATCCCCCGGCAGGAGCAGCATGTGTGTATGTGTGTGTGTATATATGTGTGTGTGTGTGTGTGTGTGTGTGTGTGTGTGTGTGTGTGTGTGTGTGTGACCTTTCTGCATTCTCAACCAAATCCGTGCAGGGTAATGTCCATGCATGTGCAAGCGGGTCACGGGGTGCGACCCTGACTAACTGCTTTGATGCACCGGCGCTCGCAAGTAACCCACATATGTGCCCTGATGTATGTTACATTCATTAATATCTCTAATGTATGTTGTTTGCCCTTGAGCGTGTAGATCTGCCTGCGCATATAGGTGCGCGCGCGTGCCCGCAATGATTACGCTGGAAAGGCTGGAGTGAATCAGCAATCGCTTTTTGACGCTGAAGGTTGCTGTAAGAAGGGAGTCGCACATGACCTCTCCTCCTGTCCTCCCCCTCTATATACACCCCACCACTCCCCTCCTCCAGCCCTTCATCCGCACCCCCCCCCTTTGCAGTTTTCAGACCGGGACCACAGCCGCTGCAAACATTCCTCAGCTCTCCCGAAGCTAAGATTAGCATACTGATTAGCTAGCCTTGTGGCTCTATCTTTCCTGCGGGCTCACAAGCAGGGGCTACAGCCTCATGAATACATAATGGCGCTGTCGGCAAACAGAATGCATGGCTGAGAGCTTCCAGGCGAGGGAGCTAGTGCACAGAATACAATGCTCTTATTATTTTTCTTCTTTCTTCTTCTTTTTTTTTTCCCTCTCCTCTTTTGTAATATAATCAGAGGGTACTGAAGCATTCTCGTGTGATTAGAGTCTCCAACACGGTATGAGCGGTTAAATTGTCGAGCCGCTGCCATTTATCTTGAGCCTCTCTCTCTCTCTCGTCTCTCTCCGTTTGTGTTCGCCCTCTTTTTGGATTCTTTTCACTTTCTTTTTCTCCCCACTTTTTCACCTCTCTCACCCCCTCCAGCAGGGCTCATCTCCTCCCCTCTGCCCCCTCGCCCTACCGTTCTTCCCCTCCCCTCCTTTCTCCTTACCGAGGCATTAGCGGAGGATATCGAGCCACCTCCCGCTCTCACCTCTTTCAACGACATCTCTCTCTCTCTCTCTCTCTCTTTCTCTCTCCCTCTCTCTCTCTCGTCCTCTCCTCTCAGAAGGGCCCGAGCGAGGATGGCGGATCGTGTGAAGTTGGATGTTGATTCTAGGTGACAGGCACCATATGAGTCATAGCCATAATCACAGAGCTCCCCTCTACACAGACAGACACACACACACACACACACACACACACACACACACACACACACACACACACACCACCGCCCCCCCACCCCACCCCCTTTGGCTGCACAACACAGCACCACAGCAAAGCAAAGCAAAAAGCGCCCTTGGTACAAACAATAGCTATACAGTACACACCATGCATTTAAATGTCTCAAATACGTACAGTATTTGTTTCCCTCTCTCACAGACAGGAATGCCGCTGGGAGTCCCTCAGAAAGGGTGAAAAGTGCAAATACATCTATGCAAGTTGTTGTTTTTCTGGCCATATGTATACCTGAGTACTGGGAAAGTGCATATGTATACAGCATTATAGCAGGGCTGCCACTGATGACAGCAATATTTAGATTTTTGATTGATCATTTGGTTGTTGGGTCTCCAAAATGTCAGAAAATGGTGGAAAATGTCAATCGGTGTTGCCCATAACACAAGGCGATGACATTAAGCGTCTTGTTTCATCCACAACCCAAAGATTTTTAGATTTTACTGTCTTGGAGGAATAAAAGAGCACAGAAAGAAAATAATCTAATTTACAGTAGCGATATGTAACACCAAAGTAGCCTGTAGCTGCCGTTAGCTCGATTAGCCGTGCATGTAGTGGTCCAGACGGGGAGCACAGGAATGTTGGACTGTTGCTAGCTGGTTAGCATGCTAACTTGAGTAAATGAAATACAACCAAATACACAAGGGCCAGAATGTCAGACTGTTATTTCTTCACATTGCAACCATAAGAACTTGGAATAAGATCATTTTGGCTTTGTTTTCTTGAAGAATTACTCAAACCAATTAAGTGATTTTGAAAACAAATGGCAAATACTCTTCCTGGAGCTCTCTGTCCTCATTGGATGAAGAGGGCAGGGATACCAGATATTGTTTTCCTTTTACTGCTTGAGCACGGGGAGGGGAGACATGGGTTGCTGACCCAATACTGTTGGAATAAAGAGCTATTTAACAGTTATTTAATTCAAAGAAATCACTTACAACCACTTTGATTTTTGAGGGTTTTCAACTAAAATTCCAGCATAATGTACCTTTAACATCCTGGAATCAAAGAATGGTGACTTTTAATGATTCATTCATTATCATACTAGTTAGTGCCGTGTTTAATAGTTGACGTTTAATTGATTATTCAACGCAGCTCAATTCTATAGCCAACTCATTGGTCCATTAAGCTTACATGGTTTTCCTCCATATAACATTATGGTGCGTAGAATAAACAAAAAACAATAACACTGATTTACGACACATTTGAAAACGCAATGAACTGTTTGGATCTGAATGTGAAGGCACATTCAATAATGTTGTGTGAAGAAAACTGATTCATCAATAAGTCAATACATGAATGAGCTGACATGACACATTTGATAGTTGCAGCTCCTGAAACTGGGAGAATTGACCGCTTTCCCTTGTTCTACATCACACCATCATTGACCGTCGGTCGGACAAAACGAGAGACGCTCGATGAGCTGTCGCCGCCACTCACAGGCTTTTTTTGCGCTGTTTTCTGGTGGATGACAGACCAGTGGATTCACGGCCTGACCGAGAAAATAATAGGAGGATCACTAAATGTGTCAGACAAATGGTTCGCTGCAGCCCTGAAATATACGAACCTCTGAACATAAAAGGACGAAAATGGAAAACTGAACCTATTTTTTCACAAAATCCCAAATTATTCAACAGCCATCAGATTGAATAAGACTTCCATTGCTGCCACTGAAGAGACGAGCGCCAGGAGAGTCAGCGAAAAGACAGAAGAAGATAAGACATGATGATCAAAATTGAGCGCAAGAATTCAAGTCAAATAAAGAGAACATAAGAAATGAGAACAGTAGCAGACTGCTGACCGGGACATCGAAGGACACGAGAACAAAGCAGAGGAGGAGAGGGTGAGATAAATATAAAAAAAAAAAGAAAAGGACAAAACAGAAAGACAAGCGTTGAAGAGGGAAGGTCGGAGAAAATGGAGACGGACAAGAAGAAAAGACAAAACTAAACGAGGAAGCAGTGAAATCTTCTGAGCCGCAGCTTTCAGTTGATTCATCAGCCCCGAAAAGACCACCAGCTACGACTAAAGCCTGGAAAAAAATGGGAAGAGAGGATGGAAGGGAGGAGGAAAGCGATAAGGCTCTGGGGCTTCGGTTTAATATATATACGCATGCGTCATGTCATTTCATTTGGCTGCTGTCATTTCTTTCCACAGAGTTCAAACACTCAAAGAAAAGAGAGAGAGCCTCAGCGCTGCGCAAACAGCACTTTCTCTTTCAAACTACGGGGACCAAACAATTGGGAGCGTGGGGCGAAGAGATTATAAAGGAGAAGAAATCAAAGAATCGCTACTGCAATTGTATTGCAGGTGTTGCCGGTGTAGGGGGTCGAGGTCCTGGAGGTGGTGCTGGGGGTGGCTGTGGTGGTGGTGGTGGGGGGCACTGAAAGACTGCTGACTGAAATAAACATCCAAGCAGCATTGATTGGACACAAGCGGGAGATCAATCGACATGGCCGAAGGCACCATAAAAGAAGAGAAAGACCCCCATATCCAGAAGCTCTCCCTCATATAAGCCACCCCCACACCGCCGCCACTGCCCTCCCCCATTGATTAACCTGCTGTGATTACAAAGCAAACTCAATCTGGTGTCCACTGTGAGGCGAGGGTAAAAAAAGATGACGATGGAAGCAGAGGCGAAAAACTGGTAGAAGATTATATTCATTGTTAGCTCGGCGGCTAATGAAATAGTCCCCCCACACACACACACACACACACACACACACACACACTTCCTTCGTTTTAATGGGCTTCTTATCGTGGCTATAGGTGACTCTTTTTGTGTGTGTTTCCACGTGTAGCAGACTGGAGCACAGCCTGCCAGCTGGATTCCTCCCTTCGCACGTGAGTCAGAAGCAGCTTCGGAGGAGACGGAGGCGTGGGAAGGGAGGCTAGAGGGGAGAGGGAAGGTGTGAGGGTGCCAGGGACGAGGAGGGAGAAACGAAAAGACACCCTCGGCCAGGGAAGTCGCCCCCCCAGACGAAAAAGGGGTGTGTGTGTGTGTGTGTGTGTGTGTGTGTGTGTGTGTGTGTGTGTGTGTGCATACATTTCCCTAATAAGGTTATCCTGGGGCGACAGCCTGGAATAAGACTCGCTGTTTGCCCAACTAAAGCAGGCTCATTCACATCAACAGAGTCTGGTTCCAAACGGCCTCCTGAAACCGGAGACAATATGACAGACACATGACTGTCTGACCTCGGTAAGTCAGTCTGACAGCAACACAGCCCTCAGGATGCGTGTGTGTGTGTGTGTGTGTGTGTGTGTGTGTGTGTGTGAGGGAGAGATAGAATTAAAAGGAGTCACAGGAGGCTTAATTAGGCCTGTGGGACACTTGAGTTCCGCCTCCCATCCAAGGAAAGTGTTCCCACCTCCACCACCAGACATCTCTTATCCAGAGCCCTCTCTGCTGCACAAGGGTCTGCAGGAAGAGGCAGATTAAAGGTGGGAAGGTGGGCCTTCCTGTTTTGGGGTTTTTTGTTTTGTTTTGTTTTGTCTTGTTTTTTTAAGCACAGTGTTTTCCAATAATCCTTAAGAATGCGAGGGGAGGTGGTGGTGGGGGGTGACACAAGTAGTGAGATCAATACGCCAGGAGCGACTGCCAATACCAGTTGCATAACATCGCTGTCAAAGCATTCTGTGCCCTGTGCCTCCAAACCAATTCCACCCCCCCCCCCCTTCTCCAACGCGTCCGAAAAACGCCGCCGACGGGGGAGAAAAAAAGAAAAAAAAAAACAGACTTACCGCAGTAGAGGAGCAGCAGCGCTGTCAGCAGCAGCACAGCCCAGAAAGTTGACGACATCCTCGGCCAGCGAGTGGCATCTTTGCGTCTTGACAACCTCGCCATTGAACACAAAACAGAAGCACTTCCTCTCTCTCTCTTTTTTTTTCTTTTTTTTTTTTTTCTTTTAAGGAGGGGAAGAGGGTGACGAATAAAGAGAGGGAGAGGGGGAAAAAAAGCCAAATATCTCACAATCCAGCTCGGTCTCTGACAGCGCTCGTATCTCCGCGTGTAATCCCACAAAAAGGCATGTCAGGATGGAGCAAGTGACGGCGGGGGGGAGGAAAGAAAGAAAGACAGAAAGCGAGTGCTCCTCAGGTTTCAGTCGGATTGCCGGTGCGCAAAAGACAGAGAGAGAGAGACAGAAAAAAAAAAAAAAAAAAAGGTCACATCTTCCTTTTGGAATCCCGGGTTGGTGAAATAATACAGTGTATTTACATATAAATATATTTATGTATCTTCAGGAACACAAGTTGGCAGACGTCCTTATTTTTTTAGTTGTCCCAAAGTGCGTCCACCTCAATTCCCCGTCCTGTTAATGCTCCAAGTGTTCAGCCGCGTATACCGCAGCGTCGTAAAGAGAGCCTCCGTTCACCTGTGGTAGCTTCCCCCTCGATCCTCTCCAGCCCCGACGGCATAGCCCGCAGACCGGCGAGCAAGAAAATAAAATAAAATTTAAAAAATAACACAAACGTTGGGGGTTGTCCTGTAAAATCCGTTGGAGTGGACTCCCGGGTGGGTGAAGGAGGATATCTGGTCGCCAAAAAAAAAAAAAAAAAAAAAAAAAGGAAGGAAGGAAGGAAAAGAAAAAGTCCTCTCTAAGCTCTCCGTTTGGGCACGAAGTAGGTGGGGATCACTGCATGCTCGCAGGAGGTGCGGAGGAAAAAGAAGAAGAAGAAGAAGGCAGGATGGAGACTGGAGAGGAAAAGTGCGCACCGTGCGACTCCAAGTGATTTTTGTCCAAAGTGAAACATTCGGATAATCGATATTGCGTCAGCAGCGTGCCACTTGAGGTCGCGGTTCTCAGTGAATTCGGCACGGCGCGCCGCTGACACACCGAATCAATGGTTTTTACATGATGGAGATCAGCGTGAGGCGAGACGCGCAGTGTTCAGTATTGATCTGATATTGCGCATGATGTGTGTTTGTTTGATTCCTAACATCGGTCGATGGCGGCTGAGCGTCACACAGACGCACAGTTCATTCACACATGTACAGAATCAGTGTTAATCCTGATTATTATTATTAGTAGTAGTAGTAGTATTCTGCGGTATTTTTCTTTCGTACCAGGCGTTTGTCCCATTTTTCTTTTTTTTCCTCATAAATCCATAAACACTGTGTGTACGTCACTGAATAGTTTAAACTATTGTGAAGAGCACTAAAATCAATGTCCAGTGCGCTTCCTTGCCATTTTATGCCCAGTCATGTTGGTGAAAATGTTTATTTCCAATAAAACAAAAAACAAACAAACAAAAAAAACCAATATGGCTTTTTCTGAAGCTAGTGTCACATTAAAACGTGTCACATTAACGTGTCACATTAAAGGTGCACTGTGCAGTTTTCACGACTGAATAAATAAACAAACTGACCTTAAAGGACAACACTTTTTCATGCTGTTTGACGTTGTTTATATGTGGCGGACCCTGCCACCTCTCTAGATTCAAACCTTGTTTTACATTGAGAACAGCTTGTTTATTCAGTGATGGACAAGGTGAATATTTCAGAGTTTGCGTTATAACCTTGTTAATATTGTAAATATTACTAACCCAAAACTACGTAGTGCCCCTTTAAAACTAAACCGCAGCACAGTTTTTAACTTTTTTGCGTACAGGTATACATGCATAAAGATAACTCTAACGGTTATAACATTCGTATTGCACTGTACTTTTTTTTTTCTTTTTTTTACACCCCTCTAAGTAAACTCCCACCTTGTGCTGCTCCTCTTTTCATTGTTCGTTCCCTTTTTGCTGCTGTGCCAAATTGAATATCTCCTACAGGGGATCAATGAAGGAACATCTTATCTTGTCTCATCTCATCTTATAATCAACATTTCTATATCAACAAATTGTTAACTAACATGCTGGAGACGAACCCACAGAGAATTATCACCCGAGAAATTTAAGCTCCTCTCGGCTTTAAGGCGAGTTTCAGCTCATTAATTACCTGTCCGGTCTGCTTTGGTCACCCTCCTTCGCTCTCATTGCATCGATTTTGATCACAGCGGGCATCTGTTTTAAGTGAAAAGCCTTTGAAAAAAAAATGTCTTAAAATCTAACTGTACATGACCTGCTCAGCATCAAAGAGCACAGACACAGTTAGCAATTAGTTGCTAACATGGTGGAGGGTGTATCAGTGAAAAAGAGCAAAATATTTCCTCCGGGGAGCCCAGAAACAGCTGAAAGACTATTGAATAATGAATATATACTTAGACTCACCACAGGGCCAGAAACACTGAAACCTCTGTATGCATACATACTCAACATATCAGCTCACATCTGTGTTGTGTTCAACAGTTAAAAAGTGCAGGTTTCAGTAACAAATACGCATGAAGTTGAATTGAAAATAAATAGAAAAAAATAAGATAGTTACAAAAAACAACGAAGTGAATGGAAAGTGATTGTTCAGGTAGCACTTGAGTTAAGCAAGTAAGTAACAAGTAATTACTTAGTAAGTAATATTTACTTAGCTGTGAACAAACAAGTAAATGGTGTATAATCAATTAATTAAGCAAGTGTAAATGTTTATACACATCAGTTATGGCATTATAATGGCATTCCAAATAATGTTTATTGATGAACGTCATTGTGTTTATTAACCGTTTACAAAGTGTTATAAACATCGGTTGCAGATTTATCATGAACAACTGCTTAATAAATGGTTTATGAAGCATTTGAATTGTTTTCCTTTACGTTTATGTGATGTTTAATTAACTATACATGTGCATCATTAAACCAGTGAGGGTTACTATAAAGGGTTGCCTGATGTATTTACATTGTGTGACTCCAGTGAGGGATCTGAGTGCTCTTTCCTTCCGTGCTGCATGAACATAATGAGCCTCGGTGACTAACAGCCCAGTGGACACTGAAGTGAGAGATGTAGTTTCAGCACCACTGACAGCCCTTGTGAACAGCACCACTGAGAGTTAACACCAGGGACAGCTCCAGACTCGGCTCAGGACCGTCATTAACACGCTGGAGTTTTGGTACCACGGACAGCGCCAGCGCCTGGACTCCAGCACCACGGACAGCGCCACTGAACGCTAGTAACCGCGGACAGCTCCAGGGACTCGGCTCAGCCCCGGGTTTTGGTACCACGGACAGCGCCGCTGAGAGCTCCGCACTCTGGCTGCTCCTGTCAGGCTGGAGCTGGCTCTGTCTGCTGGCAGCGAGGCTCTGGAGGCCTGTGTGCATTCACCTCAGCACACCCCGCCATGCATATGAAGCACAAAGTCTGTGCCCACACTATCTTGTGCTCCTCAGGGAACAAATAGGCATGAGTAAGTCCGAGCCAGAGATTCTGCTTCTCTCGCTCTCTCTCTGTCAGCCGGTCTGTCCCTTCCAACAAGTTCCTTTATGGAGATTCCAAGTTATCCCTGCTTAGCCCTGCTGTACCGTAGTAATGTGCACTAGACTGGCGCTCTTGTAAACCAGACTGTAAACCACACTGGGTCTAATAAAATGGTTAATTGCTGTGTGTGTCCCTATCAGTCCTCGTAAACCCCTAAATCTGTTTTTAATTGCTCTATTCTGTAACTTATGTTCGTAGCGATGTGAACAATGGACACTCCCCCCCCCAAAAAAAAAAACATCTGTCCCCCTCCCTCCCATTGCCATCTACCTCCCCCCCTCTTCATTGCCTTCTCTCTATTTCCAGTGCTGATCTTAAAAAGCAGCAGCCTCCACACAGACAGGCAATTAAAGCCCTGGTTGGAAATCACTGGCAGGTTGCCTCCTACGAGGAGTTGTGTCAATGTCTGTGGCACCAAATGTACAACAAGGCCGAAGCCTCTGCACAGACACACACACACACACACACACACACACACACACACACACACACACAGAGAGAGAGAGAGAGGCCCGTGTACACACACATTAGTTCACATTCTTTCAATGCAAATTGTCCAATTAAGCGACATATTCACCATTTTCATCCGTCTTTATTTGTTCTTCTCTCGAACATTTCACACTCACAAAAGCAGCCATTTGCTTTCAGCTCAGATATAATTCCTGAGCCGTGGCCTACATATGTTATCCCCCCTCCTTCACTTTTACATAACATTTTCTGAAACTCCAAACAGAATACAGCGCACAAGATGTGAAAACACTGACTCGGATATTGCTATTTTGGAGGATGTAACCCCTCCCTTCAGAGCCTTCAAAGCTGAACAAAAAGACAGTGGCTGACTCACTTTTTTTGTGGCTGTGAACCATAATGAAATATAATTTTATTCCCTCTCAACATGAATCGACTTGGTGGCACCGGTTGCGCCGACTCTCTGTGTTCACTGGCGCTTAGTGTCCCGGGCTCTGGCCTCTGCTGGAGTTCAGATGGATTTGTCAAATATCTGAGTTTAGATTGTGTTTAGATTGTGTTTTAGGAATGCAGATGAGGACTTTCCATGTGAAACATCCACAAGCTGCTACCGACCGCAACAGCCGCGAGAAATCAGATAAACATATTCCTTTGGTAGAGAATGTGATCCTCCCGTCTGAGCAGCGAGCTCAGGACTTCTGTAGCAGAGACTAAAAAAAGACTGGTGCGTAGAGGAGGCAGCGAACAATACCTGTAACTAATGCAGCACAGACAGATACGCCAGCAGCGAGGGGAGCGCTGTTGTTTTTTTTTGTGTGTTTACTTGCTTCTTAATGATATTTTTTGAAGAGACAAAGGCAATATTCGAGCTCGAATTAAGCCAAACCTCCTTTTCACAAAAATGTGCACTCACGCCAAATGAAATCAACAGATGGCGTTTAATAAAGAAATTGGTGGGGGGAAAAAAAAAACGGAAGGACGCTCAGTATTTTCAGAAATTCCAAATTATTACAGCTGGATAATTAATGTTTTTCAATTTGTTTAGACAATGACCCAAAACAGTTCAGCATTAATAACAAAATATTAAAAAAAAAACACTACATATGTACGCCCGAGCTGCCAGATTATAGAAATTAGGGAGATTTATGTATAAGCGGTATCTCTTTAGAATCCAGATGGACGTAAGTGTACCAAAGTAAAAAAAAAAAAAAAAGAAAAGGAATTTAGGAACGCAGAGTTCAGTTCAGGACCTGGCAACCTGTCGGATGTTATCAAGCCCTGGGCTAAAACAATCACTGTGTCTGAATACGTGAGCAACTAGAATGGCACTCAGTGGAGCTCATACACTACAAAAGGTCAGCTCTTAAAAATAAGGGCAAAAGAGCAGTAAAATTGGGAAAATATTCCTTCATTTTATACCCACAGAAACATAAAATTTCACTTTTCATGACTTAATTTTAGTATAATCTTAGAACATATCTTAAAACCAGAACACGTCCAAACTTGGGATTTGAACCCACAACCAGGGGGGAGCCTTTTAGGATGGTTGGTAGAGCAAGCGTCCCATGTACAGGGAGTCCTTGTCCTCACTGCAGCAGTCCAGGGTTTGAGTCCGACCTGCAACCCTTTCCTGCATGTCACCCACCAATCCTGTCATCTCTGAGCTGTCCTAACAATAAAGCCATGAAAGACCAAAGAAATACATAGGAAAAAAGAAGACAGAGCAGATTTAAATCTAGATATAGTATTAGCTCACTGAAAATATAATGATGTTTAGTCTTGACATAGAGGAGTTTTAAAAAGTCTTCTAGCCTAAGAGTGGATTTTTCTTACAGTCCTTTGTAACGAGTTAAAAATAACTCCAATAAAAGCTAAAGTGCTTGTCAAGACAAGGTAAGTGACAATTCACTAGATATAAATGTCCATTTATACTTAAAATCGAGAGTAACAACATTTTTTAACTGAATATAAGACTATGTCACTTGGTGAGATCTTGAGTTTTTAGCGGTGTAGTTGCAGGTTCCTGTCCTTATTTTTGCCGTAGAGCAGCTGATAAGACTGCCTGCTATAAAAGCTTATTTTATACCACTAGAAGGATCCGCATCAAGTGTGTTCACTTATTTTCATCAAGATCTATGTATTGTATGTATTATTCCCTGAGAATGGGACAGAAATGTTAAAAACAGCTCTACTGCTCAATTCTAGAGGAAGGCCAGCAATCGTCCTAGACCCGTCCATTTTACTGGATCTGCTCCAAAAGCTAAGGAGTTCTATTCTGGGCTGAGGGCCACTCTCCATCCAAGTTTTATGAAGGTCTGCTATGTAGTTTTTGTATAACTCCGGTGACAAACCAACGGACTGACCAGCAAATGGATACAGATTAAAACAACCTTCTTTGTGGAAGTAATAAGAAGAAATCAGACCAGTAAGGTCTTTCTGTTCCAAGAGTTTGTCATAAAAAAAAAAAAAAATGTTTTTCTTCAATGACCTTCAATTTTTTTTCTAACCTTCCATCTTTGGTCACTTTTAAAGTTTTCGCTTTACTTTTTATTCCTGCACATAACTGCTTGCTAGTGGTTTGCACGCAATTTGTAATTGTGTTTTAAGAAGTGTGCAAAGGATGTGAAACCGGTGGGCCCATCGTCAAGGGTCGCCCCCTTAATGCTCCACTCACCTCCCAACTTCATTTTCAAATACAAAGGAAAAGAAGTTGGATTTGTTAACAATGAATTCACTGCAGTGCATGAAAAATGTATTTGGGTTTTCAATTAACGTTTTCATTGGGCGCTGTAAATCAATGCGTTGTGCATGTATGGTCCTGAGGAGATTCACAGACACACCAACATTGGGAAGGAGAGGTACTGAGGGGGCTCATTATTGCCATCTTTCCTGAAATATTTTGCATCGCGTGTCTCGTCTCGTCTGTAGACATGTTGGTCAGTTGTTGCAGGAAGGTTTGGACCAGATTTAGCTCCTTTATCATGGACAAAATATAGTTCAAATTGCAACTTTTAACCACGAGCAGCTGTTGAACACCTGTTGTCATGTACAGTATGACAGCAGTGTGGTCATTGTAGCTGTTTTCACACGTGATATTGGAAACATCCACTGAAACATACAGCACTGTCAAAATGTGACTGACAGATTTGCGAGGGCAAAGTCTTTTGCACAGAAGTGTAATCAAGTGCAGCTGTAAGGAGTTTTTAATTTGAACAAATTCAATTAACAAAGTGGAATTGCATTGAAAGGAAAATTTTATTTTGCATAAGGATCATGATGAAAAGGCCTTACACAAAATTTAATTAACTTCTTCTACTCCATCCAACAATATTTCCATAATTTTTCATTGTAATTTTTAATGATTAACAAATGCTTAAAAAAAAAAAAAAAAAGAAAAGAAAAATCCCTGCCCAGGGGAAATCAGATTCCCCGTTCAAGACGCTGCCAGTGGCTACGGGACTGTGAACATCAATCAGTCTCTCTTATTACATAGTGTTCAATAATGAATAAATAACAGTATCTTCCTGTAGTCTGGACTGGTTTGGCAACTTGTCCTGACTCAATAGCATGGCACACAACACCCAATGTAATACAGGAAAGTGTTGGTTTTATTTATTTCAACCGTTCATATTGGATTTCGAAGTTAAACTCAACAGATAGACCAAAGCACCTGAGCATGCAGAGATACCAAGTGATACAGACAAGACACAGGTCAATAGATCAAAAATGATAACAAGGTCCTGGCAGGCCTGGTTTTTAACTGTTTACACTTTGGGGCTCGAGGTCTTCATGCTAAACTAGCATTTCATGCTAGTTCATTCAGTTTTCATGCCTCCCCCGTTGACAAGCCTCCTGCAACAGCACTCTTACTGTTTATTGGCAGTAGTCAACACCATGTTTTATTGATTTCAAAAAAATAATTTCACAAGTCAGTCAAACGGACTTAAAGCAAAGGAGAGGAGCAGGGAAAAACAACTTGTGAGAGTTCTGTTACAATTGAGAAAGAAGGCATGGGACTGACTGACTGACCCTCAAGCTTCAATAGTAACAAGCTTGGATTTGATTTGGTCTTAGTGGTATGAGCCAGTACACAGCATTCTTGCAGTACATGATTTAATATTGGGAAGCAGCTCACACAACTTTGCATACTTTGTGCCCAACAAGCTGTATCCAAGAATCTGAAACTTTAGTGGCATACACTTGAATTCCTTTCATCGCAGGATTTCCAAGATGTTGCTTTAAAAAGCAAACTTTCCCACATGTCCCATCAACAGCAGGGAGATATAGCAGTCAGGATCTCCTATTCAGCACATCCTCATGCCTAAACGATTGGTCATGAAAACTACTTGGTTAGGTTTAGACACAAACTACTTAGTTAGGTTTAGGCAAGAACACTACTTGGTTAGGTTTAGACACTCAAACAGCTTAGTGAGGTTTAGGCACTAAACTGCTTGGTTAGGTTAAGGCAAACATTGTCGCTTAGCTTAAAATAACTAAGCTAAGTGGATAATTTACATATGAGCCATACATCTGCTTTAACTCTGGACATGAACAGTGTACTCTTGGGTAAAAGTCTTCTGCTCTCCTGACCTACCTATTCATCCCTGAACTCCTCCTTTGTGGACTTAGTAATAATAACTATGGGTACTAGAGGTCACTGCTTAACAAGAAATGTAAATATCCGTCGTGATAAGATGCTCTCTCAGTCTACCTATATGGTTGATGAAACGAGGTGATCTAAATAAATGGGCACAGGAGGCCTGTCTGTCTCTACGATGGCACCGCTTTGTTTTCTGACTTTGACATAGGAACCCATAAATAAAGATGTATTTTAAGTATCAGGACATATACTAAGCCAAGGCTGTGCTGCTGTAGATTTTTTCTCTTTTTTGTACAACGGTGACTTAGGCCCATATAACAATAACATATCACCTAGCTTGAGCCTGGCAGCAGCCATGTGTCGGTAATAGAAAACGTGGCGGGGAGCCTCTCCTTTTCGCAGCATTGCACTGAGCTTCTCAATGTAGAAGCATCTGAGACCTGACCTTTCTCTGTGCCTCTTCCCTTTGATCCATCCAGACACAAGCTACTTCCTCTTTATTGGGCCACCGAGGGGGGCTTTGAACTTAGCTTGCCGCTCGGTGATTTAAGTGAACAAAGTCTTCTTATTGGCGCCACAGCAGGCTCTCTCTCTTACTGTCGTGGATTAAGAGAAGGAGGAAGCTGAGCAGCTTTCTGAATATCTGCGAGACAGTCGTTCACCACCAAGAGGAGGGAAGAAAGAGATCGTAGAATTAATACTGGGGCTCGACAGCAAGTTAATCGCTGTTCTGATAGTACAGCATAATGGTAATATTGCTCATTTCGGCCCCTCAGCAAAGACGTTCTCTTCTCAGTTTGACTTTCAGTGAAAACAATATCAGCGTGACAGAAAAGCTTATCGACTACAGACAAAAAGGAAAATGTCAGGGTTGTTTCTGACAGCAGCATTGTTCGTTTGAATGGAGCAAGTGAATTTAAAAAGCAATTTCAAAACAAGTCAAGTAAGATTTTCTTCCCTCCAATAACTCATTTTCTCCCCCCCAACGTGACTGAGAGGCAACAGCCGTGGTACCAGCTTCTCTATCGGGCGCAGCAGTTCTTTGAGCTCAACGGTTTTTCCAACACATTGGGGGTAAAACTATCATTTGAACAAAAAGATGACGACACAGTATCAAAAGGTTCTTGGTGTTAGCATGCTGACATTTGCCAGTCAACACCGTCAAACCTCTGAATTGGGCCAAGGTGGTAAATTCATGATGTGGATGTTTTTTTGAACGCTGTTCTATGAAGGTTTTCTTAGATAAATCTTAGATAAATAAGGAATGTGTGTAGCAAATTTCCAGGCAATCCATTCAATCCTTGAGGAAACATTTATCTCAAAGCCAATTTCAGTCTCACTGTGGCGCGAGAGGAAATCTATACCATCACCGAATTTGGAGATGCATTTTAAAAGAACGTAAAAACAAAGTACTTTTGTGGAGCGCAGTGAAGAACCACTGATGTCCAACTCCTCAGTCTCTGGGACTCATATCACACTGTATGTCAGTGTTCTGTATATATTGTATACCTGAGAAAAACATATTTTATCACCCAATCAATGTCTGCGTTGAAAAGATAAGAAAAAAAAATAATTAAATCATTGATTTAACTCGCGTACAGTCCAGTACATCACATCAGCCTCCTCTGCTGATATACTACTTTTACACTGCATGTGTGAAAAATAAGCCAGTGACATAAATTGTGCAATTTATAACCGTGTTGCTGTGTGAGGCATGCTGATAATTCATGAGGCCAGAGCCATAATTAAACTTTTCAATCCAGTGCTCAATATCCTGCTTCAATCTGTGAAAAATAGAATGTTTATCGTTTTCGTCACGTAACGCACCCCTGCGTTAATGCCGCGGAATTGAAACATCATTTGTCCACTCTTCACTTCACCGCTAACATTTTCTGTCAGCTGCCCGTAACCAAGCCACAGCACTGACCGAACGTCCAGCTTTGAGATGACATGATAGAGTGCAATTACCGGCTCCGCTAATGGAGATGTGCAACTACAATCAAAGTACGTTCCATTCCAGGACCTTCGCTGACATCTCTGATTACCAAGAGATCCCACGGGGGGAGCGGCCGCGTATGAGGAACGCATGTGCACGTGTGACGCCGCGCATGTACCTTCTCCCACACGTGGGAAAATAATCCATTTCTACCTCCGCAGATGATGATGCTGACAGCGGTGATTACACGCATGAGATAAATGCCCTCGCCCTCCGACGCGCCTCAATCTTCCACTGCATGAGTCAAGATGACCGGAGTGCAGGAGCCGGTGAACCCCCTCGTTGCCCGCGCTTCTTCTCCTTCTTCTCCTCGCAGCGAATTAACATTTCAGCACGGGCATTTTGACTAATGGAAAGAGAGCTGAGGGATAAAATGCCTTCCAGCAGCAGGGGTGGATGCTGATCCCAGGTAAACAACATGGCGGGAACAGAGTGACCCACCTGTTCCCCCGCACCGAGCTCTCTGCTGTCATTTACAAATGGCTAACAGGTGCATTTGCTTGTGTTGCCTCCCGGCTTGGCTCTTTGCCCAGAGCCAGAGGGAAATTCAATAAAGAGGCACACATACGGCTGGATTTGTAATTAGAATAAAGAAAGAATAGTTACTAAATCATACACAATTCCAAGTTTACCACCACACTATTTAAATCTATTCTAAACTTTCAAAGACAGATCTTTTTCTCTTTGTCAAAGGGCAAGGGTGAACGGGAAGAAAATATTACAATATCAACATTCGATTGTCTGACTCTCATGCTACATTTTCTACTTTCCTTTGAAGCAGTACAACTACCTCGGCACATGATATTTTCAGCGTTAATAAATGCAAAACAAGGTGAAAGGTAAACTGAAAATAAATCTTGCAGCTGTGGGAGGGAGAGAAAGGAAGTAAACACGGAGCAAAAGGTGCGCGACCCTGAAAAACGGGACACACAAGCAGCAGACTGCATGTAAATGATCCGTGTGCCGCTGCAAATGATAAAAGTTTGGAGAATTTTTACTCGTGTACTTGCCTGAAAAGCTTTTATTTTTAACAGTGAAATATCAACACTGGCAACACAACAGTGTGTTGATCAATTTATGGCCGACACCAGCGCAAAATGACAGACACACAGCCTTCACGAATCATTGTGTTAAATCCTTGGTCCTCAGCAGGGGGTCTGCCGGCCCCAGGGGGTCCTTGGCGCTACTGCAGGGGGGCCGCCAAAAAAAAAAGAAAAACACATTTTTAATCTCTAAGAATTTTAATGTGTTGAAAACTCACATTAGCATGGATCTAATATATTATTAGGAGAGATAAATCTGTTCAGAAAAACAAAACGTAACGTAACCTAGCGTAACCGTATGCTAAGCCACTTCATGGCACCTATCCAGAAAGGCAAACTACTCAGCGAGCTACATATCATTGAAACTTTTTTGGCCAGAGATCTGTATTATGATTCCAAGTGTACAGGCATTGTCGTGACCCACACTCCACTTCAGAAACCGCGGAAGAAATTGCAGAAGGGGAGGCTAATGCGCTTAACATTAGCCATGCTACAACAGCTGCGAGCTCACCCTAAACGTAAGTGTAGGCTCACTTTGATCTGCTCCATCTCTCTTTCTGCTAAGGGGTCCTTGACCTGAAATACATTTTCCAAAAAATAAAAAAAAAAAAGCCTTAATTAGCTTTGTAACTGAGAATGATGATGATTGATTCTGCTCTCATATCTCTCCATTCCCTGTGAGGCTACAGCCAGAAAATGGTAAGCTTAGTTTAGCACAAAGACAGGAAGCAATGTGCTAGCTAACTTCCCACCGGTCTTGATGCTAAGCTAACGGCAGGTGGCTGTAGCTTCATTCCGGTGGTATCAATTCTTGCGTCTCACTCTTGGAGTGACACTTGTAGTTAATTAAACTTTAGTTAACAGATAGAGCGAGTTTATAACTATTCTGGGTGACGCACCAACCCAGTAACTAGTGCCAATGTGGCTAGAAGCTGTTTACCAACCGCAATTAAACAACAAAAGAAGAAAAAGAAGACGACACGATAAATGAAGATGAAGAAGAAGACTCCATGATGCAATGTGGCTAAATTACGAGAGACTACACGCGAAACATTTCAAACGCGGTAACACATATTAGATGGCATCACCCAGATGCGTCAGTCACCGGCGCAAAGAAAGAATACAAACAACCCAACAGCTTCTCCATGTTCCTTTTTGAGCAGCCTCAGGATGTGAAAGCACACATTACTGAAGTAAGTAGCATTTACATCACTTTTACATCTGCTTTTTTATCAGCCCTGCATACAATCGTAACTTGTCTGTGAGAGTGTATGCTCGCTTAATGCTTGATGCACTACCAAGCAAGGTGAAGCAGCTTTTAGTGGAGCAAGCTTCCTGAATACCAACCAAAGGGAGGCTCTCTGGATTCACACACTGGATGCTTCTGACATCGATTTCACATGTTTCCTGTGATCTGCTGTTTCTGTAAAGGCCTCCCCCTCCTTTTTCACAGCTGTTTTGTGGTATTATATAATATGTTTGAGTTCCTGTTTTGTATTTTCGAAGGCTGTATACCTTTTTGCATATCTGGCTCATGTGAATGCCTCCTACTGACTGCGGCCACTGTATGGGCGGGGCTGCATGGTGTTCATGGAAAATTGAAATGTGAGTTTGTGTAATTACCTCATTAGTGTTGCAAATATTACAAGTCTGAGTTTCATTTATTCTCGAAAAAACTATTATAAAGTGCTACCGAGGAGGGTCACTGCCTAGAAATCTAACTTTACTCTTTTTTGTTAAACTCTGTTTCAGCAACTCCTGAGGAAAAATTTCTAGAATTCCAACCTTCTCCCACCAGCTGCATCTCTCTGCAGTTCACTTCCAGGCAGGGAGCAGTACGGTCAGTTTTATTAGAGGTTGCCTGGTGTAAGAAGGCAGCTCGTTGCTGCTGGAAACAGAGCTTCTGCAAGAAAAGGCGATGCATCAAATGCACTCGAAAACCAAAGTAATGAGCTGAAGAGTTTGGTGTTCAATATCTTATGACTCAAACATTTCAGTTTATTCAACTTTCCAACCGATATTTAAGAGAATATCTCAGCTTATGTGCTGTTTGCCCATCAGTGGAAGAAAAAAAGGAAAAAAAAGGATTTGCCGAGCTCGGGCTTGCACAACATGCATCCAGTGACTCTATCTGTGTTCGCTCTGGGCTTTTTGTCTGTCACCTGCGTCTGACCCCTATCACACCGGAGCGTAGATTATCACCATAGTGATGGACTGGTTGCACCACATTTAAACATGAAGCCTCCGTCTCTTCCTTTCTCTGCAGCTCCTCAAGATCTGACACTTACATGGAAACAAGCTGGGGGGTTTTTTTCAGAAAAAAAAAGAAACACCGTCTCCTCTTTTGTGCATCGTTTGAATCCTTCCTTTTTTGGAATGATGATTCCATACATCCCTTTATGTCCCTACACCATCTCAATATTTTCTCCTGCTCAGTGGCTAAGTAGGACTTCACACGGCACACGTCACAGCTGGGAGCCGCAGGTAGCCCATTTGCATAGATTGTTCAGGAATGGTAATTGAAAGGAGTGCTCTCAGAAATCATGTCAGGAAATCATTTTGTGTTGCTTTGTTGTGAGTATCGCTCTATTCACAGCGGATGAACGGAGGTTTTATTATCCCATTATGGGGCCGATGTCGCAGTGACGCGGCGGCTAGCGCTGACTCTCAATGTGTTTTACGGGGAGGGAGGAACTTTTTAATAGAATCCAGACAATGACGATTATCTGCAGGCGATTCTCTTTCTTGTGAACGAGGTCCCATTAATTGCATTTACAGACTCTGAAATGAAGTATGGCGAATGCTTTAAGTCAACGATTCCCAAACTAATTTGCATGGTAATGAATACATTTCTTTGGGAAAATCTGAAAACGATCCCACATGAGCTCTTTGGAATCGGCGCTCTGAGAGACTTGGAAACAGAAGTCTGGGAATAGGAGGTGAGCGTGAAGCAAGAGTCTAATCAAAGCCATTGTGCGTACATTTCCCGTTGGTTTAAATCTGCCAAGCTGGGGTCTGAAGCCTGTAAAAGGGGCCATTTATAGACGAGAAAGTGTGCCTCCTCACAGAAGCTTAACTGGAGGGTATTGTCTCGCTGTAATAACACTGTGTCCCGGTGAAAACAAATCCCCTTTTGAAAACATGATTGATTTCTAAATGGGTTAAGAACTTTCTGAATTAGATCATAAACAAATACCAGGCTAAAGACGTGGAGGAGAGGAAGTGCTTTTCTCTTTCATTTCCCTGCCATGCTTTGGGCTGTTTGGCCATCTGCTAGCTCATCGTCCATATTCTATCAGGAAAAGCCACCTTGTTGTGTATTAGATCAATCTTAGACAGGCGGGCAGCGGTCTAATCTCTCTTCCGGCCATGGCCTTTCCCTTCTCCTTCTTCTCCCCCCTGCCCTCCCCAATCTCCAATCTGAGAACTTTTTTTTTAACTTCCCTGACCGCTCTCACTCCCTTTCCATGCCATTTTCACAACCAACGATGCCTCTACCCCAACTTTTTCCTCCACACATCACAGACTGCTTCCATCCCATTTCCAGATATCTCCTCCAGCATTTTAGCATCCGTCCTACACCCTTCCTATATTTTAGGTCAAACTTCAGGATAGCGGTCCTGGAGTTTGCCGGCTTATCCGTCTTGGCCCAGTCTACTGCACATTTTACTCTGTTTCTGTCTATCCTAAACCCTTTGACTGCGCCTTTCCCTTCTCCTTCTCCTTCGTCTACCACCATCTCCAATCCGAGCTATCTTTTTAGCTTCCCTGACCACTTTCACTCCCTTTCTATGATGTTTTTTTTCCAAACCCGATGCCTTGTTTCTAGATCAACTCTTCACTCAACACTTCAGATGTTTCCATTTTGTTGCTCCCAGATCTCTCCTACAGCGTTTTAGTATCCCCTGACCTCCACTTTGCACCCTTCCACATTATCTTCCATCTGTTAGACTCCAGGACGGCCCTTTTGGAGGAACTCTCTTCCAAATTGCACTTTAGAACTCACTCCACAGCTTCCTTCCTTCCTTCCTTCCTTCCTTCCAGTCTTTTGCACATTTTGTTCACTTTACACATTTTCTTCCTCTTCAGTTTGTCCTCAACCCTATGACTGAGGAATAGAGAAGAAGCACGAAGGGCAGAATTCAGTATTCTTGGGGAAAAAGCACAAATTGACAGGCCTGATTCCTCGGGGTGGCTTTATGGATTCTTGGCGCGGCATTGAGCAAGAGGCTCGTGCAGCCATGCGAGACCAGCCACTAGAAGGGCTAAATACAAAATAACCCCCGAAAGAGATCCGGGGATATGGGATATGTGTCTGAGCTATCTAACAATCTCAGTCGGCTAGAATAGCAATATACCGTAGACACAGGGGATGAAAGCATGCAGGAGGAATTGATATTTCGGTGGGTATTTCTTGTTTAGGATTGGAACGGTGCGAGATCACTGCAGTTGTGAGCATTATCTTGTGATTTCCTGTTGTAGTGCAGCAAAACCTAACCTTGCCAAGCCCTGACCTGGTCTTGCATTGTGCCAGAACTGGTTGACGGCCAAACAAATGTAAATGCGTGGCAAAAGAGTCTGCCGAGCCGCGCTGTTGAGTGCGGCGCGAGTTGGCATGCTCCCAGCTGACTGAATGAAAACCTGGTTTGATCCAAGGGACAAGCAATGCCACGGAGCCCGTGTGTGTATTAGCTGTGTAATGTTCAGAGGCGGAGGAGAGCACAAGGGAATCGCACCATAATCTACTCGACCATTCACAGTACCTTTCTCGCTCAGTCCATAATACCCCCAAATGGGTTTTACTGCCCGGGCTCAGAGCTAGCCACTGAGCTCTGGAGACAAAGTCCCATTCCGGTGAAAAATGCCCAACTGCGAACAATGCAGCAGGGATGCACACAGAGACACACACACACACACACACAAACAAAGTGTCTACATCTGGCTGGGAAGTAATTAGGGAAGGCTGAGTTGGTGAGCATCGCTTTTGGCATATGAGTCTATAGAACAGAGCCGCTGTTTTTCGCTCAAATTACCTGCCAATGGCTTCACTGTCTCTCAGACAGAAACAATGCACTGGCAGGGATGAGAGAGAATGGGAGACGAGGGGCATGAGTGAGTGATAGTGGGAGCAAGAAGAAGAAGGGATGAAGGGAACCTGTGCGCGTGATACTCAAAGGAGTGATGAGATTAAGCGAGTGGCAGAAAGAAGACCGGAGTGAAGGAGCTCCGCACGCCCTCTGTTTATTCTCCCGTCTTGTAATTACTCAAATGATTAATGACCGCTATCAGGAGTTTTCATAGCTAGAGAGATGAGCTTATAGTTTGTCGGAGCTGCTGTTAAGTCTTGCCTGGATTATTGATATTCCTGTTATGTCCGTCCACAGTTGGCAATCCCGTTCAGACTGTACAGACCACACGTCTGCTAATGGGAGGATGCGCTGTGCATAATGGCAGAGGAGAATAAGCCTGTTTTGGAGCAGCCGACTGTCTGATGTTACTGTTTGTCCCTGAGAAGCCAGTAGAGACTGTTTGTTTCATGCAAAATTGGTTAAATGGAGTGTTGTGGTGAGTCACGGAGCTAAACTGTGCAGTGTGTGCTCTGAAAGTTGGTCATTCAGATGTGGCTCGTAGCTCATGTTCTGTCGGGGTAATTTACTGTCAAAGAACAGGATTTTTATATATATTTTTTTATAGCTGTAAGTTTATCTTAGCTGATACCCTGGCTAGTGGAATGCCATTTGTTCAGCATAGCTCCCAGTTTCCCGTAGAAACAGTCAGCCAAGGAGGGACTGGTCATGAATATTCACTGGCGTTTACCGTCGCCAATAGCAATAAATGTGTTTGAGGCAGCAGCTAGAAAACTGTAGCAACAAGCCCCGCAGGAAAAGTCCTTGAGATTGACTTCATGAGAACTTTTAGATGTTTTTTTGGGGGGAGTTTTTTTGTACAGGTTAAAGCTTCTGCTGGTGTGAGAGATGATTTTTGAGTCTCATCCCCAACTCACTTTCGGATAGCGGCCAACCTGTTCTAGAATACTCAAGCGTTAATATCTGGCGAGTTGGGAAACCAAAAGCATCAGTATTACTACCCTACTATCAGGAGCTTTAAATAAAGAGACAATGAGATTAAATGTGTCAGTCACACACTCTAGGGGTGCTGAAACTTGCCACCTTTGGTATGTTGTAACCTCTGGAAAGGTTACAACACGCTAGCCGACAACCAGCTAACAACATGTATTGCAGCGTGCCGCTGGCAGACATCACGGCAGCCAACTAAGTTGATTGGGTTTTTGCTATGCGAGTGCTTTGACTGAATCCGTTTATCTCAACGAGCAATAGTGTAATATTCAGATAGATCACGATGCATCCGGTGGCCCAGGCAAAACATGGTGGCGCAGTGGTTAGCACTGTTGCCTCCGGGGTTCGAAAACACAGCTTGCGTGCTCTCCCCTTGCTTACCTGGATCTCCTCTGGGTGCGCCCCACTGTCAAAACAGTGGGCTCATTTCTCCGGTCAGTGTCCTTGACGAAAGCGCTGGCTGGGATCTGGACTCGGTCCCTCGGCAGTCGTTGGCGGCTCACTGCTCCTCTGGAATGCAGAGCATCAGTTTCACTGTGTTGTACATCATGTGGTGCTGTAAGTGATACGAGACTTGAGATCGGGATTGTTCTTCTTCTAGAAAGTAGCACCAGGCTAAGCTATCAGCATGCTGAAACCAGCAGCCTGCTTCTCTATGCATGGAGTACACAACGCTTAAAATACATCTCTCTTGTTGTTTTTCTCTTCCATAAGACCTTGATAATCACAAACAAGATTTCCTGGCTTAATTCAAGGAAACTAAAAATGGAGGGTCATTACGTCACCAAATCAGACTGTGGTGTAAGTTGTATTGAAGTCAATGGGAGAAGAACACCAAAACCTTACACATCTACATCTTATGACTCCTTTAATCAACATGTTGTTCATCCCTCGAATTTGCGTTGGAAAGGCTCCCGCTGGCGGCACGATTGCAGTCTCATCAGTGGAAATCAGTCGGCCCTGCCCCGTTTGATCACAATATTATCAGCCCTGTCAATCATCTGGAGGAAACAAATCAGTGGTTAACCTACTTTCAGGAGTGGGTTCTTTAACTTTCTGGAGGTGTGCTCTTTATCAAAAGTTTATACGATGTAGATACGGTGAGTTTTTGTGTGTTTGTCCATGTGAATCCCATAGCCTTCTTTACGGGTGACACCACAGTCTGGCCCCAAAGTGAGATTTCAGTGACATAATGAACCTTCCTTCTGTTTTAGCCTCTATCTGCTTTCAACTCCCCATGGAGCCAACGCAGATCATGCTAAATTTTTTGTGTTACTGTGCCCCTGAATACCTCATTCTCCTCAATTATCAGTAATGTAGTTGTTCCATGTCCTTTTTATTTGTTTGATTGATGTCAGAATGGACAGTAAGTCGTGTTTTCCCATTTTGGCAATGTTTCTATTCACACCCAGATTTAGATTGGATCTGAGTGGAATAATGCAGGAAATTGTAACCTGTGCATGAGAGGAGATAATTGCATTAATAATGCCTCCTGCGTCACACAATTTGGCACAACAGTGGAGCATATTGTTATTGACTGGGCATGGTGTTCATTATTTATTTCCAAATGCCAAAAACACCAGAGTGGGCTTAATCAAACACAGTCACAAAGACGAATTATCACGCTTCCCGCTCAGCCACCGCTTTCACTCAGTGACGCAGGATCCCAGAGAGAGAGAGAGAGAGAATATCGGATTCAGGCATAAATCGCTTGCGCACCCTCCGTACAGCGCGGAGTGAGATCTTCGGGCTGTCAGGTGGCGCCAATTTTTAACCAAACGGCAGTCAAAATGTGATTGATTCGTTCATTCAGCAAGTTGCTCGTTCATTTAATGAATCAACAAGGAGTGGGGGAGGCGGCGCTGAAATTGCCTCTGGCTGTACAACATTTTCACAGAGATCAATCGATTCAGACAATTAGTTGGAGAAGCCTGTTTTTCTCTTCCTTTTTCTCCAGCGCTGATTTTTTTCTTTGGCCTTGGTTTACTGTAACGCAACACTGTCACTTACCTCACCCCTCGCTTGTTTGTTTATATACCGCAGCAGCGGAGGACTTGGGGGTGAAGACTGTCATCCGCATTCCACCATCAGATGCAAGCTTCAGCAAGTTAGCACTGTTAAAGTGACAAGCTTGCATCCGTACTGTGTGTGTGTGTGTGTGTGTGTGTTTGCGCCCCCAGGTGAGGATCCAGCCTCCCTCAATCTGTATATGGACGGCTGACGGGAATCTTCCACCTCGCTTGGCCTTATGAGTGCATCTGCGTGTTTTTTTTTTGTTTTTTTTTAAGTGTTTTCACCCATCAGGGGACATACACATACCTGACAGCATACCTGTGTACTAGTTTTCTGTGGTTGTGTATGTCTGCCTGCCTGTTTGTTTGGCTTTGTGCACGCCTGTCAGGCGGTGGATAGCGTCCGGGTGTGAGGAGGGACACAGGCGAGGCTGACAGCACACGGGGGGGAGATGTTTTTTTGGGGGGGGGGCAAATCTTGCAGATGTGTAAAGCTTCACACTGGCAGAGTGGAGTGAAAGGGCTGGAGCTGTCAGGTGTTTCCTCTTTTTGCCTATCTGTCTTTTTCTGCCCTTCACCACTCCATCTCTAATTTTAGTCTCTGCATCGCTTGTTTTTTTTGTTTTTTTCAGCACGTCACCTTGAGCGCTGCCTTTCCATTTCCGTCTCCTCTCCCAGAAGTGATTGCACATGAAGTATTTCGACAAGTAAAAAAAAAAGGATAGATGATAACTCATCGCCATCCTAATCTGTTCAAATTCTGCTAAAGCGCAGTGTAATAAGGGGTGATGTGAAAATAAGGACTAATAGCTCTCAGCTTTTCAACTGGCGCGTTAGAAAAAAAAAATACCCTGAAATTAAAGCTGGCAGTCTGCAGCAACGCTGTCAATTCACATCCAAAATAATAAGAAAGTGTGTCACTGTCCAAATATTTGAGGAGCTTACTCCGTAAAGCCTTTTTCCAAGCCAGAAACCCACAGCAGGAAGCTAAAGAAAGTCTATATTTCCGTGCCATTACTCTCCTGGGCTGAGCTCACGGGTAGAAAAAGCTCCCCAATCATTACGCCACACTTCTCACTCTGGTCACCAATCACAGGTTGAACCTTTGTGTGAGTGAGCCGCCGGATTCTCGCTACCATCTCATCATCCTCACTTCGAAACTCACTGCCTGTTTCCATGCAATTATTATTTCTCATCATCTCCTCCAGAAGAGAGGGAAAACATAAGCTCCTCGTTCTTCTAATACTTTTCCTTGTCTCTGGTACAACCTATGAGTGATTTATTTCTTCTTTCTGTAAAGGGGCACTATGAGAGTTTTGGAGAATCAATTAAATGTCAGAATTTTAATATTAACAATATTAATGAGGTAATAATATAAACTCAGAAACATGTTTTTTTTTTCACAACTGAATAAACAAACTGTTCTCAGAGGAAAATAATGTCCCCAGAACACAGTTAGAAGCTAGAGAGATGGCAGGGTCCGCCATATACAAAATATAACAGTATGAAATTATGTTGTCCTTTAAGGTATGTTTGTTTCTTCATTTTTTTCTGTTGTTTTGTTTCTTTGGGTATGAAAAATATGTCAACAATCAAAAATTAAATTTCTTCCCAAAACTACATTCAAGAACTAGAAACAAGAAATAACAGTTTTGACATTAGCGGACAGTAACATCTTGTGTTCTGCTGGAGTTAGTATGCTAAACAGCAATGTCATTTTTCATAATACCACTCCAAGCCTCCAAGAGAGATGGCAGATTAACCTGGGGGATGTGTTTTGGTCATTTCTCTAACAAGGGAGATGGCTTGATGATGTGTTTTAACTGCAAAGTCGAAGCTAGCAAGCTCGGCTAATTAGCTTCAACTCAGAAAGTGGAGGCTAATAAGTAAGCTTGCTCATCTTCCATTTTCCAACTTACATTTTTTTTTGTCCGTGGTGTTTGAACACCTGCTGAGTCACTGGCGGCTCTGACTCACAGTGTTGTGCTCGTCCTGCTTTTTTAAAGTGGACAGGGTTTAGCTAGCAGCAGCTGTTAGCTGCTTCATGGGTCGAGCTGGGGATGGCAAGAAATGGAGTCACAAATAAGACGAAATAGAAATGAACGAGGAACTCCTAAAACCAGGGTATTAATTAGCATTTTTTCCAGTTGATAGGTGTTTTGAATGGGTTTTCAGGGAGATGCCTTAAGGGTAAAAAGTGAAAAAAGTGTTGCACTCTCTGGCTCCATATGCGGTTGTCTTTAATCGACGTTTCGACCCTCAGGCCTTTTTAAAGATCAAGATGCCTAATGGGTAACACAAGCCAAAGTACATCAGTAAATACCCCAGCTGTGAACAGTGTTTGTTGTGCTAACAAGTGGCTAAAATTTGTACGGGACCATTTAACGCCATGCGCCGAGCACAGAGACTCATCCTCTCCTTCTAGTGTGTTTTACAGGTGGACTCCAGTGTAAACGTCCCACAGGCATTTTGTTGTTCAGGGTGATGCTGACTCTCTGGTGAGCCGGCAGAGACTATCCCCGCCTCTCTCCATTTCTATGTCTGACTCACAGCGATGAAATGTTCATAACCCCTCCATGACTACTTGTGGCAGCTTAGTTTTCTTCTGCCATCCATCCACTGATGTATTCATGTTCGAATTTGCACACAAAATGGATGGCATTAGAATGACGGGCGTTTTGGCTGAGATAAGTTTTCTTTTCTCTCTCTCGCTCTCTCTGCCTCTGGGCAGCACACCACAGCGGAGTCAGCAACAATGGCAGAGAAACACATTTTTTGGTTGTCAGAATGACTGCTGGAGCAGGTACGCTGTATTTCTAATCAGGGAGCGCTGATTTATGCATAGAAATACGCTGAATGCAAAAGCTAAATCTGAACTTCTTCGCAAGTCTCGGAGAGGGGCCCCCGCCGCATGATTTCGGGTTGCCGGCATTGTAACTACAAATCAGGCTCGGTTTTTCTGAACACCACGAGCAACAAGTTGTTTTATTTGCAGCAGCGGCAGCGGGGTGCGCGGAGCAAGCAGTTCAATTTCCTTAACAAGCTTTCTTGAGGCAGAGACATCTTTGTTGCATTAGAGGGGATTCGACGGCAAAGGTTTACGCCCGAGGTTGAAGGCGGTGCCCCTGGAGATTTACTCACCAGCTTTACAAAAGATGACAGAGCACAGCAAACAGCACTTAACAGCAGCAGTGTGCCGCGGGTGAGAGGAACAGGCAGTGATATGAATCTAAACACAGCTGGGTGTTTGCATTAGCGCCGGGAGCTGGGAGCCGCGCTGTACGCATGCGGCTAGGCGGACTGATAAAGAGAAACGATGATTAGTGATTGGTTTCCCGTGCGGGTAAGCAAGAGGAGTGGAGGCTTTAGGCTCCCTCGATTTGATGGGACCGCCGCGATAAGATAATGAAGAGAAGCGGGGAGACATCTGAATAGAGACCAGCCAGGGCGCCGAGAAGGTGATGAATGGAGGAACAGATGAGAGTGGATCAAGTACAGTATATCAGTTCATCTTGAATGATCTCACAATGATGACACGTTGTTAGGGCAGAGCTGCCCCAAGTGTCACCAGCTGGCGTGCCGTGAGGTTGGATTTCACCCACCAGATATTTTAAAGTAAAAAAAAATTCAAATAAAATGAGTTTAAAAAGGTTAATATAAATGACTGAGCTTTTCCTGAGGTCAAAATGCTCTTTGTGTGGAATCCCTGGTTGTTAATTATTTGTCATTGCCTGGGAGAGAGAGTCTGTAGTGCAGGAGGTCAGTGAAGGAAAACTTTGAATCTGAGTCACACTTTGCATCTAAGTCTGTCCCCTCCAGTGTCTTCAAGTGTCTCCCCATGGTATGCCTTCTGGTTTTTGTTCCTGGCTCTCACCAGCACTGTTTTGAACCTTGCTACCGATTTGTACTTCCCCTTTGGTTGTCACTTTGTTCAAGCCTTTGTGTTGTACTTCTTGGATTCTTTGTTTTCTTTGGATTCTCTTGTTAAAGAAATCTCACTTTTAGTCCCTTACGCTGCCTCCCTAGTCCCCGTCTTGGTATCCGCTTTTGGGTCCAACTTACCAACCGTCTCCTAATGGCAACAAGGTGTTTGCTCTTGACCTGTTACCATTTGTCGTCTCATTTGCCAAATTTGCCAAAGAATACAAACACAGCTTTGCAAATAGGCTAACACCTCGCAAACAAACCAACTGGCCTACAAGCAAGCATTTACACATTTTTGGCCACTCACTGATGGAGGATCTTGGTGTTTCAGTCATGTATCAAACTCCAACAAAAGCTGTTTTGTGTTACTCTCAAATGTCCAGTAGATCCATTTAAGTAAAATATTTAGTCAAAAACACAGTATTCCACGCATAAATGGCAATGAAACTGATCAATTGCCATCCAGAATGCTTTATTTCGGTCAAAAGCTTCAACTATTTGCACATAATTTAACTGCAATACAGGGTTACCTAAGATGGCAGCCAACCTCTGAGCCATTGACTGACACCTCCTTTGACCAGTTCGAAGCTTCCATGCCTGCCCTGTGGCCTGCAACAGCCAGCACGTCATTTCAAGTCAAGATTTCAAATGTAAGGAGCCCAAAACCATGACTGTACTCCAAACGGTTCAACAAAACCTTGGGCTTGACTCGGATAGGCATTTAAAAATGATTGTATACATTTTCTTGCTGACTTGTTCTGTTTGCACTCCAGTTTAATGGAAATGCTAAAAGACACCAGAAATCCCTGTGTTTTTGGCCGTGGACCACTCTCCTTTGTCTCCTTTATTATGAGAGTGTTTGAAAAAGACGTCTCTGCCGGGGTGGGCTGGCCCACCGGTGTGCAGAACCCACAGGTACTTTGCTCGAGCAGCAGGTGGGCATTTCATAATGCACAGTCGCTGCAAGCTGGAGTAAAAAGGGCTGATTTTGTGTGATGGAAAAACAGCATTTGAGATGTCTACTCGAGCCTTTCAATAAGGCCAACATTTAATTTATGACATTTAATGGAGATTTGTAGCACTACACCGGCTGGTGGGAGGACATGGTGCGAGTGGGTGCAGGAGAATCACTCCAATGAGTGTGGGCTGCTATGGTGAAAAATCAAACAGAGGGGATGTGTGCAGCGTTCAAAGCCAGACCTGCGACTTTACTCCAACAGCAAAGACAATGGAGGAGAAGATCAGTGCGTTACTGCACGCTCAGGCGCGTTCAGACAGGTTGTAATTTCGCTGTCGAACTGAATCCTGCAAGAAAAAAGTTAATTTTATTTTTAATGGAACACGAGCGCAGACGTTCACTTCATAGCGGTCAATGACTGGCAACCCACAGAGCATCATCCCCAACCATGTTTTTCAGCCTTGTATACAGCCGCAGCATGCAGCGGTTTTCAGCAATAACACTCTTATAATTGGGTGAGCTTATTTTCAAACCCACCCAAACCGGAACCATGAAGTGTACCACATGTTCACGCACAAAGTCTATATGCACTTATGCCCGTGCCATAGTCATTCTCATAAGGATGAGGGTCATTTATTGTACTTACTGCCAGGCTCTACCTCCTGCTCTTTAGAAAAGTGTTTCACTTCTGTGTGACAGCTTACTCTGAGCATAATGACGAGTCCTGTCGGAAATGGCCCCAGGCATCAAAGCCTGTGAATACTGTCTATGACTCACAGGCTACAGCAACTGCCTTGACACTGTCTGATTTACACATATGCCGACAAATCATGTGTTGAATTCAGACGTGAGGCGCTGTTGTCTTTTTGGGTTAAGAAATGGCAAATGGGACAGTACATGAGAACAGCTGTGTCAGT